>NC_035434.2:7575077-7888106 GCF_002127325.2 Helianthus annuus
TTGAAAGTCAAAGTCAAAGTCAAGATTGAAGTCAAAGGGAGACAAGATTGCTATTTGCGATCTGTCACTCCCTGCTCAATTCCTGTTTTGACTTCTTTGACTTGTAGATAGTCTATTTTATGCTTTACGTTAGCTGTATTATGTGGAGTGTCTATTAATAATCGAGGTTTATTCGATATTTGTCGCACATTTGATCGCTTTATCGCCTACCGCAATCGCACTCGCAACTCGAATTACGCGTTTTGGATATTGTTTTACGTGTGTGTGTGCCTTATGTGTTACTTGTGCATGTTTATTTATGTTTATGTTGTTGTGATTAATCGAAACGCAATCGAAACTCGAATCGCAATCGAATCGCAAACGCTAAACGCAAGTAATGTAGGATGATTGTATGCTAGATATAGTAGTTACGATTAAAAGTCATTGGTATAGGAAACTCTATTGCATCGCAATCGAAACAGCAAAACTTGTCGCACCAAACACTCGAACCAAGTGGCTAATCGACCAAGTGACCAGCCGATCGACCAGCTGCTCGATCGAGCTACCACTCGATCGATCAGCTATTTGATTAGGCCGCCACCCGATCGAACCACCCTTTCCACTTTGGGAAACCCCTATAAATACCCCTTCATTACCACTTTGGGAAAGTAACAGCTCTCTCTTTCTCTCAACTCGTTCCAGCCACCTTTTCTTCGATTTCTAGCGATTCCGGTAAGATTCTCAACCTAAATCTTATAATTTCTTGATCTACACGCACTCCTACATCTTTCTATCTTTTGAATCTTAACTTTTAACCGTGAAATCACCAGATTTGAGGTGTTCTATGATGATGTCATCATGGTGTTCTTGAGAACTTCATGTTTTGGCCTCAATCCACCGAGAACAACTTAGATCTGAACGATTTCCACACAAATAAACAAAGATCTTTCATAGATATAAACATATCCAAGGTGAAAATGATTGAAAGATGGTTTTCCGACATTCTTTAAACTCTTTTACACTCATTGCACTCAAAACCGGTAGAATTGGAGTTTGTTCTAACCTTCTACTCCTTCTTGTGGATGTGTTGGTTCAAGATATGAATTCTATCCACGAGACTACCAATTTCGGGTTAACCAAGAACAACCGTCTTGAACCGGTTGACTGGCTGAACTTGGGTGATTCCCGTTCAACCGGGTCACTGGGGTCAAGATTGGGTTCTGTTGATTAGCACGTTATCACATCGTCTCGATAAAACAACAAACTATCAAAACAACCAAGTGTAAAACGTTCGGGACGACCAGGACGGAATGCCGTCCGATCGGACTACCATCCGATCGGATTGTCGCCTGATCGGGTTGTCACCCGACCGGCTTGCACTTTGGCCTCACATTTAACTTCTAAATTCAAACTTTTGAAGGATAAATATTGAACGAAATGCTGATCGATCGGATTGCCACCCGAACGGACTGCCACTCGACAATGTAACGTTCAGACTTCAATAACTTAAACAACTTTCAACATGTTCATTACCAGCAGATTGCCACCTGATCGGACTTCAATCCGATCGAGTAACAAGCTGCTGTGAACTTGTTCTCACTGAAGTGTCCAACCAATCGGGTTGTCGTCCGATCGAACGTCCGTCCGATCGACCGACTTGAAAGGTAGAGATACTTCTATGTTTTCAAAATGCTACAACGAAAACTTCAAAAGACAACCCATCATACACAAACACATCTTTCCCAAAGGAAGTAACAATCCACTTGAAAGGTCACCCGAACGGATGACCATCTTAGCGGACTATCATCCGAACAACCGGCTGTCCGATCGGACTACCATCCGATCGAACTGCTGTCTGACCCACTTGCACTCTACATCATTTTACGCGTCGCTTATCGTTATGCTATCGTTCTGATCAGGCTAACCTTACTCTCTAGCGCTCCCTTCAACCCACCAATCGCTGTGAGTATACTCGAACCCTTTTTGCATTACGCACTTTTGGGTGTTACATACGTTACTTATTCTAAATCACATCGAACACACTATGCAACTACTTTAACGCTAACCGTTACCGCATGTTATACGTGACTTAATGAATGCTTGTTTGTTATGTTTACATATGGAATGCTGTCTACCTGCCTTAGCAACGATAGTACTATAGTTTGGACCCAGCACCTGTTCACTCAAGGGTTGTTAAGGAAAATTTGTTACATGGTCACAGTGGTGAATGTGTATTACGAACTGCCTCGGGCAGTCAACCCGCAGTCATTGGTATCGATAGGTTCATGTCGATAACTAACGTGCTTCATTTTACACTGTGTACGTGCTGGTTATGCGTAACAATTTCGAACTCTGTTATATCTATTAAACTTGTATGATCACCTTTACACTATGTGTATTGACTTTTACTTTAACGTATGTGACAGGTGCTTATGATGCTTATTTGCTTACTTTGCTATGAAATCGAGGCTAGGAAAGACCTAGGTCAAGAATAAACAATTGTCTGTAATAAAAATATGAGTTGTCGGAACAGAATAATTTGACTAGATCTTTTCTGTAATAATTGTATTATCTTTTATGACATGGTATGGGACGTGTTGCTTTAAATAAATGGTAAATATAGTTTTTATGGAAACTTCTTGACAATCTGTTTCGCTCAGTGCCGCGCCCCGATGTTTCCGCCATCGGTTGGGGTGTGACATCGTTGGTATCCTCCGGCCACTGGTCACTCATCTGCGCCGCGACCAGGACATTCTCACCAAAGATTCGATTTGGTGTGGCAGTTAGCTTCATGTACCAATCAGTCCCCTTGGGGATCGACAGTTCCTCCTTCTCGATTGCATCCGGCTCGCGGAAGATTATCGCGATCAGAACAACTTCCTCTCTGATGAAGAAAAACTTCTGCTTCCAATCATGAAAGTTCTTGGGAGCATTTAGCAAGATTTTCTTGGTTGACCCTCGATTGCCGAAAGAGTAGAATCATATATTCCAGATCAATTGATAGAATACCCTAAACCTCTCCACTGTGGGCTCTAGACCATGAGACCGGCATAAAAACTCAAAGTGTCTCACCCTCACCATGCCGGGTGGACTCATTTGAGATATGTGAAACCCATAATAATGGAGTATATGGGCCATAAACTCCGTCCCCGGCAACCTAAAGTTTCCTTGCAGAAAGAAATCCTCGAAAAGGGTTATACACCCCGGCGGTGCATCCGCGACAATCTGACTCTGCCGGGGATATTGGGCATCCCACTCCGGTGAAAATCGGAATCCCCTAGTTATCTGTTCAAATAACCCTTGGTCCCATTTGAGGACAGGGAGGGGACCTTCTTCGACTTGAGATCCTTCTTCAGCCATGGAAATACTTGAATATGAAGGTCCGCTCTAAGAAACTTGAAGGGTGTTCAAGAACTTGAAGATCTGCTAGTGAAATGGTTGAAGATTCGAAGAAGATTTGAATACTCAAAAGAGAAAAAAGGAAGACAGAAGAAGTTTGTGCAATCCTCTCTCCTCTCTTTGACTATTTATACTCATCGCATTTAATGCGATGGGTAAACATGCTGTATTAACCGCGCGCGTAACCAATCAGAAGACGCCGCGTAAGGCGAGATTCCCGGAGTGACGATTACCACGCGCGCGTGGGCCTCACTCGCCTGACGGAAAGCCGAACCGCCAGTGACAGCATGATGATGGTCGTGTCAGCAGTCAGCTCGAACGTCGCCGTCAACGACATTTTGCACCAACCTGTCATAATTCAAAATTCGAGGTTTTTCTCGCTCAAAGTTACTACAAACTTCATGCAGAAGTTACCCAGGCCGCGCAACTTCATAATTATCCACTGAACCTGCGCACTTACACTTAAAAGCAAAGAATTATCAACAAACAAATCTGTTAGTTGCGCCGTAGTAACTGACAAACACTTACACGTGCACGGCTTACCAAGATTTAGTAGGCATTTTTCTGACCTAACACTTCCTTTTTTCTAAGTCCAGAGCTCCAACCATTTACTTCGCACATGGTGCAGCACTGGACTGGGGGAACTTGAAGGGGTATGGTATCAAAAAGCCGCGCAGACCATTTAGGTCGCGCGCTGGACAGTACTCCTTACTCAGCAAGCTGATTAATCTTTTAGACCCGCGCGAGTTGCTTAAGCAGAGCCTGACCTCGCGCGAGGTCCAAACAAGAGATAACATCAGTTTCAACACTTAGCGTTCTGAATAAGAGCCTTCTGAACCTACAATCCTGTGCGGGCTAGTTACGTGCTTAGCAAGGGTCGCGCAGGAGTTAGAGAGCAAGGCCACTTCAGAAAGTACAGAAGGTACAAGTGGCAGAAGTTTAAGCCAATCAGCGTTTTCCAGGCTGTGCTCTATCGTGCTCCACGATCGTCTGACGTGCAGGAGACAACGAGTACACAAGGACGACTACGTGGCACCAATCAGGGGGCGACGACAACTGCCCCATGATCTCCACTTACATGCTGATGGCAGAGGGACAACAAGGCCGACAACTAGGACACGTGGCTCCAATCATGGTGCGCCAGCACTGGAGATCTTCTAGAGACACTAACGGTCGATACCGGTGAGACAATGAGGATATTCCCTGGTTGTCACCTTCCGGCCCAAGGCCCATCAGCCCATCTCCTCTTACACCTCTTCGGCTATAAATAGAGACCTTCAGACACAGGTTAAACATTCTACACTCTCTACTCTCACTCTTAACACACTTATTTCTTCAAAGCGGATACTTATTCTCACGCCGGAATCAGGTTAAGAGGGAAACCCCCATATTCCCCGCTTAACGAGCTAACGGTGTTCTGTTTTGCAGGAAGATCAGACCAAATCAGAGCTCAAGAAAGTTTAAGAAGATTAACCCTCATGTTTGAAACATAAACCAAACTAATTAACTCTAGAATTAGTTCCGTGTTTCTTCACCACCTTATATTTTTCCTTTCTAGTCACCAACTCTGCAATAATTTCGTTCTCTTCTTCATTTTCCTTAACGAGTTTTTTGATAACAATGTTTAACTTTTCAATCTACAAAACAATCAACAATCAATGTACTAAGTCAAGAAGTCAAATATGATATAATTGATAACGGACAAGTCGGGTATTATCTTAAATTCAACCGGTTAAGGTATGGCTGTAATTGGTTTTTTCTTATTTTAAAGGAGTAGGGGCCAATAGCCTATAGCTATATTAGGAAACTAATAAATTAGATAAGAAGGAGAACAACTTATGTTGTTTGTTCACAATTTATTGTAATGCTAAAGAGTGTGGTCATGATCCTTTATATAGGCGTCATGTCATTTATCTTTAATTCATCATTCAAAACTACCATCGAAGGGTGTGATCATGACCCAAACCAATGTCTTCTTTATTATTTTAATTTATTTTTTGAAAGTGTCAAAATCTAGGAAAATGGAAAAGGTGACCCGTGGTAATTGTGGTTCAATCCACGCCAACCACAATGAATCATTGAGGGGAGTGGTTTAGTCTTACATTCATGTTTCTATGTGGCGGATTATGTTCCAACCATGACCCCCACCTTTCAGCCTAAGGCTAAAGGGTGTGGTCATGACCCTCATGACCCTCTACATAGGTGTCATGTCACACACCTTTAATTCACCATCCAAAACTACTACTATAATGGTGTGGTCATGACCCAAACCACCATCCCCTCTATTTTTTAAATATATATTTGTCTCAAAATCATCAAATAGGAGGGCCGTGATAATCAAGGTTCACTTCATGCCAACTATCAATCAAAGAGAAGAATGGTGTACCACTTGATTAATAGTCCTATGTGACAAATAATCTCCCAACCCACATCCCCACACTCGATAGTCTAATAGAAGTATCCCAAATAAAATACATTCAAATACAACCTACCACTAAAACTTTTATTTTTATTTTGTCTCCCCATTATAATTCACGGAGAGAGAGCATAAAGCGTTGCTCGAATACCTAAAGTCTAAAAGGAATAAAGATACCTCGGAGAGATACCTCGGAGTCTTGTATACTATATATATACGGGTAACTAACATTGCTTAACTCATATACTTTTCCTTTGTTCTTGTGGTTGAATTTAGGAAGTTTGTTTTGTTTTCATGTATTTATGAATGTATGTTGTTGTATAATGTTATATATGTTTCTATTATTACTGGGTTACTCTCTCACCACTTCTTTTGTCATTGATAACTTTCTGTTTCTATATTTTAGTTTTGATTGTTTTGGAGTGGGGGGTTTATCAGGGGCCCATTCTATACACACCCCCCCTCCTTCCTGATTACACCCCCCTTGTGAGAGGAAAACTGTCGGTCCCATGCAGGCCCCACCTATAAGTATGTGAGAGGAGGGGGGTGAAAAAAGTAAATAGGGGGGTGTAGAAAGTAGCACCCTTATCAGGACATAACCTCTCTATCTCTATCCCCCATAGATAAAGGTAAGGATCACTTACATCCTTTTCTCTTTATATTCTACTTAGCTTTATTATTTATGTGATTTAAGAGATATGATTGTTGTTGTTGTATTATATGTTATTATTATATTTGCTTTATTACAAGCAGTATTTTCATACAAGTTTAAAAAGTTTAATATATTAAAACTTTCCTTAATATTTACATTATACATATCATAGATAAATACTAATAATTTTTTTTATTTGTTTAAATAGTTCTATCACTAAAAGCTTACATACATCTTCATGCATGTAACGACTCGTTATCACTGGCGGATCAAGAATTTTATTTTAATGAGTTCCTTTTGATAAATTCTCTTTAATTCTTACTATTTTTTTTTAATTCTATAAGGTTCTTACTAATTTTTTTCCATTTTTTCCAAACACATTGGTTCATAGGAACCCACAAATGTGGGTTGGTTCCGCCACTGCTCGTTATTGGCGAGTTTATTTCAAGTCAAATAAGAATCTTAGACCACGGAGTGTGGGGGGCTTGGGTTGGGGGCATTGCTCGACACGTGACGAGTGTGGACTCCACCAGACCACCTAAAAAAGTGGGGTGTGGAAGCGGCGTGGCCAGGCCTGCGTGGGGTGACATGTGGATTTTTTTATATAGTTGACATTTATATAATAAAACACAAACTTATCTCAATTAAAAAAAGTTACATAAAATCCTAAAAAAATTAAAAAAAACCTACTTATTAAATCCTAAAAAATACAAAAAGTAGTTACTAGATCCTAAAAAAAGAAATTTTTTTTACAAAGTGCGGTAAATATTAAAGTGGGGAACCCACTTAAAATCCGAATTCCCATTGTGCATATACTCGATCTTCGCGATCTCCACTCGATCGTTGTGGGTCAAGTCGCCCGCAGGGACACGGTCGAAGCAAACTTTAAACCGATCCAACTTCGGTTTGAGCTCACGCCCCTTGTATTGGCACACGTTTAAATTATGACGCGCGTGCCCAACGTGTTGTTGGTATTGCTGAAACGCTCGTCCCCAATACGCGGTTTGACCGCGTTGTAGGGTTCGTTGTGCATCAACAAATGACGTCATTAGTGCTATTTCCTCCTCCTCTGTCCAATGCACCATTTTCGCTTTTTTGTGTGGGTTTGGTTGAAGATTTGTTATTTGTGTTTGGTTTTGGTTGAAAAAGATAAATGTGAAAAAATGAAGTTTGGGATGGGTATTTATAGGTATAAAATTGATTTTTTACTTACCAAAACCGCCATTCCCAATGGCTAGAGCAAATGGCTAGCCCAAACGGTCATCTCTCACCAGCCAATCCAAGCCAGCCACCTCACCTCTCCCCCGCCAAGCTTCAAATCCACACCAGTGGAGCAACGCCGTGGCCAACGCTGGCCCGGTGTGGTTTAGCCAGCGTTCCTGGCAACCCTTGCCCCAACCAACGCCCCACATTCCGTGGTCTTAGATTGTTTAAATACACGAGTTTCATAGATTCACATAGAAAAGCTACAACTAGTAATTAAATTCCTATCTTCAAATCCATGGAAAGTTTAATAATAAGGGTATACGGTGTGGGACTCGGCAACGGTCGGCAAACGTGTTTGCCGATCGGCAAACGTGTTTGCCGATCGGCAAACACCGCCGCCGAAGATTTTGGGATGCGGCAAAGGAAACAAATCGGGGACAGGATGCCGATTCGGGAAAGAAGAGAGAGAGTGAGGGAGCAGGAGAGAGAGAGTGAGTGTATGAGAGAGAGTTTTGTGGGGTGGGGTCCATGCCATCTTTTAACCAATCACACCTTTTTCTTTTTTTTTTAAAAAAAAAAGTTTACCACTTCACCAAGTGTTTAAACCATTACCAACATTTTTCACCAAAGTTTAAACACTTTTCACTGATTGACGTGGCACACTCTCATTGGTTAATTTTTTAGTTTGCCACTCCAAAGTGTTTAACCACTCCTTACACCCTAAGGGGCTATTTGGTATCCTTTTGATAATTTTAATAGGATGTTATCTCTGAACTAGTGAAAGATAGCGTGTGTTTGGTTCACGTAAAAGACATCTCATGATGTTTATGAAGCCTCTTAATGGTAAGTTTTAAAAACATGCTGACCGATTCATAGACTACCTATTAATCGGCCAGACCTCTTAATAACTCAACACATGACAAACAACCTCTAAATATGTTTAAAATAACGAATTGTGAGAACCACCTAAACATTTCTATATGCTATTTTAAATACCATATACACCACAATTATGTAAAAAGGTTTGATATTAAGCGCATCCCAATACATCCGAGTGTTTATAAAAAAAAATTGCACCATAAATACACCACAATTTTAAATTGGGAAATTGACATGTGATAATCCCTGGTAGACGTTATTGGCCATTGGCAGTCCAACTTTTGAATATTCACCCCACCAGTCCAATCTTTCACCTATTTTTCCTCTACCGGCCCTCGTTAAAAAAACTTAACAGCGTTAAGTTTTTTCCCGAATTACAAACAAATGTTTTGGCTTTTGATTAGAACAACGATTCGAGTCGATTGATGTAAAACTTACCTCGAAACGGTGCTCCAAACGACTTGATTTTTGTTAATTGGAAGTTTAAACACCCGAATTGAAGCATCATTTTCGTCGTTTGGAGCACTGTTTCGAGGTAAGTTTTACATCAATCGAATCGTATCATCGTTTTGATCAAAAGACCTAAAACGTCTGTTTGTAATTCAGAAAACAAAACTTAACTCCCTTAAGTTTTTTCAACTGGCGACCGGTGGAGGAAAAATAAGAGAAATATTAGACTGGCAAAAGAAATATTTAAAAGTGAGACTACCAATAATGTCTATCAGAGATTATTACAGGCCAATTTATGTTTTAAATTTAAAACCATATTAACTTTACACATCAATTGATTGGTGGGCTACCATTTTGGGTAAAGTGCTAAAGCCCATACACAAAAGTAAACCAACCTGACTATTAGGCTATTAAACCCAGCCCAGTAACATTCAACCAAACACTTTAAGCAGCAAGACCGGCCCAGACCTACTGAACCGGCTGACGTCATGTTATCAAAAAACCGGCTTTTTCTCTTCTATTCCCGCCTTTTTCAACTCACCATCAAAGCTTCAAAAAAGAAAGCAAAAAAAGTGTTTTAACTGGGTCTCAATGTGGGATATGTTCCAGACAATCTCATCATTACTGTTTCAACCCAAATTCCACCATTTTTCTATAAAATTATCACTCAAATTCATTAAATTCTAATCCAAATCCTTCTAACAAACAAACAAACACCTGTAATTCGGTTCCGGTGTGATTTTCGATCATTCGATACGGCTTTCCGATCAATAACATGGCGAATTCGCCTCACTCGTCTTACAATATACCGTTAGATTTCCGCGCACCACCGCCTTCTCCGGTAGCATCTGGCCGTAGATCTTCGGTAGCGAACGACGAAATCCTCACGGAGTTTCTCCACCGATCACTCCGTGTGCCGGATCTGGTGTTGCCAAATCGCGTATTTCCTCGACAAAATTCGAAGATCCAGAACCTTCCGAAGCTCGATTTTGAAAAGCTAAACCCTAACCCTAACCCTAACCACGCGATCAATTTTGAAGTAATTGATGTCATCGCGCAAACCGGTTGTTTTGAGCTTGTTAATCATGGAATTTCCGGTGAGCTTTTGGCGTCGGTTGTGAAATCCGGTGGCGGAGTGTTTGAATTGTCACCGGAGAAGAAGAAGGTTGTTTCTAGATCCAACGAGAGATCGTATGGTTTCGTTGAGTTTCATGGAGATGAGAAGGAATCGAGCGAAGAGTTTGTTTGGTGTAGAGACGATTCGTTGCGATCGGAGATGGAGGAGATCTGGCCGAATCAGTATTCGAATTTCAGGTAATTCAGTTAAGTGTTTCCGTTAATTTTGTTATGTCGGTTACAGATGTGAAAACCTTCTCTACCAGGACGTGTTTTGCCTGTGCAAGCAATTTGCGAGGTGAAAACAAAACTGTAAATTTCTAGATGGATAAGCCATCAAGTTACAAGTACAAAGTATTAACTGTATATCAGTAAATATAACAATAATATATTTACTGATATACATTCAAATACATATAAAAATATATTCCGTTAATACAAAGCTCACAGTATCCTGACACAGTTTACTTGGGTTGTTACTAGAAACTTAACTAATAGAGCATTATATCATTTAACAAATCTTAATATGACTGAATTTTTGTAGTGAAATAATGGAAACCTTGATGTGTGAGATCGAAAACATATCCGAAATTCTACTCAAATGGTTCATGAATGGTTCTACGTCGAAACGGAGATTTGATGAAGATGGAACTAGAGAAAGAGAGAATGGTGGATCCGTGTGTTACATCTACAAACATTGTCCGGATGGAGGTATCGTACCGGATGATGATAAGTGTATGGATTCATTGCGATACGATGTGATTCGGATGCTGATACGAGGGTCTGAACACCCTCACACACTTTGTTTTCATGTGTGTGATGGATCTTCAGAGTTTCATGTTTACTCTAAGAAAGGTTGGGTTTCGTTTTCGCCCGATAACGATGCGTTGATCATCACCATTGGTGATCAGTTGCAGGTAGCTTCACTCATTCATTCATTCATTCATGCTATGTATGTTCCATTGATGGAAGAAACAAGTAACATTGAAAAAAATATAAATATAAAAGAAACATGTAGGAAGTAGGGGTTGTTTATGGTCTAGTTAACCGGGTTTCCGTTATTATTTTAGGCCGAATCACTAACTATGTTTTCGGAAAAGAATAAACCAAATCGGGTGGGTTGGTTACCGACTTACCGGTAAAGCCAAAGCAGTCAAAACGGTTTGGTTTCAACAGTTTTAACTAGGGATGGGCAAATGGTACCGGGTATAGAAACCAAATTTTAATGTTTTCAGTACCGGTTTTTACCTTCAGCATCGAACCGTACCGTACCTTCGGTTTTAAGGGTTTAAAAAAAATAGTCATGAGACTCAAACAGTAAACATGCCGAGCTAAGAGCCAGAGCTCGCATAAGGTCTAGTTCAACTTGTTTTGAGTTATATATTAAATAAAGTTATATAAATAATAAATTCGTTTAGCCTTGGTCAAATAGAGGCTCGAGCTCGTATAAACTCAACTAGACTTAAAATTTTAACGAATCAATCTCAAGTATGTTAGAATACTTGACTCGTTACACCTCTAGACACAAATTAGTTTGGTCAATAAAAATTGAAAATTTTAAATTCATATTCTTATGTAACTTTTAAAAGCATGTTACTTACTTTAAAGTTCGAGAATAAAAGGTGTCGTCTACCTACCTGAATGATGGATTTTATAAAAGTAGATTATTACTTTAATAATATAATATTTATATTTAATACACAATAATTTATAAATTTAAAAAGCAACTAAAATACGTTGGAGTCAACCTTAAATTATAATACAAGTTTTGGACATGTTAAGCTGACCTTTCTAGTTTTCAAGGCTATAGATACTCAAGTCTTTAGCGTTGGATCGATGGGTATTGATGCGTATGTTCATATCATTGTTTTAAAGGTAGACCGGACCAAGTTGTCTGATCAGCTAAACTAAAAAATATTGGTGCCGTCAGTTCAGCTACAAGCTAATAAACTTGCTGGTTGGAGTAAACCATAAAAAAAGTTGAAAAACCGTCGATGCTTGCATCCTTCTTTTGTTAGTTGTCCGTTTTGCAGTTACCATTCGGATTTTCAAAAGAATGGTTCGATTATTGTTAACTTTATTTCCATTTTGATTTTAGCATAAATATTAGGCCAAATTATAGAAGAATGACGAGTAAACGGACAACAGCTGCAATCCCTTTTATAATCAAAATAAGATGTAATGTTTTAATAAATGTTATGGTGTGACAAATGCAGACATGGAGTGAAGGAAAGTACAAGCATGTTATAGGGAGACCAATCTTCAAAGGGAAACAAGAGGATTGTGTATCATTGGCTTTTCTATATAACCCCCCTCCACCCACACCCACATCCAAAGGCCAAAAGGACAAAACCATCTCATTAGGCCATCAAATCTTGTTGGTTTTGATTTTAGTCTTTCTTTACAACCTTTACTCTTATATTTTTACTTAGACCAACATTTTTGTTCATTCGTTTTACTTAACCTTATGATTTGAGGGTGAGCGTTTTGCTTGATCATGACCAGGGTTGTGTGTTTTCTCATTATGAATAAACATTTGTGATTTTGATCTGGTCACATATTTTTTTTGAGTTAAGATATGAAACATGTTTTATTTGTTAGTTAGTAAACATATCTCAAATAATCTATCTTTATTTTATTATACATTGCAATATATATAGCCTTTTAAAATAAATCTATAACTTAATGTACATGATAAATATATAACCAAAGGTTTGTTATGTTTGTAAGTAGTTTATAAATCTTTAATCACAAGTGAGACTATTTTCTGGTACTTTCATATAAATTACAGGGCTCAAACTTGGGATAAAAATACAAAGATGTGATTAATTTCACAAAATTTATAGGATATTAGAAAAGATTTATAAGAACTAATATACAAGCCCGTCTAGCTCAGTTGGTAGAGCGCAAGGCTCTTAACCTTGTGGTCGTGGGTTCGAGCCCCACGGTGGGCGACATCTTTTTAATTTTTTTTTCAATTGTTTTGGGCCAACATAGTTTCAATATTGGAGGCCACACCGGATACAAAGGATCCCGACAAGCGACTATCCATACCCCCCTTCGAATCTCGGATAAAGTTGGCGCTAATTCCTGTGGCAGCGTGGATAAGTCGACGATAATAACTTATTCTAACAAGACTCCAAAAAAGCAACTATCCGTACTCCCTTCGAATCTCGTTTAAAGTTGGCGTTAATTCTTGTGGCAGCGTGGCTAAGTCGACGATAATAACTTCCTCTAACACGACTCCAAAATGTGGCGAGGGGGTAAGGCAACAAAATTTTGAAAATAGGGGGAAAGAGTGTCACCGCCCCCAAACCTCAGAAGGTAAAACTACAGTTTACTCTTATTATTATCTAAACTGGGGGCCTAATAGAGAGATGAAAGAGAAGCGTTCGAGAGAAAGAACGCTCTCTAACAAGTTCTATGAGAGGGCAAGGGGAAAGGGAGGTGCGTTCGAGGGATGCTTTTGGAACAAAACATCCTAGTGGTCAATGCAAGAACAAGACATAAACAAAAACAACTAACAATAATGTTCAAAACAAAATAAGTGGATTTTATAAACCAAAATAAATAACAAATAATTCCATGCATGCAAAGTTGTACATACCACAAGAGTAATAAATATCTCCAAAAGACATCCATCCATCCATACATAAATACTCTCATAACTTAAATACATACTATTACTTAAACAAACGACCAATTGATGAACATAAAGGCAAGACAATGCGCATTTTCTTCTTCATTCACTACTTTCCATGCCACTGCTCGCTCGTAAGAAACCGGTCGCCCCATGCTAGACGAACACACTCCTCCTTGAAGACACACGAAGCCCTGCCATTGAAAAAGCAAACTTAAATGGTTACAGCTGCGCTCCCGATGTATGTCACTTATTGCAAACTGTGTCCTTTGTCTTCAATAATTACAGAAAACGTACTCGATGTTTGCAAACCTTTGCAAGTTATGTCCTTTAGCCGTAACTCAGTTAATTTTTGTGGGTAAATCTGACCAAATGGACCCCACATGAGGGTATTTTTGTGGTTAAATCTGACCAAATGGATCCCACATGAGAGTAAAATGACCAAAATACCCTCATGTGGGGTCCATTTGGTCAGATTTAACCACAAAAAATTAACTGAGTTACGGCTAAAGGACATAACTTGCAAGGGTTTGCAAACATCGAGTACGTTTTCTGTAATTACTGAAGATAAAGGACACAATTTGCAATAAGTGACAAGGTTTCATATCGCGGGCCTAATAAGCATGTTGGCTATATAAATATTATAATGTATATATCAAAAAGTATACAATTATGTATCACTATATATAACTATCAAAAAATAAATAAATAAATAACAAATATATATATTTAATTATTTATATATAAAATTACATTTACAAATAACTATTGAAAATAATATATATACACAAATAAGTAATGAAACAATAATTATATACATAATAAACAAGCATGGCTCGGTCAATTTGGGGAAGAAAAAAATTGGTCTTCAACGGATAAAATGGGTAAAAAAAGCTAAAACGGAAACAAGTCAAACAGGTAAAAAAGGTGTATAACGTTTGGCAAACCTGTTGCATTATCTGAGCAAATTCTGTGAAAAGACCTTTTCGCCCATGTTCATCGAGAACTTTCTCCAAACTTATGTCTTGAAGTGCAACCAAAGTTGTCTCGAGCATATCCAGCCCAGCTTGGTTTGCAAACGTGAACACGGGCATTGCCTGCATGAGTATATTAATTCTTATGAGCACAAATGGGCCGGGTCGGGATTTATTTTCTGAATAATTTGTACGAAAACCGACCTTAAGAGAACAGCACATGATTGCATCTGAATGGCTCCAAAGTAATTTCAGAACGTTTTCACTTCTTTCATTTCCGGATTTAAGCAGCTCCGCCCCCAAGTAGAAGCTGACAGAATATTAAAAAAAATGAAATGAAAACCCGACATCAACACACTGCAAAAAAACATGCAACTTCTACATGTTTTTAGCGGTGTGAACGAGCTGAGCGCTCGTGAGCTATTAGAAATCAGCTCGTTTAAAGCTTGAGCCCGAGCTTCGTATACCGTGCTTGACTTGGCTAGCGAGCCTAAACACGCCCTATTATCTATATAATAATTTTATTAAATATTAATGAGGCCAGTTAACGTACAATACGGCTTAACGTACATCACGTACGACAGATAATTACGCACGTTCATTTGAAAATCACGCACGTTATAAACTAAAAAACCTAAATCACGCATGATAAAAACATTAATCACGCACGTTATACACATAATCACGTACGTTGTCGTACGTGATGTACGTTAAGCCGTATTGTATTTTACACTTTTCCTAAATATATAACTAGGATTAACTACATAATAAATAGTAGTATATATATAGTTATGATAAAATAACAATATATGTGTGTGTGTAGTGAAAGGTTCAAATACAAAAGGCTCTTAACGTGCGACGGAACGCGACCACCAATATAACGTGCGTAATTATGCAAATAACGTTCGTAATTAGGGTTTAACCCAACCCATGCGTAATTATGCAAATACCGTGCATATTTAAAAAATGAACTCGCGTACCGTCGCACGTTAAGGGGCTATTGTACGTTAACGTTACGTTAAGGGGCTATTGTACGTTAACGTTCCCCTATATATGAATATATAAAATTGTATGTAACATAACAAACGAACCGAGCACACCCGAGCTCAAGCTTGAAAAATTACTCAAATGTCAAGCTCAGGCGACCTCGGGCTTGGCTTGTCGCATTTAGACCCCTAATGTTTTTTTATATGAAACATGTAAACGGAATAGGTATAGGTAAAACATTAAACGGTATAACCCGTTTACCTATAACTGCGGGAAATCCATCGAGCTAAAATATGCGCTTCAGGGGTGCCTAATGGCGCCTGAAGGGCACCATTAGAGTTCATGTTAGAAGATAGAGCCGATGCAACCTTTTGAACCGAAGATATAACGGTTCGAACATATTGGCGGGCTAAAGCGGCTACGGTTTCTTGCATGTGGCTCTCACAAGCAAATTCAAACGCAATTGTCATCACCGATCTTGCACTGCCACTAGCAACATAGTAATTACTTGAAGGTCTAGTCCTGGACCCACCAATGTCAAGAGCGGAAGCAAGATCAAGTGTGCGATTAGGACTCGAACCACCCTACACGTTTAAAAAAGTTAAAAAAATTTATATAAATTTGGCTTATATAGGGAATGGGTTCACATGGGTTGAACATGTTGAACGTCGTCAATATTATATATTTAAAGCATAGAATGCGTTAAATAGTTTCCTAAAAAAATAGATATTATCGTAATAATATGTTTTGCAAGTATATTTAACACACTAACTATACCCGTACCTGTACCGTAAATACCGGTACCGAATCTGAACAAAATTGGGTACAGAATACCGTAGTACCGTACCGGATATTTTGGTATGGTACGGGTATTTCGGTATGGTACCTGCTTTGGATCCACTTTGTTTTTATTTTATTTTTTGAGCACTCGTACGGGTACTAAATAGGGAAATCGGTACGATTACCAATACATTACGGGTTCCAAATAGGTAAAATCTATACGAGTACGAGTACGATTACGATATGGGTACCAAATAGGTAAAATCTCATCCCTACCCCCGATCCATTGGTGCATAGACCGTCTTAAATTACCATATTGAGAATAATACTTCTTGTGATCATATTTAACACATTAATTATATATAATGATGGACGAAAAAAGGTTTTTGTCATACTTGCGCCTTGTTGCGACCCGCCCTAAAATTACCTATTTTGACCAGATTCCTAACCCATATATATTCTCACCTTTACGTCACGACGCGTAAATGTGGCAACATAAAACCATTTTATCCAAAAAGATAATATCTATGTAATCATATTTAATACATTAAATATCAATAAAAAAAATGGACAAAAAAGTTTGAGAGACAACCCAGCCCGTTTCGACCCATCTTATAAATTGCTCGTTTTGACTCGTTGCCCCCAACACGCGAGGTGTACAAAAAAACCGGTTTTAGAAACGAAAACGGGAAAAAAACCGAAACCGGTTTTTTTTAACCGGTTTTTTTATAACCGAACCGGTTTTATAACCGAACCGCCGGTTTGTGACCGGTTACTACTCTTGATCTGAAAAACCGGTTAATAACCGAAACCGGTTTAAAAAAAAAAAACGTTTTTTAACCGGTTTTTTTGGCAAAAACCGGTCCGAACCGGTTACACCGGTTATTGTTTTGGACTTGAAAAACCGGTTAGTAACCGAAACCGGTTATAAAAAAAAAACGGTTTTCTTTTTCGGTGAAAAAAACCGGTTCGGTTAATAACCGAAACCGGTTTTTGAAAAAAACCGATTTGTACACCTCTAAACCCGCTCAAGTTGTTAGGTGACAATGTGACATGAATAGTTGAATACTAACCTTAATCGGATCAAGAGGAATGATACGAAAACCGGAAGGCAAAAGAGGTGCATCATCGGCAAAAGAAGCGTCTATCGGAGCAAATATGAGCTCAGCACACATGCCGACAGCGTTCTCATCCATTCCATTGCATAGCTTTAATAATTTAACGATTAAAAAAGACGCTAGATCACATCGTTCATTGCATAAAACCAATATCTAAAATATAAAAGAGATCTAAAGAACACATACTTGTAGGAGAAACATGTCTCCCGATACTAACGCGTCTTCGGCACAATGCCCGACACCCTCCATTTTTATAACCTCCAACAACTAAAGAACACAAAGTGAGACTCGATGTCAAACAAACATAACAACATATTGTATCAATGTCCACTTATGAGTATGTAAAATACATAATTTTATAGAGCTTGAAACAAGCTGAGTCGAGCTTGAATACTTTCTCATGAGCCGAGCTCGAGCTTCGGATATAGAGGCTAGAGCTCGAAACGAGCCCAAGACCACTTACACCCCTAACCCAACCCACTTATTCCCTATGTAGTTAATATTGGTGATATATCGGTGATATAAGCGATATCTCGATTATCGGTCCCCATGTAAAATATCGGTGTCAAATATCAGTCAGAATATATCGGTCCTTGACCGATATCTGATTTTTTACCGCATTAACTACATATACCCGTAAATAAAATTTACCATTTTTGACATGTATAACAATAATTGTGTCAACAAAGATAAGAGTCTAAAACGGAAAAGAAGTAGTGATCTCAACTTGCCTCTTCATGTTCGATTGTGTGGGCCAGGGGAAGAATCACTTGACCTCCAAAATTACCAATTTGCCCCCCTGGTAAGCTACAAGGACCGAGTTTAACCGCAGCAGCCGTATAAGCATCGATATTGTAATCTGCCCATTCTGAACGGTGTTCCCTTAAAAACCGAAGAAGGAGAGCCGGAGGAACGTTCTGGAAGATGATATAAATTTTGTAGCATTAAGCAATATAACAAAAGAAACTTAACACAAAACTGACCCGACCCGAAACTCGTTCTGACCCGGACCCGTACCGACCCAGACCCGTTTCGACCCGGACCCGTTCTGACCCGGACCCGTTTCGACCCGAACCAAAACAACCCTTTTTTTATAATTGACCCGTTTTGACCCGAACCCGTTTTGACCCATGACCCGACCCGACCCGACCCAACCCGTTTGCCAGGTCTAGTACTTATAGAAACATATGAGTGCCTAAGGGTCAAACGGGCCGCATAAAAATAGTCAAAAGTCTCCCAAATGTATTTTAAAGCATAAAGTCTAACCTGTAAGAGCATTGATGCTTTGGCGCATAAAACAACGTTAGTAACCGACGAGTAACCGTTAGGAGTTGGTAGAATCAACCCCATAAGTTTTTCAGGTGAAGAGTTCACAAGAACGGTAACGTCGTCAACTCCGTCAGTAGCCATTAATGACCATCCCTCAGTAGTAAAGCCGTTTAGAGCCTCGTTAAAACCCCTGCTTAACCTCTGACTAAGTGCCCGTAATTCTGCGGGTCTTCGGCCCCAATTATTAGGGGCACCGGATTGTGACACTTCAAGAGCAATTTGCCTCAGTTGGCGTAACGCCTATTAATGTAACGTAACGTCTGTTAATTAACAACTAGTAATAATAGTATAATACACTTGTATATTAAGCAATATAGATAATGTTAAAGAGTTAATTACTGTTTTCGTCCCTGTGGTTTGTCAAAAATCACTATTTCAGTCCATTAGTTTAAAAGTTGCGATTTCAGTCCTTGTGGTTTCGCTTTCGTAACCATTTCAGTCCACCTCGTAACCATTTCAGTCTCTGTACTTAACAGAATAATGGACTGAAATGATTACGAAAGTGAAACCACAGGGACTGAAATCGCAATTTTTAAACTAATGGACTGAAATAGTGATTTTTGACAAACCACAGGGACAAAAACAGTAATTAACAATGTTAACGTGTTGGATACCATAATTGTCATTTTTTGAGCGAGCATGGTTGACGATTCATATAACGGGCGCAAGACTTCCGGCACGCTATATGCCTATATATCAAAACAAGTAAAAAAACAAATAAATTATTTTATCAAAACAAGTAAATATATAAATAAATAAATAAAGGTTGATGTGACAAAATGGGTAACGAGTCAAAATAGGCACTTTTTGGAGTATCGATCGTTTGGGTTGTCACCAAACACTTACTTTTTCCCAAATAGAGTTATGTTTGCGAAATAAATATTATAACATACAGAGTTAATTGCCCGGATGGTCCCTGTGGTTTCACGTTTTTTCACGTTTAGTCCCCACCTTTTGAAAATAGCAGGTATGCTCCCTATGGTTTGTTATTTTGTTACTCGGATAGTCCGCTGACTAGATGTCAGTTAGTTTGGAAATAGCAGGTATGCTCCCTATGGTTTGTCATTTTGTTACTCGGATAGTCCCCTGAGTAAATGTCAGGGGACTATCCGAGTAACAAAATGACAAATCATAGGGAGCATACCTGCTATTTTCAAAAGGTGAGGACTAAACGTGAAAAAACATAAAACCACAGGGACCATCCGGGCAATTAACTTAACATAAATAACTCAAATTTTTAAATAAAACTTAGAAGGTTGTAGCTTTGTAGGATACACTTTAGGTGATTTTGAACCAGATCGACCTGATAAACCCGTTTTCTGTATAGCTATGACTCATTTGAAAGTTTGAGATAAGATGTAACCCAAAACGACCTTTTCATATAGAGTAAAGTACACGGATGGTCCCTGTGGTTTACCAAAAAATTGGATTTGGTCCCTAGCTTTTCAAAAGTACACGGATGGTCCCTGTGGTTCGCACTTTGTAACACATTTAGTCCCCAACCAACAAATCTAAAGGTTTTAGCATGCCCAAGTAAGGGACTAAATTCGTTACAAAGTGCAAACCACAGGGACCATCCATGTACTTTTGGTAAAAATTGGGGACTAAATACGTTACAAAGTGCAAACCACAGGGACCATTCATGTACTTTTAGAAAGCTAGGGACCAAATCTAAATTTTTGGTCAACCACGGGACCATCCGTGTATTTTACTCTTTTAACCATCTTAAAGTTTTACCGGTTTGATCTGTTATCAAATGAGATATAGCCCTAATTGACCCATATAATGAACATAATAACACAATTTACCTCTAGATCCATATGATCCACAATATGAATAATTGACCCACCGCCTTCACATGGTCTAATCAAGTACCCACTAGCCAGCATTTCGGCCCGCACAAAGTTTGCAACCGGCGGTATGCTCGGACCATTTTGGATGTTTGTTAGTGATCTTTCACAAACCTAACCACATAACAAGAAATAAATGCGCACAACATATTTATAGATAAGAAAAACAAAATAAGAAATCATAAATTATAAATTAGAGTAAACTGCCATTTTGGTCCCTGTGGTTTGGTCACTTTTGCCACTTTAGTCCAAAACTCAAACTTTTTGCATCTGGGTCCCTGTGGTTTCAGTTTTATTGCCATTTTGGTCCAAAAATGAAATCAGGTCATATTTGTCTTATAAAATCCTGCTATTTTGTCATTTTCCGCAAGGGCAAAATGATCATTTCTTTTTTATTAAAAAATATCATATTTTATAAGACAAATATGACCTGATTTGCCCCTGAGGAAAATGATAAAATTGCAGGATTTTTCAAGACAAATATGATTTGATTTAATTTTTGGACCAAAATGGCAATAAAACTGAAACCACAGGGACCCAGATGCAAAAAGTTTGAGTTTTGGACTAAAGTGGCAAAAGTAACCAAACCACAGGGACCAAAATGGCAGTTTACTCTATAAATTATAAATAATAAATAATAAACGTACCACTAAACTGCCATCTTGAGTAACGGAAGTATAGCGTAACAACAAAAAGTCACGAGCCGTAGCCAAAGTTGTTGGAGCATAAAGCTAGAAAATCAATTATATATAATAATAAATGAGATAACACCAAAATCCAAATCAACCCATTTGGAAGTAAACGGGTCAAATATGAAACCACTAAGAAAAGTTATTACCTGCATGTATAGGATCTCAATGCTTCCACCGGTTCCGGTAGGTAGCACGTTGAGGATATTAACCGCTCGGCAATCACGAAACCACGAGGGGCGATCCTTGAGGATTTCAGCGACCTGAGACACGAAAGTCAAAGTCAAAGTCAAGATTACTCAGTCTTTGACTTTATAACCATAAAATAACAAATTAGGAGATGATATTAGTATATTACTAACCCTTGTAGGCTCGAGAGCAACCAAACCGCATGCTCGTGCTGCCACACCATTGCAACCATGAGCAATAGAAACGATTCCAATGGAATCCGGACCAGGCTGTATGCCAATATACACAACAAAAAAGTCAGAATTACACGTGTGCAAGAGTATTTAAAAGTCCTTGAAATATGAGCCCGGTAATTCTTCCGGTTTTAAATAAAAACCGAAAAAAATGCCACATCGTCAATGAGCACTCGCACGCAGCCATGCTGGATTCTGTCATCATTTCCATTAAATATTGATAAGAGTTAATTACTGTTTTCGACCCTGTGGTTTGTCAAAAATCATTATTTCAGTCCATTAGTTTAAAAATTGCGATTTTAGTCCCTGTGGTTTCACTTCCGTAACCATTTCAGTCCACCTCGTAACCATTTCAGTCCCTGTACTAACAGAATAAATGGATTGAAATGGTTACGAAAGTGAAACCACAGGGACTGAAATGGTTACGAAAGTGAAACCACAGGGACTGAAATGGTTACGAAAGTGAAACCACCGGGACTGAAATCGCAAATTTTAAACTAATGGACTGAAATAGTGAGTTTTGACAAACCACAGGGACGAAAACAGTAATTAACTCATATTAATATTACTAAAACCCCATAAATTAATTTACTAAAAAATTATATTAGTAGTGAAATAAGATTTGCAATCATATTAACACACTAGTTATTTAATATTTTTTTGGATAGAGTGCTTCACACCATCCAAACCGTTACAAACCTACAAAATTAAAACTTATTTTGACTCAAGCCCGTTTTGACCCGTTACACAAACCACCAATCTTGCCCTCTTTAATTACATGTTGACTAAAAGGAGAAAGAGTAAAGTACACGGACGGTCCGTGTGGTTGTTCTAAATATTGGATATGGTCCCTTGCTTTCCAAAAGCACACAAATGGTCCCTGTGGTTTGCACTTTGTAACGCATTTAGTCCCCAACTTTTACCAAAAGTACATGGATGGTCCCTGTGGTTTGCACTTTGTAACGCATTTAGTCCCCAACTTTTACCAAAAGTACATGGATGGTCCCTGTGGTTTGCATTTTGTAACACATTTAGTCTCTAACTTGGACCTTCTGAAACCTTTAGATTTGTTAGCTGGGGACTAAATGCGTTATAAAGTGCAAACCACAGGGACCATCCGTGTACTTTTGAAAAGATAGGGACTAAATCCATAATTTTAGTTAACCACAGGGCCCATCCATGTACTTTACTCTAATAGGAAAAATAATTAAGCAACTAATGTTGTAGGGTCACCTTCATTCCGGGCATTTGGACCCACTCAATAGCGGTTCCGGTTGCCTTCGAAAGAAACTCTGCTAAAGTTTCCTCTGCAATGGACAAAAGTCTGCAAAACATTGAAAAATTTAATAAACAAACGAGTTAATTACTGTTTTCGTCCCTGTGGTTTGTCAAAAATCACTATTTCAGTCCATTAGTTTAAAAATTGCGATTTCAGTCCCTGTGGTTTCACTTTCCTAACCATTTCAGTCCCTGTGGTTTCACTTTCGTAACCATTTCAATCCATTTATTCTGTAAGTACAGGGACTGAAATGGTTACGATGTGGACTAAAATGGTTACGAAAGTGAAACCACAGGGACTGAAATCGCAATTTTTAAACTAATGGACTGAAATAGTGATTTTTGACAAACCACAGGGACGAAAACAGTAATTAACTCTAAAATAATAAAATCAATCAAATGTTGATAAACAATAAATAGAGCATGAACTAATCTTTAACTAACCCTGCAGGAGTACTAGCATCCCGTGGCGGGTGCTGAGGTGTCAATCGGCGTTGACCATTTGTCACAACCGACTCACAACTAGTGTCGTTAGTAGCATGTGCCGTCTGCAATATGAATGCCCCGACACATTATACAAAAAAACACAAATAAGGTTGCACAATTAATTATGGGGGTGTTTGGATGTGTGTTTTGAAAATGGTCCCTGTGGTTTGCACTTTGTAACGTATTTGGTCCCCAACTTTTGCCAAAAGTACATCGATGGTCCGTGTGGTTTGCACTTTGTTACGCATTTAGTCCCCAACGTTTAGTGACTAATTGCGTTACAAAGTGCATACCACAAGGACCATCCATGTACTTTTGGCAAAAGTCAGGGACCAATTACATTACCGAGTGCAAACCACAGGGATCATTCGTGTATTTTAATAAAGCTAGGGACTAAATCCAAAATTTTGATTAACCACAGGGACCATCCGTGTACTTTACTCAACTTTGGAATATGGTAATCAGTTTTGTTACATCTAGTAGCAACTAGAAAGCTAATTATTCAAAACTAGTGGTGACAATCACCGACACGAATACGACATACTTAACGGCCTAGGGTTGGCTCGTAAATCGGTTGACCCACGTAACCTGTTTAATAAACGGGTCTTGTTTGGAATGGACTGTGGATGAATGGGTTAACCCGCCAACCCGTTTAGCATTAGCATAAAATTATGAGTGGTAGTTAGTTGGAAACTATAGATAATCACTTTCACGATACACATCCAAACCCCCCCCCCCCCCCCCCCCTAAACTACAATGACAAAAATACTGACATTTGGCCGAAGGGGGCCGTTTTTACCCACAAGGTGTGACACTTGTTTCTGCAATCTTTCATTTTCTTCGATTAAAAGCTTGTTCATAGCTGCCAGCTTTCGATTCACGCTATGAAGACGTGAAGATTCTTTCCTTTGTTTTTCTCTACATCTAAAAATAGAAAAAAGCACCGAAAAGGAATATACACATCGTCGTTACAGATCACAACAAACATAAAGCAACTTTTTAATCTTGCTAATTTCAAAACCAACAAAAGAACAAAAAGACTTGAACAAAAAAAATCAATTTTTATAGAGTTAATTGCCCGGATGGTCCCTATGGTTTCACGTTTTTTCACGTTTAGTCTCCACCTTTTGGAAATAGCAGGTATGCTCCCTATGGTTTGTCATTTTGTTACTCGGATAGTCCCCTTAGATTTACTCTGGGGACTATCCGAGTAACACAATGACAAACCATAGGGAGCGTACCTGCTATTTCCAAACTAACTGACATCTACTCACGGGACTATCTGAGTAACAAAATAACAAACCATAGGGAGCATACCTGCTATTTTCAAAAGGTGGGGACTAAACGTGAAAAAATGTGAAACCACAGGGATCATCCGGGCAATTAACTCTTTTTTTATTATGGAAGTAATAAAGGAATTGTAGTGACAACTCACAACACCCTTTATACAACTAATGAAAAGACTTATCGTTTTCGATCTTTCGATCAAAGAACAATGAAAAGAACCAAAGATTGAACCAACAAGAAACCAAAAAGAAAACCCACAACACGTTACACACATCACAAGTTATCACATTAAAATCACTCTAAAAAACAAAAATAATATAACATTTTTTTAACTTCATTATGTGTCTTTGATTCTAACAAGGAACATGAACATGAGCTACAATCAAAAGCCACAAAACATGTCACAAATCACAACAAACATTTCACACACAAAAAAAGATAATCTTTTTCAGTCCTTTTGATCACCCAACAATATCATCATCATCATACTCAGTAAATCCCACCAATAACAAAGCTAAGGTAGGGTCTGAGGAGGGTAAGATGTAGACAGCCTTACCTCTACCCGTTAAGAATAGAGAGGCTGCTTCCAGTGATCACCCAACAATAAAAATACCAAATTTCAAACTAAAAATAAACCATAAGTCCATAATCAATACCCACAACACATATCACAAATCATCACATTATGATCACATAAAGAAACACAAAAACTCTAAAACTTTACAAATTTTATAAAAAAATTCATAAACTTTTAATGCATACCTTCTATTCTGAAACCAAACTTTGATTTGTTTGGGCTCAATGTTAGATAAAATAGGGCATTCGCGAATAAGCTGTTGCCTACGAAGAGAACTCGGTTTCGGACATTCATGGTAAACTCTTTCAAGTGCTTCAATCTGCTCTGGTGTGTATCTAACATATTTCCCATTATCCATTATCCCCCCTTTATCATCCTTGCAAGACATTGCCATCATTACTATCATATCAATAGCAAATCATTAAAAAAAATCCCCTTTAAATAACCAATAATAATAATAATAAAAACACAATCTTTATTCAAATATTTATTCTTTTTATTACAAATATTGATGATTTCATACTCTTTAAAATTAAATAAACAAAAAATAAGATATAAACACAATCTTTATTCAAAAAATGTAACTTTTTTCTTACAAACATTGATGATTTCATACCCTTTAAAACTAAATAAACAAAAAATAAGATATAAAAACAATCTTTATTCAAAAATGTAATCTTTTTTCTTCCAAATATTGATGATTTCATACCCTTTAAAATTAACTAAACAAAAAATAAGATATAAACACAATCTTTATTAAAAAATGTAATCTTTTTCTTACAAACATTGATGATTTCCATACCCTTTAAAATTAAATAAACATAAAAATAAGATATAAAAACAATTTTTATTCAAAAATGTAATCTTTTTTTCTTCCAAATATTGATGATTTCATACCCTTTAAAATTAAATAAACATAAAACAAAAACAAAAACACAATCTTTATTAAAAAATGTAATCTTTTTCTTACAAAGATTGATAATTTCATACCCTTTAACATCAAATAAACAAAAAATAAGATATAAAAAACAATCTTTATTCAAAAATGTAATCTTTTTTTCTTCTTCCAAATATTGATGATTTCATACCCTTTAAAATTAAATAAACATAAAAATAAAAAAAAAACAAAAAAAAAACAATCTTTATTCAAAAATGTAATCTTTTTCTTACAAAGATTAATAATTTCAAATTATTCATACCCTTTTCTGAGCTTTGAATTGTGATGATCTCAAACCCACCAAGAAGATCTGCAACTCAATTTAGATAGCTCCAATCGTCCCCAACCTCTGAAACATGTTGAATTCTTGAATCTTTTTGTGTAAAGATATGATTTTTACAGCAAAATATGATGTGGGTATGAAGTAGAATTATGTTTCTTGAATCTTTTTGTTGAAAGATTTGATTTTTACAGCAAAATATGATGTGGGTATGAAGTAGAATTATCAGAAAAGGGAATTTAAGGAAGACCCTAGTGCTTAAAAGAGTAAAGGGAGTAGTAGGTTAAAGTGGTCTGAAAATATGGAAAGACTGTTTGGATTTGTTGTTACCTCATTTGTTTTCTATCCATGTCAAAACTGTTAAATCAAAAAAAAATAAATAAATAAATAATCTTTATTTCAAGAATATATGTATAGAATCTTTGTACGGTATTTTGATCATGTTATATATGCATATGGCCCATTATTTGTTGCTGAATTACAAACTTGCCATTTGAGTGTTGGTTAAGGTATGATGTGGATGGCAAGTGATGTAAATGTGTGAAAAAGAAGGGGTGAAAGATGAAGATAAAATGGGAATCAGGTTTGTAAAAACGAGAGAAGAGAGGATAGACATGATGATGATGATGATGGTTTTGCATGCGGCACTGATTCTGCTTTACTTTTTTGCATTTTCTTGAGGCTTGTTTTTTTTTTGTTTTTTTGTAATGTAAGAAAATGATGTGGTTAGTTGTGTCATATGTGTAGGGTGTGTATGGATCGGTTTGTGTTGATTTTGATGATTTATTGACGTAAAACTGAAGTGGTTCGTCTTGGGAAAATGGTAACCGAACATTCGGTTTCGGTTAATTGGTTATAGTTTGTGTATGGCCGGTTCGACTAATGTTTCTAAATGGATTTTTGATACATATATAATCTTGATCAAATCGTAGAGAGCAAACGGTAAGAGAATTCAAAATCATGAAGAAACCGTCAAACTATATAAACAATATACAGAAACTAAAAAATATGAACAGTGAAACCCTAAAAAAAAGCATTTACAATAGTCGTTTTGTCATGATAATTAAAACTTATATTTTCCATACTAATCGAGCGAGTTTTTAAAATTTTTAATGGTTTTTGAAAAAGTCATTAGCGCTTTCGTATTCTCTCTTGTGTGTCAGTTTGGCTAAGGTGGATCGATTCAGTTAAGTTTTAAAAGTACGTACAACTGAAATCGAATCACGTAAATAAAATTTATATTTTTATTAGAATTTTGACTTGTTTTAGCGACCAAATATAGATCGTAAGACTGAAACATAATACAAAATAATTTTCCAAAGCTAGGTATGGTTGGTGTATAAAATCATTGTACATGATGCTATGTATGTGCCATGATAATATTGAATAAAAAAATATTAGTATGAGATTTTCATATCATATAACGTTATAGCATCCTTAACTTACATTTTTTGACCTTTTTTTAGTTTATGTGAATTAGATAAGGAAGATAGACGTTTTGTATAAAAATGCTCAAAATAAATCATGTGAAGAGGAGAGAGAAGAGGGGGAAGATCAACATTTTTTGAAGGTTTTTTTTTTTTAAAGGGCATGAATAATGTGAAGTCGTTTTGAAGCTCCCATTATAGATTTCCTTATAAAATGTATGTTAAAAATACATGTATTTTAAGTGACATGACTAAAATAAAATAAGTATTTTGATGGGGTATTTTCGGATTAATAGTAGGGATAAAAGTAGGTCCTTTACTTGAATTGTTGAATTGGATGGTGTAATTTTGTAATTATATAATGTGTTTTGGTTTGGCCGCCACATTTTGACGATTCTAAATAAAATAGTTAAAGTTGTGATGTCGATGCACCTTTACATTAATAGAAATTCTAAATCGAGTTTGGTTAAATGTACCTCTATTCTTAAGTTTCATCATACTTCTTCTTAAAAAATAAATCAAAATGGTTTTTTTTCTTCTGGTTTCCAAAAGTAAAAATATTATTGTTGTGATAAGATCAAACAACTAAAAAGAAAGATATCTTCTAAATATACCTTCTTTAAATTAATTTACATACTCTCTCTCCGTCATTTAATCACACTACACTATATACAACATGACATTCAATTATTCATGGCAAGATGATTCTCTGATTTGTTGTCGCCGGTCATGCTGAAGACTATTGTAACCGCTGTCAACGGAGGTTGGTGAGGGTATTGTCGTTGCGGCAGCCGTCCGACGGCTGTGGATCTCACCTGAGAACCATAAGCCTCTCATCTTTCTCTTTTCGTAGGTAGTTTAAAGTAATTTAGGTGGTAATTGATTTGTGGAGGGGGTGGGATAACAATAAGATGATGGGCAACAATGTCAATTTAGTTTTGAAATGAAAATGCAAATATCTATATATTAAACATGTGGTTTAAAAGTGGGTTAGAGTATTTACAGATAAACAAATGTTTGTGTTAAAAGATGTAAATAGAAAATAAGATCTAAATAAAAAATTACGACGTGTTGGGAGCTATGGAAAGCGAGGAATGAGCTATCTTTTTCCGGCAAGCGTTTGGTCATTGACGAGGTTTTCGGTGAAATTCAAGCTACATCTTTCCTTTGGGTGAAGCATAGGGCGAAAGAAGCGAATTTGGAGTGGCAAAATTGGGTGAACTTTAATATAAGTGAGTAAGCGTCTTAATGTAACAAAGTTTAGAAGGAAATATGGGTGTCTATGTATGATGTCTTTTGGTTTAGTGTCTTGCTTACCCAAATATTTTATGTATAATTTGGTGTAAATAAAATATCCTTTGCCGTTCAAAAAAAAAAAAAAAAACACACACGAAAGTTTTATTATATTTTTTAAAGTTTTATTAGGGTGTAAGGGGTGCTCACCTAAGAGGTGAGTCCCCTCTCTTACGCCCAACCAATCCTCGTGTGCCACGTCAACTCCCCTCTTAAACTCCCCTAACACCCTAAATTGATGGCGGCACTCCCCTCTTAGGTGAATTGGTTTTTTTTTTTTTTTTAAAAAAAAAAGGAAACTTTTGATTGGTCCCCTCATCCCTCTCTCCTCCCCCTCTCTTCGGCACCTCCCCACCGGTTTCCTCCCTCTCTCTACCTCACCGATTTAACGGCGCCACCCCACCTAAGCGGTGAAGGAGGTCACCGCACCCGGTCACCGAGAACACCCCGACCACCCTTATATTTTTTCCGCGTTATGAATACGGCTAACTTTTAAATTCCAGATGGATTAATAACCTCACATTCATTTAATGTGATGCTTAAAAAATAGAACTTTAACTTGGGTATAGGTAATTATTTAGTGCATCAAAAAGTAAGTTAAATCTATAAAATGATAAAATCATATCACAATGACTTAAACAAAAAAGGTTAAATTGTTAGTAGTTTCATAATTATGCACACATAAATAATTTGTGTTTGTTTAAAAAAAGTTAAATACCTAACTCTCTTTAGTTTTGTCATTGATATTTTGGTATACATGTATTAAAAACGAAGTTGAATTTAAAAAAAGAATACTTTTTTGTGTCGTAAACTATCCGAGTAAAATACCGTGACGAACCTAATAACATAAGTTGGTTTTATGATAACCGGTACCAGTATACAACTATTTTAAAGTAAAATATGGTTTTCAGTTAATGTAAAACATGTTTTCGGGCATACAAGGACTTTGTTTTTTTTTTTCCTTTTTCGGTTGCTACAGAGGGTGTTGGTACTGTAACGAACCAAGTTGATATCGACTGAGTTCCCGCCGTGTGGTGGCGGGAAATACCCACTAGTTAATATTATCTAAAATAAAAATATATATTTTATTGTGTGTTTTGCCATTTTTTTTTTAACTTTTTAGTTATTATTATTTCTTTTTTTACTTTTTCTAACTGTATACACATGTATGCACGTTTTCCTTTATTTATATACTTTTCATATATATTTTTACTGCATTATTATTATATTATTTAAATTAAATTTGTATTTACCATCATCATTTAATCATGGCACTTTCTATCTCATTTATATTCAAGCAATAATTTTATAAAACATAAATACATTTTTGTCATATAACAAGAATTCAAGAAAGAAAGTAGGAGGGAATTTCATTTACTCGCCAATCATTCAACCATTACATAGATCATGTTTATGATTACTCTACTGGAGCATCTAGACATGCATAAATATAACATTTGCATTCATGTACGTTTTACAACGTATTAGTGTATTAACACTTGGTCAATCCTCAGTTGTAACGAGAGTTTTATTTCCCTTTTACCCTTTATTGATTGATGGGTGAGCCGTTTTAAGCCTCTGATGCCGGGTTTAATCATGATCAACTTCTGGTGGCCAAATGTGTCTTTGAGGTTTGTAGTCATGTCCAAATTATCCTCAACAGTGAAGGATTTTCTTTTTATATCTTTAAAGATTAGGGCTGTAAACGAACCGAACGTTCAGCGAACAGTTCGTGAACCGTTCGGCGGGAAGTTCGTTTATGTTCGTTCGTTTAATAAACGAACGAACATGAACAAGAAATTCCGTTCGATTAGTTAAATGAACGAACATGAACAAAGGTCTCGTTCGTTCAATTGTGTTCGTGAACGTTCGGTAAGGTGTTCGTGAACATTCGTTCATTTGCGTTCGTTTATGTTCGTATGTTCGTGTTTTAATTAAAGATTTTTATACTTCCATATATTTTATCTATACTTTTTATACTATTAAACTTTTATTTATATCATTACCCTAACAATTAAACTAGGAAACCCTCTTTCACCTTGTTTATGCACCATTTCCCTTTCTTTTCTCATTATTTACATTGACGAATATGATCTACTCCGTTCCACAATAAGGGATTCAAGTTCTAGAGCTACTCTCTGGGCCATCCACCTTTATCCTTCATCGCGTTCGCCAAATTTATTTGTGTTCGCTTGTGTTCGCGAACCGTTCGTGAACACGCTCATTTCCTTAATGAACGAACACGAACATAAAATCTCGTTCGATAAGTGTTCATGAACCGTTCGTGAACACATTTATTTCTTTAACGAACGAACACGAACAAGGCCTCGTTCGTGTTCGTTCGGTTCGTTTACAGCCCTATTAAAGATGCAATTGAGAAGAAAGATCATGGGAGATAACTGTGCTTGAAGACATCAAGTGTGACAAATTCGAATTTGGAAAGATATTAAATTATAATTTTATAATGAAGATTCATTTTAGTTTTATATATGCTTTCATATATGTTTTGAAGAACCTCAGGTTCTTAAGACCATATGTAGTGGTTAAGCCAAATAATGCCCCTACTATGGGGCGTTTTGCGACACGTGGTAGTCCAGTCAGCATGGGGCATTATTGGGGGTTATTGCAAAAGTGTCGTAGTGGGAATAATGCCCAATAACGCCCCTTCCAATCAATAAACAATTATTTTTTTATAGAGAAAAGGATAAAAAAAAAGATAAGAAAAGGCCCTTTACACTTGGACCACTCCCATTGGCTACATGCAAATTCCATTTGACCACTTCAGCGTTTTTTTAAAAACGCCGGCATGCAATTTTCTCAAATATAACGCCGGAAAACGCTCGGTGTAATGGGTGGGGGGCGTGTTTTGGCGTTTTTTTTATTTTTTTTTTTTTAAAACACCCCACTACACATGGTATAATACATACAAGTTTACAAGTTTAGGTTCTTTGATTCATAGCTTCTAGACCCTACTTTATGTATTTCCAAAATTTTTGTTTTACATCCGAATCAAGAAAGTATCGGTAATGAAAGTTCTTAAGTAGGAACCAAAAGCCAAATATTGCTTTATAATTTGAGAAGCTTAAATTTTTTTTTTGAGAAGCTTAAAGCGTGTCATCATACGCCAAATAGTAAAAGTAATGACGTATATGATCCGTCACCAGTTTAATTTTTAATAACATGTTCTGGTTATGGAACCGGTTATGGTTTCACGTTTTAAGGGTTGCAACCAGTTATTTGACCAAAAAACCATACCCATGTGCCCGGTTCACGGTAGGGTTCGGTTCCAATTCTTAAGAAGCCGGGTATTAAAATACACTATTTTCGGGTTTTTTATACCCTATTTCCGAGTTTTTAGTTCCATATTTTCGTATTTTTTAAAACTCTTGTGTTTTTATTACCCTATTTTTTTTTTCGTATTTTTTATTTATTATTATTAAATATGAACTGTATAATGTAAGAAAATTAAAATAAATGCACTAACATAAATTTAAAAGAAAGATATTAGAATCATGTAGCGGGTATAATCGGTTCCAGTTCTTGTTCGGTTTCGGGTATGATCGGTTCCGATTCCAGGTATTGAAATCAAAATGCATACCCTATCTATACCCTACGGGTAGGTCGGTTCCGGTTTCAGGTATAGAATACCCGACCCGGGTATTAAAAAAAAACCGGTTCTGGGTTTTTTTTTACCAAGTACGGTTTTTGTGCACCTCTATTTGGGTATGAAAATCCATGATATCATTGTGTGTAAATCTAAAAAAGAACAGAAACGTTTCTTGAATTTTTTTTACATGTATTCCCATTGGTGTTAGGGTTGTCCAAAAAGCCCGCGGCTCGGAGCTCGCTTAAATTTAGCTCGGAAAAAGCTCGCTCGTTGTGGCTCGATTTGTAAGTGAGCCGAGCCGGCTCGGCTCGGTTAGAAAGTGAGTCTAGCTCGGCTCGGCTTAGCTCGTATTAATTTACTTTTAATATATTTTATTTTTATATACATTATAATATATCACAAAAACTGATTATTATTTACATGTGATTAGTAGTGTAATTTGATATTTATACCACATTTAAATGTTGATTACCATGCTAATGAACTTATATTGTATTTCGTTGAAATTAAGAACGTATTTTGTGTTGTTAAACTTGATTTTGGCTTATAATGTATTAGGTTTAGCTTATTTTGGATATGTTTTTTTGAATTATTGAATAATATTTCAGATTACTGAATTTTGAAAGCCATATATATTAAATTTTCTTTTCAAAATCGAGTCAAACCAAGCCGAGCCGATCCAACTTGGTTTAAAACCAAGTTGAGCCCGGGCTTAGATTTCCAGCTCGGTTTCAAATCCGAGCCGAGCCTGAGTTTTGCCCTAACTCGGCTCGGTTCAGCTCATGAAAAACCCTAATTGGTGTAAGGTGAAACCTAATTTGTTTACCATCAAAGTCAGGTATCTCTTTTAGAAATTAGATAGTTCGTGGCTACAAAACATATGGTATCTAAGATATCAAGTATTTTTTTCATGGAGTTCATGTTGTTTAGTTAGAAAAAAAAACAGAAAAAAAGATCGGCCCACTTAGAAAAAAAGAGAAAAAAAGATCGGCCCACGAAAAGAAAGATAGCAACCCAAACAATCTACAGTCTACACTATTTTGAAGCATGTTAATGGTCAGGCCCATTAACAGTTCTGGAGAGTGAACAATGTCCTATTTTACATAAATGATTAGCCCATTAAAGTAGCACCCAAAAGGCCTTAACAATCTGAAAGCTTTACGCATGATACAGCCCAAGCCCATTAACTATATTCCATGCCTTACTGCTTTATGTGAGCTCATCATTTCAATATTTCATGTATATATAATACAAAGTCTCCTAATAATATAAGTTCTTAAGAGAGGAATTAAACGGACTTCGATTGATCTCATTCAAGCGGCATTAGAACCCTCTCATTGAACTCTGCGATATGAGATTTTAGGTTTTTTCTTTTAGATGTTTAGTTTGTAAATTTTAGAATTTTTGTTTACGTCATTGTGTCCTTTTTGTGATTTGTTGTGTCTTTTTTCTTCGACATTATGTTATATTTTTCGACATTATGTTATATTTTTCGACATTGTGTTATATTTTGCTCAACATTGTGTTATACTTTGCGATCTATTGTGTATTTGCACACTTCTTATTTTTAAGAGCTTTTATAGAATAATTTTAGAAGAAACACATAAATCCGAATTGGTGCTTTTTTTAGTTTGGATTTACTTCTTGTTTACCTTTATTAAAAAAAATACTAGTTTATACAAATAAATTTTATATTTTTTTCATCAATTTCTACAAGTATAATATATTTTTAAAAATAAAGATTACGTACATGATAATTTAACTACTAAATAATAAAAGACGAAACATATTATATAAATTTTTAATTTTAAGTATGTTTAATATGAATTTGTAGTAATCAAATAATTATTATTTGCACAAAGCATAAGGCTTGAAAAATGTTAAAAGAGCCATGAATAATGGCACGTGAAAATCGGTCATGCCACGAGAGTGACGGTGTTGATGATTCATGCACGTGTGGGAAGCATCAAAGAAGCAAACCCGGATTCGATTATCACATATGAGTTTCATTTAACCATCACTACTGATCTAGTGATGGCCACAGGTATTTAAGTTTCATATATGGTGAGCCAGCCGCCCGGATGAGTTTTCATCTCCAGGTTTCAAGTTCGAGTCTGGTGATAATGGTTTCTCATTGAGGGGTTTAAATTGGGGATCTGTTATGCGAAGGGGCTCTCTAGCACGGATCCGGTTAAGACAACGTATACCAGACCTCCCGACATTCACGAATAATTCATACCTTTAAAAAAAACATATAAATTTCATCTAATGACGTAATAAATATGATTAATTCATAGTATTGATATTATAGACTTATAGGTATGTGCTTCATGATGTTGAAACTTTAGTATGTAAATTGGTTTCTGTTAGTTAATGGTTGCATGAGAAGTCTTAAATCTATCTTGATGGGTTAAGTTTGTCTTAAACATTCGATGGGCATATCAAAGTTGGTAATCTTGTTGCTATGAGTTTTTGAAAAATAAGTAAAGATAGTTAGACAGGTGATTGAGAAATTAGACAGATTATAATTTATTTATATTTTTCTTTTGAGGTGAACGCTAAATAATGCTTACCAAAGATAGCTTATTTATATTTTTTTTTGTAACAAAACATTTACGACTGAATGGAGAAAAGAGTTTTGTATGCATGAATGAGAGGCGTAATGAAATGGATCATTACGAGGGAATGAAGAAAAGAGTATTTTTTTAAAGAAAGAAAAGAGTATTTGGTTGGTCATTGGAATGAAATCACCCATTCCATTCCCTCAGAATCATTTCATCCACCCTATGGTAGCGTTTGGTACGAAGGAATAGAAGTTGGAATGGAATGGATCATTCTGATGGAATGAAAAGAAACATGTTTGGTTATCATGTGGTAATGGAATGGTGCATTCCAAAGGAATGTAACCCCTTCCAAATATAACAATTTCCATTCGTTGGTATGATGGTGTTTTTTTTCCATTCCTTCAAGGAATGAAAAGAAATATATTATTATTATTATTATTATTATTATTATTATTATTATTATTATTATTCATACTAATATTAATATATATCAAAAAAATTATTATTAATTTTTTACCATTAATATATTATTATTATTATTATTATTATTATTACTATTATTATTATTATTATTATTATTATTATTATTATTGAGGCAATTATATTTTTATTGTTCGGGAAAAAAATATTTTTGTCGATTTTAATACAATTTTGTTTTGTTACTTCATCTTTTTTGCTTATTAAATTGTACAGAGTAATGATTTATTCTATTCATATATGAGTAACCAAACATCACAATGGAATGAAATGATCCATTTCATTCCGTTGTCCATTCCATTACCTGGTTCATTCCATTCTTTCATTCATTCTATTACTCCATACCAAACAGACCCATATGTTTTTTTTTTTTTCATTCCATCCCATTCCAGCACCCTTCAGTAACAACACCACAAGCCACCACCTTTGTCGCCACCACCATCACCACCGACCATCGACGCCACACTGCCGTCATGGGGAACCCTCCGCCACCGCCGCCGCCACCCACACACCACCGTCGCCACCTACCGCCACCAACGCCACTCGCCGTAGCTACCCACCACCATCATCAAAAGTGTTCCAATAAGAAACATTTTGATGTTTCATGGAGTTGTACTCAGTGGTGGATCTAAAGAATCCTTATAGGGGTAACGTTTAATAAAAGGGGTAACGAAATCGAAAAATGATAATGTCACCAACGACACCCTTAGCTTTAACTTTGTTGCCATGGCGTATCCCAACCTATTGAACAAGTAACATTGATCACATTTTTAGTGTGAATCAAAGCCAAAAGAGTTATAGTTTACATTATTAAAATCTAGTTGGCCTAATATTAAATATACATTACATATAAGCCTAGTAAAGGAACAAGTCGGTCGGATAACAGGCTCAAACATACTCAATTTGGGTCAAAACGGATTCTGAACGAAATGTATTTAGTTAAAATGGGCCGGTTTAAAAACTATCAAATTGGTTTGATTCAAAGCGGATTTTTATCAAAATGAACTTGGTTTAAATTATTCATTTAATAATATTTAAAACAATTCCCTCGCTATATCTTTTAACAACGGTTGTTAGCTATAAATAGATGTAACAACGGGGTAGTGGCAACGATGATAGAGAGAGGGCAAAGGTGTCCGTGTAGTCTAATACAATACAATAATAATGAATACAATAATAATGAGTATAAATTCTATTAGTTTTACTCATAGTCTAATACAATAATAATAACGAGTACAAATTTTATTAGTTTTTCATGTAATTTGTCTTGTGTTTTTTATACGTACATACGTGCATTTAATTATGCTGTTTGTATCATCGGGATAAATTAAATTAGCATGAATATATATATAGGTAAAGGATCCTGTAAAAAGTGCTCAAAGTGTGAGAAGTGTGAGAAGTGCATTATAACACTATATATAATACTATATAACACCATATAAACACCGTATAACAATATGTAACACCATATAATACCATATAACACTTTGTAACACTATATATCATTATATAACAAATATAACACTATAGCTTGTCTGATAGCATGTCTATGATAGATGTATAGTGTTATATTTGTTATATAATGATATATAGTGTTACATAGTGTTATATGGTATTATATGGTGTTACATATTGTTATATGATGTTTATATGGTGTTATATAGTATTATATATAGTATTATATATAGTGTTATAATACACTTCTCACACTTCTCACACTTTAGGCCCTTTTTACACTATCCTTACCCTATATATATATATATATATATATATATATATATATATATATATATATAAAAAACAAAACAAAGCAATTGCAATAATAGAGAGAGCAATCTCACATGATGGCTGACAATCACTCCTCACCTGTCTCACGTGCTTAGTCCCACACCACTATCACTATCATTCACAAATAAAACTAAAATTCACTCTTATAAATTCAGTTTTATAACACATATTTTTTAAATTCATCATACCTTTTTAAATATTTAAAAATATAAGTTTTTTTGGGCTTTTCATTATTTTTATCATTGCATTTTCATCATTTAGAATGTCCTATTATCAACATTAATGTAAGCAATACATGATATATTAGGGACGCATATCTTTTACCGAATATAAGTACTGTATGTATCAAATTGATACCGATCAAACATCAGTATTAGCATTCATTTTTATAGTTTTTGGTTTCGGCATTTTTTTGTATTTTTGTACTGTCGGTACCGTACCGTCATTGTCTATTTGGTCTAAGTTTGTGTTTTTACTCATTTTCGTTTCAATATTCGTAGGATACCCATCTCATCCCTAATCTTAGATATATACCTAAATGTTACATAAATTAATTTAATATTATTGCTACATTAATCTTTAGGTTAGATTTAAGAGCTTTGTAGTGATGATGATAGATGGAACGCAAGTGAGAGATCTTCAACAGAAACTACTACACAGAGCAATAATTGTTAACGTCGTCATAAATAAAGTAATAGAGAGTGGAAGGTTTTCAGTTGACCCGACTCCAATTTAAGAATAAGTACCTTAATATGTCATTTTTGTGTGATTCTCTTTTGAAGAGTGAGCACCATCACTATTTCCCGTGTTGTGCTAATGGCTCTTTTTATCTACAAGATACTCTATCTTGTTAGCGAGGATCTTGTTGTTACATATTTGGTGCGTCACATGTGTGGTAATTAAAGGCTACCGTACTTTCACCCATGTCTTATGTTTGTCCAATTATAACGATGTTCTGGTATGGACTTTGTATAATTTACAACTCTTTTTCCGGTTACAGACGTATCATTTTCGGAGCTTGGTGCTTCGGATGTGTTGACTTAGGTTATCGTTTCAAATACACATATGGTATTGATCCAATGTTCGTATTCTCTAATCACAATATTTTTCGTGCTATCTATTGGAAATTAATACGGTTTTGAAAATTTATTATCATACAGATTTGATTAAAGAGTTAAATTGTATGAATCTGTGGTTGAAAATTAATTTTATTACTTTTAAATGAAAAATTATAATGGACAATTAAATTATAATAATTGGAATGGATTTGGTGATGAAGACCAAAATGCCAACGATGTGGGAGCTGGAACCATCGTGCCACAACGTGCCCGATTATATATATATTGTTTACGAGTGATCATGAATAGTGATTTAAAATTTAAAATAATATATATTTTTTTTATTATTTTCATAGTTTAATAGTTTAATATTATAATAATTGTAATTATATTTTTCCACTTTTTTTTTCTTTTCTTAAACCATATTTATTTATTTATTTACTTTTAATATTTTTTTCAAAACATATTTTCTTTATCAGTTAATTTGATATTTTTTAATAACATATGTTGGTTAATTTTTTTTCTAAAATTTTAAGTACGTAACTAAATCAATTCTAACGGTTTGGAATTCAAAACAAAAATGTTACATTTTCAAATAACGTATGTTTTACATTATCATTTGTTCTATTTCGCAGCAAAGCGCGACGCGAACAAAACTAGTTGTTATAACATGCTAAATAGTGGGGGTAAGTAAGTACACATTTTTCTACTTAAAGATTCACTCTTTAACACATTTCCCCCTTTAACTTCATAATAATATATTTACTACTTTTAAAATAATACCTTTTTATATTTATACAAAGTTCATAAATTTAAAACTAACGGTGCATAAATTTTCTGAAAGAGCTCGAATTTTTATTCACTAAAGTTCCCTCATACATTATAAGTTTATGCTTTACATGCTTACATTATAAGTTTAATGTATGTATGTATGTATGTATGTATGTATGTATGTATGTATGTATGTATGTATGTATGTATGTATGTATGTATGTATATGATGTTTAATTTTTTATGGAGTAAATTTGTTGGCCCAAATAATCTCAAAGAGTATAAAAACTCTCTCATACTTCAAATTTTGATAGTGTTTTATAAACCAACCAGCAAATATGTAACATGCTATTAAAGTTAAATTGTTTTTATAGTGTACTTTCTAAAAGCAATAGTAACAAATTTCAAATTTAATTATCAAATTAAAAATCAAGTGTATTCATGTTAATATTTGTTAGAACTTTTATGATCTATTAAGTTTTAAATTAACCAACGAGCTTTCTGGTTGAGTGACAACTCTATGACTGTTTAAATAAGAGATTATGAGTTGAAGTCTCGCCTAACAAATTTTGTTTTAGGTTGAACTGGGGGGTTTTCCTTCTGGGAGGATGGGTGGGGTCACCACGTTCGGTTCTTCAGACGGAGGGATGACCTATTTAGCAGGGTGATATCGGGTGTTCGGACTTTGGTTTTAAGAAAGAAAGGGTTTTGAATTAATGAGGAGTGTTAATGGTAAAGCTTAAGGTTACAAATTGCTGGTTTTTGAAGAATGATGGCCATTACAGCTTACCTGTAGACCTAAAGCCATGGGGATTGGGGGTGGGTCTATTGGTGGATGCTTTGCCCTTTTCTTTTGCTAACCTTTAATTGACTATCCATCTATTTCAATTACTTACCTTTTTTTTATTGGGTTTATTTTGTAAAACCTTTCCTAAGTCTTGAAGAAATCCAATTATTCACAATCAATAAAACATTATTATGTTATACAATACAATTCTATATTGCATGTAAAACCAAAAAAAAAAGACATAAAATAACTGGCAATAAATCTCAACTCTTTAGGTTGTGTTTTAAAACATGAGAATATGACCTTTTATACATAAACAATAAAAATTCATTCTCTAAATACGTGAACATCACAAAAAATAACCATTTTCAGGTATATAACATTTTATACTTCTAGACAAGTTTTTATACTTACATAACAATTATTACATGAAAACTTTTACATGTTTCTAGTTTTTGGTGTCGCCCATTATAAATGTTTTGTATCATAAATTTTGTACTTTACAAAATTGGCAAGATTTTTTTTATTTGCCAAATTTTTATTATCAACCTACAAAAACAGATGACAATATTTTACACTAAATTATTTTGTGTATCTCATATATAGTTTAATAAAGTTTAATTTGACACATAACTAAGATAAAATAAAATAAAATAATAATAATAATATCCTACAAAGTTTACTAAATCTAAGAAATGTACAAAAACACAATAAATTGGAAAATATAAAACGATACCAAGAAATATAACACAATGTCATAGAAAAAAGACACAATGACTCATAAAGCAAAAAAAAAAAAAAAAAAAAAAAAAAAAAAAAAAAAAACAGAAAAAAAGAAAAAAAAAACGCAATAACGAAAAAAAGACACAATGTCAAATAAAAAGACATAATGATTTAAAGAAAAATTCTAAAATCTAAAAGCTAAAAATCCAAAAATAAAAACCTAAAATCTAAGATCATAGAGATCAACGAGACAGTTCCAATGTCCTTAGAATCAGTGGCGGATCTAAGAGCTTTTTTCACTAGGTTCCTTTTGGTAGATTCTTACTAATTCTCACTAATTTTTTTTCCAAATCATACGAGGTTCTCACTAATTTTTCTCATTTTTTCTAAACCGAATAGATTCCTAGGAACCCACAAAAGTTGCCTAGACCCGCCCCTGGTTAGAATGAGTTCAATCAAAATTTGTTTGATGCTTTTCCTATCACTTTCTACTTTTATAAGATTGTATATTTAAACCTCACCCCAATAACAATAATAATAATAATAATAATAATAATAATAATAATAATAATAATAATAATAATAATAATAATAATAATAATTTCATCACCCATAGATTTTGTTCAAAGCAAAGGAAAATTTTAAATGTGTAAAGAGGGCAACTTTACAAAACCAGCAAGTGATGCATGATTAAATTATCAATTAACTTTTTATTATTTTAATCAAGCAGGTAAACCAACACTTTAATAAATTTCACACTTTCTTTCACCAATTTACATTTACACCCCTCCATTCTCACCTCCTCAAAACCCCACCCCCCCACCCCTGTCTTCTTCAACCACATTCTCTCACACTTTTCTCTCTGCAAACCCTCACCGGAAAATGAACGAACCCAATTTCTTCACCGGCGAATACAGTTACGTTCACCGGAAAACCGATGACGTCATCTACAACAACAACAACAACAACAGCAATCAGTTTGTCATCGATGACTTGCTTGTTGACTTTCCTAACCACGACGACGACGTCGTTTTGAACGATGAGTTTTTCGATAATGTGATAGGAAGTTCTGCTGATTCGGAAACGGTTACTGCTGTTGATAGCTGTAACTCGTCGGTTGCCGGTAGTGATGTGTTGTTTTCCGGTAATGTTAGCTCGCATAGCTTCTCGGAGTCGCAGTTTTCCGGCGTTGAGCTTTCTCTTCCGGTAATTTACAGTTGATTGCATTGTATATCGTCGTAATACCGTTTTTTGTTTCAGTTTTGAGGTGATTTGATGAGAATATGAAATGATTATGTTAGATTATTGAGAAATTTGAACTGAATTATACACTAGATCATCACCTCGTAATGACGTAAACGTAATCTCATTTTTTCCTTACAATTTGAGTTAAATTCATGAAATTATAGCTGAATTATACACTAGGTCTCATCGTAATGACGTAATCTCATTTTCGTTTCAATTTGAGTTAAATTCATGAAATAATTCCGTTAGATAATCCAAAAGTTTTAACTGAATCATATTGTAATCTCATTTTCGTTTCAATTTTGAGTTAAATTGATGAAAATATGAAATGATTCTGTTAAATTATCGAGAAATTTGATCTGAATTATACACTAGATCTTATCGTAGTAATGACGTAATCTCATTTTCAATTTGAGTTAAATTCAAGCATTGATTCCTTTAGATAATCGATAAATTTCAATTGTGTCATATCGTAATCTCATTTTTGTTTCAGTTTTGAGTTAAATTCATGATTCCTTTACAATTTATTTATGAAATAATTCCGATAACCGACAAATAATAAAAAATTTTAACTGTATTCTACAGTACGATGACGTGGCAGAACTGGAATGGCTATCAACCTTCACACAGGACTCATTCTCAACCGTCGATATTCACAACCTGCAACTCATCTCCGCCGAGAAGACATCTCCGGCCACCGCCACATCATCCTCCGTCACCACCACCACCACCACAGTTCCGTACAGAACAAACTCACAGATTTTCCAAACCGACGTCGTTTTCATTCCTGTAAAAGCTCGTAGCAAACGCACACGAACCGCTCCGTACGACTGGACCTCACGTATCTTGCACATCAAGCAACCGTTAAAACACACGATCAAAATCAAAGCTAACAAAACGGTGACGTTTAAGAGGCGTGAGGTTGTTCTAGAACAACCTTCGGTTATAAAATGCCTGCACTGCGGATCTGAAAAGACTCCGCAGTGGCGGACAGGCCCGATGGGGCCCAAGACGTTGTGTAACGCGTGTGGAGTTCGTTACAAGTCGGGTCGGTTGGTACCCGAATACCGACCCGCTGCTAGCCCGACGTTTGTGTCGGCTAAGCACTCGAACTCTCATAGGAAAGTGATGGAGATCCGACGTCAAAAGGAGGTCCGAAATGTGGGTAATGGGTTTGGTAATCGGAGCTCCGGTTTCGTTGGATCCGATTGTGGTGATGGTTGCTTGATTGATAGGCAATGTGGGCCCGGGTTTATGCACATGATTTAGTACTCGAGGGCGCATGAGAATATGAGATTAAGAGTTTAGCATTAAATATTATTTTATATCAAGTTATTAGTTCTTTAAAGCTTTTTTGCAATTGTTTTTTAGACTTGGATTCTTATAAGATTTGTTATACATTTTTGGTATTCTTAGTGATATATCTTGTGTAAAATGTGGGCTTATGTTTATTCGTTTATTTAGGTTTTAAGGTTTTCTCGGATTTCTGTTTATGATCTTAGAAGAGGAAACTTATCTATTGGAGTTCTTGTTGCTCAAAACTTGATTTCATATGTGTATCAGAAACCGACTTACACTATCTTAAAAAATAAATTTCATTTTTTCATTGATTGTAAGTTTCGAATGAAATACAATGAGCCCAAGTATGATAAATATCACACATATATAATCATCACGAATTCAAAGATCACAATAGTGAATAGTTGCATTAACATTAGGATTAATATTGGTATTGGTGTAGTAACGAGTTTGATACTAGTATCACGTAATTAGATAGGAATTACATGATATTATTACCGGACCCAAACCCCCAAAAATAATATAAATCTAGTCTCGTACATTTCTCATACCTAATAAAAATCTGATTCGGTCCAGGACCTAGAGGAACGTTTAAATAATCTTTAGCACGAGAAGTAGACATAAGTATAAACATGTTGAGTTATACAAAACAGACTGTATTTGATCATACATACCAAACCTTTTTCAAAATGAAAAAGGAAAAATAAAAGATAATACGTATGATGAAAGGAAAGGTAAACTAATGAACTAAAATCAAGCAAATGGTGCAACTTTTGATAAAATAAATGGGCCGCGAACTTAAGGGGCCGGCATGTCCCATTGACCCACTACTCTTAACTTTTTTAATCATTTTGTTTAAGATCAAATCTTAATGATTATTAAGTCCATGATTCAATAAATATCCTAAATTAATTATGTACTAACATGAAACACTCCACAACGCACACAAAGACAAATACACACACTTTTAATATAACGCCAATTTTAAAAATAAAACTGCATAAATACTTATATCTATTGCTTTATCTAAATTGACTGTGTAATTATTTAACCGTCCAATTTTCTCTCTTCCGCTACATCTGATTAACATTGCGTACAAGTGTTTGTCGTGGTTCTATATATAAGACTAGGTATGTATTGAATGTGCCCCTAAATACATAATCATACTTTGTTCTTTAGGTTCATACAAGAAATTGTTGCAAATAACTTTCTTTTGTTTGCTTCATAGCTATCATTGACTTGTGTGACTCAATTTACGTTTATATATTGTAAAATACAAAATCAAGAAATGTCTACAATAAGAAATGAAGCCCTATAACATGAGCACCATGCCTTGGTGTTCATGATTTTGAATATTGGCATGTTACTAAAATTCTTGAATTTTACTCTTCCCATCACTTTGACTTCATTCTTTCTCTACCATCTTTTGAAATAAATACAATATGGGCATGAAGACTTATGCTTTTTTAAAGTATTCTTCATCTTTAAGGGTATCTATTTAGGTAATTTATTTAAGGAACAAAGGGAAGTAAAGTTGAAAAGCAATAGAACCGAATTGAAGCAATACGTTTAATTCTGTTTTTAGACACTGTGATATATGTTTAAAAAATCAAAACGAAATGGTTTAGTTTGGTTTGGTTTGTGAATTCTATAAGTGACTCGTTATGTTGTAACACTAAGTTTGTTAAACAAATAAAGTAAAATAATTAATAATAAATTGGCTTAAACATATACTTTTTTAAATAACATTACACTCATCGTAATTACTATGTATATAAATCAAACTAAGTGCATCTTCGATGGGTATATTTGTCCCACACGGCATCCTTCCATGATTTTACCCATGTGAGAGGCTCCTTTGGGCGTTTCAGAGTCTTCATCCGTGTAAAGTATGGTGTCAAACGAGGGTGTGGGGCGAGGTAGTGTGTATATATTATATTATATAAATACTATTAATATATATGAGTAATTGGATTACGTAAAATCGTAAACAGGGGCGGACCTAGGAGAGGGCAGGGTGGGCGGGTGCACCCCTTGACCTCTTGAAGTAAAAAAATTAGTTTATATTATAGGGCAAAATCCCAATCACACCCTTTAAAAATTTGGTAAAACCTATCGTTCGCACCCCTTGAAAATATTTCCTAGGTCTACCGTTACTCGTAACCTTAGTCAAGTTGATGCATAATGTTCAAGCTTGGGCTCCTAGACTAACCTAGCTTGAGCTTTACATGAGTTTAAATCAGTTTAAATTTTTAAGTAGTAGTGAGCAAATCTCAAATGTGTATACAAACAACTTACTTGCCTACACATATTAGGTTAAGGACAATTTTCTCATTCTGACTGACAAAGATGATAAAGAGGTGGGGGTCTATATTATTGGTTGGGTACATGTCCGATTGGGTGAACATGAATGTATTTGTAATTGCATTCCAACACTCCCACCAAAAATGAAATGATGTCCCCTATCCACCTCCACCTTCCCTAAAAACAAAACAAACACATATTGAATATAGTCTATTTTAAAAGAGATCTTAGTATGAGAAAATATATATATGTGGGGGCGTGGGTTGGGTCATCAATTGTCAACTAGGACCATTAATCAAATGATACACCGCCTCTCTCAAACATCTACCATGGTTTGCGTGGATTAAACCCCGACAAGCATGGACCTCCTTTTTCTTTTTCCAATATTTTAGTATGTGCATGTTTATTAACTTAGCCTGGTGGTTTGAGTCATGACCACACCCTTAGGGTAGTGGTTTTAGATGGTGGGTTAGAGGTGTGTGACATGACGCTCACGTGGCGGGTCATGATGGTTATGACCACACCCTGTAGCCTAAATCTATACTATCTATACTTCTTTATTTATATCTATACTACTATATAAAAAGGCTATTGTAGGAAATTATGTAATTCTCCTATATATTAAAAAATCAAAGATTTGAACAGTGTTTTGATAATAATATATATATAATAATTTTTATTATCTTCTTTACTTTTTAAGTTAGATAAGCTTGTGTCAACCGGTATTGGTATCGAAAATACCAGTACGGTTATCGGTACATGAAGGTAAAAACCGACACTAGCCTAGTACAGAAAACACCAAAAGTCGGTATCGAATTGATTTTGAAAATCTTTTAGTTCGGGAAATTCTGTACTGCTACCCGGTAACATTTGCGCACTCTGATCACGGGTGTCGTACGAACAACAACGGTATCGTGCAACTTTTTTTGTTGATTTTCTTCAACTTTTAATGATTTCTTTTTTTAGTTTCAGGGGTAGGGATGAGCTCGGTGTCAACCAATACCGAATTGGTACTGGTACCGAAAATACCAGTTACGGTACCGGTATATAAAGGTAAAAAACGGTAGCGAACCGGTACCGGGAATGCCAAAAGTCGTACCGAATTGGTACTTAAGATCTTTCGGTTCGGAAAATTCAGTACCGGTACCCAATATCATTTGCTCATCTTTGACCACATGTTTCATACGAACAACATTATTACCATACAACTCTTTTTGTTGATTTTCTTTTGGTTATCTTTTAGTGTTTCTTTCTATATTTTATTTTTATTCTTGTCAGCGGCTTCCGTACGCAATGCGCTCGTAGTGATTTCAAAATACATGTAAACACAGACTAAACAACAAAAGACGTTCGCCGCAACGCGGCGATAGTAAAATACTAATTTAACTTTAATTTTAATACACTTGAGAAAATATATAAGGCATTTGGTACAAGTCTTGATGCATAAATAAGTTATGAGTTATCTTATTGTCCTCCTTATAATATTTTGTCAATGAACACAATATTTAATGAACGTAAATTCTAATAAAAAGGGTTATTTTGGTTCGAGTCAAGACATGGTCGAGTCAAAACAGATCACATAATATTAAATATTTATTAATTAGTTGAATTTAATATTAATTGTTTTATTCAATTTTTCTTTTAATTATACACTTGATATTTAATAATACGTATTCATTTTTCTTTTAGTAATATGCTTGGTGTTTAATAATACATATTGCTAGAGTCGAGCAGCATGTCGCGTTAGGACATGTCACACAAGAAGAGTTATTTTTGTTCAAGTCAAAACGGGTTGGGTCGCTATATAGTTGAATTTAATATTTTATGTTAAATTTCTTTTATTCATTTTTCTTTTAATACTACATTTGGTATTTAATAATACGTATGGGTCGGGTCGCGCAACGTATGCGTCAGGACATGTCACATAAAAAGGGTTATTTTTGTTCGAGTCAAAACAGGTTGGGTCAAAATAGTTCCGGGTCAGAACATGTCAAATAATAGTTAATATTTATTAATTAGTTGAATACTATGTATATACATTTATTTATAACATAATATTTAATATTTATTAATTAGATGAATTTAATATTTTAGTTTAAATTTCATTTTTTTAATAATACGTTTGGTATTTAATAATAGGTATTAAACATGATGGGTCGGGTGGGGCAATATTCACGTCATAACAGATCACATAAAAAGAGTTATTTTGGTTCGAGTGAAAACAGTTTCAGGACAGGACAAGTCACATAATATTAAATATTCATTAATTAGTTGAATTTAATATTTTAAATTTAAATTTTAGTTATTATTTTTTAATAATATGTATTCAATTTTCCTTTAATAATACGTTTGGTATCTAATAATTTAGTATCGGTCGGGTCGGGCAAGGCATCATGTCACATCAGAATATGTCACATAAAAAAAGTTATTTTGGTTCGTGTCATTAATTAGTTCAATTTAATATTTTAATTTTAAATTTATTCTATTAATTTCGGGTTGAGTCAGGCAACATGTTGCATTATTTTGGATCGAGTCAAGTGGGTTTTATCATACACCCTCGTAACAAATCGACCCCTTCACCTCTCCTAAGCGTTTGATTGATCATACACCCGTCTCTACCGTTACCAACAACCCTGACCACTTTTAATCCCCAAAAAGATATCAACCAATCCCACTTGTTTTGGACATACATACTGTGGTTCATTAAAACCTTGCTTGAAGACGTTGCTAACTGAATTGACCCTCCAAAAATTCTTTACCAACCCATCCGTACCCATTTACAATTTGACCTACACAGGTCCAAAAGGCTACTACAATAAGTAAGACCATAATAGATCGCTTGACGGTCCAAACTCCGTTAGGTTTTATCCGTATAGAAACCGGTTATTAATCAGGTTTTTTAACATTTTTAACAGGTAGATCATTTAACCGAAAAAAACGAATAATTCAAAAAAAGGCAAAAAAATCGGTTACTAACCGAAAATAACCGATTAATTAACCGAACAAGTTAAAGTAATTAACCGAACCGGCTAAAAAAATAACCGGTTAAAACAACAATTGATTAATGTCAAAAAGTCAAATTAACCGATATAACCGGTTAACCGAACCGGTTTTTGAAATTAACCGGTTTCTGCACCCTTAAATTTGTGAGACTTCGGTTGGGCTTAGCCCACCAGAGGATAAAACTCTAATTTTATTATAGACAAAAGATCAAATACAATACTCTTATCATACAAAACGTAAGAATAGGGTGAAAAGGTAAAAAAACGCGGTGACATTTTCGTAAATATTTACTCGTAGAGTAATTATCAAAATTATCCTACAAATGATCTTGTAGGGTAATTTTGTAAAATGTTATTGTAGGGTAATTTTGATTTTTTAGAGTAATTTTTTAAAAAGTTAATAGCCAAAATGGTCCCTGAGGTTTGCTCACTTTTGCCACTTTAGTCCAAAATCCAAAATTTTTAAATCTGGATCCCTGAGGTTTGCATTTTATTGCCATTTTGGTCCAAATCTCAAATCAGGTCAGATTTCTAAAAAAACCCTGGTTTTTGTCCTTTTCCTCAATGGCATTTTGGTCATTATACTTTTATTATAACTAATTATTAATTGCACACACACACTCTCTCTCAATCATCATATATGTACAGACACAAGTTCTCACCCTTAAACATCACCCACCACCACCATTAGCACCACCATAATCCGCCGCCACAACTCTCTCTCTCTCTCTCTCTTTCTCTCTCTCTCTCTCTATCTCACACACACACACACTCTTACAGCCACCATAATCCGCGACCGCCACCATTACCACCAATCATCCCCGGTAGATCTGAACAATTCTAGAAAGATCCGTGATTGGAAACCCTAGTCGCCGCTAGGTGTCGTCGGAACACAGGAATGATGGTGGTTAACCTTGGCAGTTTCGAGTTTAGATCTGGTTCAAGTTAGGAGCGGCTAGGGTTCTGGTTTGCACTACGACTAGGGTTAGCTGTTTGCAGGTTTCTAATGGGTTGTGTAGATGGCGGGTTATGCGACTGGGTTTTGGTTTGCACGGCTACTGGTTTATACGACTGGGTTCTGGTTGCACAGCAGTGGCTAGGGTTAGCCGTTTATTGTGGAGTGGTGTTTGTGGTTTAACCTTCCGGTTTTCTTCGATCTGTACTTCCGCTGGCGCTGGGTGAGAGAAGAGAGAGAGACAGAGGGTTGTTTAGAGAGAGAGAGAGAGAAAAGAGAGAGAGACATGGGTGGTGGTTTAGTGGTGGTGCGGTGGGGATGGTGGTGGTGTGGTGGTGGTGCGGTGGGGATGGTGGTGGTCCAGTGGTGGTGTTAATGGGGGGGAAAGGAGGGCAGAGTTTATAGAGGGAGAGAGAGCAGGGTTTATAGACAAATGACCAAAATGCCCATGAGGAAAAGGACAAAACCAGGTTTTTTTTAGAAATCTGACCTGATTTGAGATTTGGACCAAAATGGCAATAAAATGCAAACCTCAGGGACCTTGATTTAAAAATTTTGGATTTTGGACTAAAGTGGCAAAAGTGAGCAAACCTCAGGGACCATTTTGGCTATTAACTCTTTTTTAAATATATTCTTGTAAGGTAATTTTGATCTTATAGAGTATCATAATTACTCTACAAATGATCTTGTAGGGTAATTTTGTAGAGTATTATAATTACTCTACAAGTGTATCAAAATTACTCTGCAAGTTTCAAAATTATCCTAAAAGAACATTTTATAAAATTACCCTATGAGCAAATAATTACGAAAATGTCACCGCGTTTTTTTTTCATGCCTTTAATACGTTTTGTACGATAAGACTGTTTATACGTGAACATAACTCATTTTTTTGTTTTTTCTAGGTCCTGTATCACTAACACTAGCCCAACATTCAAGTTGATTCTTGCTGGACTTGTTATTACTAGAGTCTAGAGGTGGGCAAAAAAATCGGTTAAACCGGAACCAGTTATTAACCGCTAGAACATTAACCGGTTAGTGGTTAATTTTAATCGTCGGTTAGTAACCAGTTATAGATATTTAGTATAGAAACCATTTAATCAAAAAAATTAAAAAAATAGACAAAAAAAAAACCGGTTAATTAACCGAAAATAACCGGTTATTAACCGAACCGGTTAAAGCATTAACCGGACAAGTTAAAGCATTAACCGGTTAAAGTAATAACTGGTTAAACCACTAACCGGTTAAAGTAAAAAAGTGAAATTAACCGCTATAATCGATTAACCAAACCGTTTATGAAAATTAACCGGTTTATGCACCTTTAGTTGTTACTCCCAACATTAAACTAGCCAGTTGCCATCAAACACAAAACAGATAAGCCCAATCTTCCCCTTTATCCATCAAAAGCCCACCTTCCTTTACGGACCATAATATTTCCAATTACCTCCATTAATTTTTCGATAATTGATCAGCAGAATAATTAATCAATTTTGACCAAAAAGTCAACCATACCAGGGATAGTCAAAAGGTCAAAATTCCTAAAACTGACACATCCACACCCATAATTTCAAGCTTAAATGTAAAACCTAAAATCGACACATTAGCGAATTGAACCCATAGCAACACGTAAACTGGCCATTTCCCAAAACCAAAAAACAAAAATTTCTGTTTCAGTTTTTTTAGCCCGAAACCGAACCGACACATGCACATTGCACACCCATTATTTCACTTAACAACTATATGCTTCGACAAGGAAGGTTAAGTAAACTTAAAAAAACTGTTAACAAAAATACATAATATACCATCACACATGGTTTTCTGAGGCGAAGTTTGAGATTTTTGACCGGTGGGTCGAAGACGTATATACAAAAAAGTTTCAATAAAACTGGGGGGTCAAAAACGTATATACCAAAAAAAATTTATACAAAACCACATACTCTCCACTACTGAGTAAAAAGTTCGGGGAGTCGGCCGCCCCTCCCGCCCCCACAAAGCTACGCCCTTGGTTTTCTCAAGGCATGACTTACGTTTGAATTTTATAATTTTTTACTAAAACGTTATCTTTAAGAAAATCGTTGAAATACCAAATACTTTGTATTGATATAGGACTTTTAACATATGTTCAAGACTTCAAGCGTCACCACATAAGTCAAGAGTTTAAATTAAAAGGAAATTATAAAGTTGTCTCTACAAAATCCTTGACTCGTATTCTCTATATACAATTATACTCAAAACTGTTGGAAATATTAAAGAGGTAAACATACAAGTTGGTATGTTTCCTTCATGCCACATTGGTGGAGTGAATGAAGTTTGAGTGGTTTATAAGGGATTACCCCTTATGGGCCTCCATCGTGTTAAATGGGTTGAGAAGTGGGTGAAGCCCACACGCGCGCCGAGCCGAGCCGCGAGCTCGCGAATGGGCGCGTTTGAGGCGCGAATGGGCGCGTTTGATCCATTTCTGCCTATAAAGCGAGATTAGTTGCTAAAGGGTATAGGCAGAGAGAAGGGATCGACTATTTTGATACCTATGCACCTGTGGCTAGAATAAGTTCTATTAGAACTCTGATAGCGGTGTCTACTTTGAAAGGGCTTTACATCCATCAAATGGATGTAAAGACAGCATTTCTAAATGGGTATCTAAATGAGGAGATTTATTTGGAGCAACCAGAAGGGTTTGTGATGCCTGGACAAGAGAACAAAGTGTGTAGACTTATTAAATCTCTGTATGGTTTGAAGCAGGCTCCTAAACAGTGGCATGAGAGATTTGACACCACTGTGACTGCTTTCGGGTTTCGACACAACAGTGCTGACAGATGTATTTATACTAAATGCGAACCCGGTTATACAGTCGTGATTTGTCTCTATGTTGATGATATGTTGATCATTAGCACTCACCTTGAAGGTATTTCTGAAACTAAGAAATATTTGTCCTCGAACTTTAAAATGAAAGATCTAGGTGAAGTTGATACCATTCTTGGGATCAAGGTGAAGAGAACTGGAAGTCAGATTTCTCTTAGTCAATCTCATTACATAGAGAAAATTCTGACTAAGTTTCAACACTTAAATATTAAAGAGTTTAATACTCCGTTTGATCCAAGTGTGAAACTTAATGTGAACTCTGGAAGAGCAGTGGCTCAACTGGAGTATGCGAGTGCTATTGGAAGTATGATGTATGCAACGCATTGCACTCGTCCTGACATTGCTTTTGCTGTAAGCAAACTGAGTCAGTATACTGTTAATCCAGGGACAGAACACTGGAAGGCAGTGGGCAGAGTACTTGGATACCTGAAAAGGACCAGTAACTTAGAACTGACATACACGTCTTCTTCCAGAATACTTGAAGGTTATTCTGATGCAAGCTGGATTGATCGCACCAATGATTCAAAATCTACAAGTGGGTGGATTTACACTCTAGCAGGAGGAGCAATTTCTTGGGCGAGCAAGAAACAGACGTGTATTGCCCACTCAACTATGGAAGCTGAGCTCATAGCGCTAGCTGCGGCTAGTAAGGAAGCAGAGTGGATTAGAGATCTACTTACTGACATCCGTCTGTGGGATGTTCCAATGCCGTCCATTCCCATGTATTGTGATAGTGAGGCCACACTATCTAAAGTATACAATGCAGTGTATAATGGGAGGTCGAGACACATAGGTCTTCGGCACAATTATGTGAGACAACTGCTTGAAAGTGGTACCATCAAGGTTGTCTATGTCAAGACAAGTAAGAACTTGGCAGATCCATTTACTAAACCTCTGACGAGAGATTTGGTTGTGAATACCGCGAGAGACATGGGTCTAAAACCACAATAGAATCGTTAGTGATGGAAACCCAACTTGAACTTAGTGCTCCTATTTCTCAAGTTTAATGGGTAACAACGAAGTCACTTAAAGATAGAAGGTACTATCAAATTTGATAGATCCATGTGAGGTATGATAGTACGTCGTTGCCGAGAACAAGGGTGAGCTTATGCTCTTAACAAAGTTTTGGAGGCATCCAAGCAACGTGGGTGATGTAAAACTTTGCCTATATGATCTAGGGGTGGTGCCGCCTCGAGTGAAGATTAGTGGTTTATCTTCTAAAGGGTCATGAAAAGGATTTATAGTGCACGGCCATATTCGCGCTCAGTGAGAACGCAAAGTCAGCTGGTGATGTGTGGGGGTAAACCGAAGGGGGCTATCAGGTTAATGGTTTAATTCCATAGGACATCATCTAATCTGTCTCTTCTTGTTTATCAACATAAACTGGGTTTAATCTTCGTGACACCTAGTGACATCATTAGTCTTAGTGAAAGGAAACATTCCAACTTGGTGGGGGATTGTTGGAAATATTAAAGAGGTAAACATACAAGTTGGTATGTTTCCTCCATCCCACATTGGTGGAGTGAATGAAGTTTGAGTGGTTTATAAGGGATTACCCCTTATGGGCCTCCATGGTGTTAAATGGGTTGAGAAGTGGGTGAAGCCCACACGCGCGCCGAGCCGAGCCGAGAGCTCGCGAATGGTCGCGTTTGAGGCGCGAATGGGCGCGTTTGAGGCGCACTTCGCACGTACACATCGTCGCTAGGAGCTGAGGAGCTTTTATTTTTAGCTAAGGTCTGGTCAGGTGGGTCAGATATGGGGATCGAATCAGATAGGGAGATAGAGATGAGTTCGAAACCAGTGGGGGTTATCTCATTATCTCTAGTGAACCGAATTCGTATGAGATATATATCCAGTAACATGAATTCGTTTGGGATATTCATCCAGCAACTGAATTCGTATCAGATATATATTGAGGAATTCGAATTGTTTATGGATGGTTATCCTACTCCCTATTTTTCTCATTCTCTGGTATAACCAAACCTATAAATAAAAGCTTCCTGCTACCTATTCTACACACCAAAATTTCGCAGCTTTCTCTCTCAATTGTGGGTTCCCGTTTTCGTTCCAGCTTCTGCGTTTTCTGGTTTCCATTGCTGTTGGAATACCAGATCAGTTCTGCATTAAATCCTGGGAGTTTACGCTGCAGCTCACAGCAATACGAGCGCGTAAAATCCTTTAAGGACAGGAGTCATCCGTGCAGTTCAAGGCTTTCGTTCAAGTATCTTCGTTCTCAGTCGCCAGGTTGGTTTTAATTTTGCGTGTTCTTTAAATTCGTCCGACAACGGGACAGTCTCCTTCTACCTTTCTTTAATCAGTTTGCTCAAGTTGGAACAAACTGGTTGGCTGATAACTCGGTAATTAATAAATTAACTGTTTGATTGAATTATTTTCAATAATCTTAAAGGATTTTATTTTTGTGTTTAATCAACAGAATGAATGGACTCTGAACTACCAACAGCCAATCTGAGATTCATGAATCAAGAGTTTGTCAAGTTGGACAGATTCGATGGTCAGAACTATACCCGCTGGGCGGACAAGGTTAAGTTCATGCTAGTTGTGCTGAAACTTTACTATATCCTTGATCCTGACTTGCCTGCAATCCTTGATGACCCTCCTGGTGAAGCAGGAGAGCTCCCAAATGAAGATTTGGCAAGGCAAAGACTTATCCGTAAGGAAGCTGAAGATCTTTGCCTGGGCCACATCAAAAATTCCCTTTCGGATCGTCTCTATGACTTGTACGCGCCGATAAAAAGTGCTAGAGAATTGTGGAAAGCTTTGGAAGATAAGTACAAGGCTCATGAAGAAGGTACTAACAAATACCTTATTGCCAAGTACTTAGACTTCCAAATGGTCGATGACAAGTCAATCCTGGAGCAAGTGCATGAACTCCAAGTTCTTGTTAAAAAATTGACTGCACTTTCTATTCCGCTGCCAGAAATATTTCAAGTAGGGGTCATTATTTCAATGATGAAATGGAGAGATGCTCCTTTGTGGAAGGAGGCAGTCAATGATGAAATGGATTCCATTATGGGAAATGGAACTTGGGAGTTAGCTGATCTACCCAAGGGAAAGAAACCTATTGGATCCAAATGGATTTTCAAAAGGAAGTATCATCCAGATGGATCCATCTCTGCCTATAAAGCGAGATTAGTTGCTAAAGGGTATAGGCAGAGAGAAGGGATCGACTATTTTGATACCTATGCACCTGTCGCTAGAATAAGTTCTATTAGAACTCTGATAGCGGTGTCTGCTTTGAAAGGGCTTTGCATCCATCAAATGGATGTAAAGACAACATTTCTAAATGGGTATCTAAATGAGGAGATTTATTTGGAGCCACCAGAAGGGTTTTTGATGCCTGGACAAGAGAACAAAGTGTGTAGACTTATTAAATCTCTGTATGGTTTGAAGCAGGCTCCTAAACAGTGGCATGAGAGATTTGACACCACTGTGACTGCTTTCGGGTTTCGACACAACAATGCTGACATATGTATTTATACTAAATGCGAACCCGGTTATACAGTCGTGATTTGTCTCTATGTTGATGATATGTTGATCATTAGCACTCACCTTGAAGGTATTTTTGAAACTAAGAAATATTTGTCCTCGAACTTTAAAATGAAAGATCTAGGTGAAGTTGATACCATTCTTGGGATCAAGGTGAAGAGAACTGGAAGTCAGATTTCTCTTAGTCAATCTCATTACATAGAGAAAATTCTGACTAAGTTTCAACACTTAAATATTAAAAAGTTTAATACTCCGTTTGATCCAAGTGTGAAACTTAATGTGAACTCTGGAAGAGCAGTGGCTCAACTAGAGTATGCGAGTGCTATTGGAAGTATGATGTATGCAACGCATTGCACTCATCCTGACATTACTTTTGCTGTAAGCAAACTGAGTCAGTATACTGTTAATCCAGGGACAGAACACTGGAAGGCAGTGGGCAGAGTACTTGGATACATGAAAAGGACCAGTAACTTAGAACTGACATACACGTCTTCTTCCAGAATACTTGAAGGTTATTCTGATGCAAGCTGGATTGATCGCACCAATGATTCAAAATCTACAAGTGGGTGGATTTACACTCTAGCAGGAGGAGCAATTTCTTGGGCAAGCAAGAAACAGACGTGTATTGCCCACTCAACTATGGAAGCTGAGCTCATAGCGCTAGCTGCGACTAGTAAGGAAGCAGAGTGGATTAGAGATCTACTTACTGACATCCGTCTGTGGGATGTTCCAATGCCGTCCATACCCATGTATTGTGATAGTGAGGCCATACTATCTAAAGTATACAATGTAGTGTATAATGGGAGGTCGAGACACATAGGTCTTCGGCACAACTATGTGAGACAACTGCTTGAAAGTGGTACCATCAAGGTTGTCTATGTCAAGACAAGTAAGAACTTGGCAAATCCATTTACTAAACCTGTAACGAGAGATTTGGTTGTGAATACCGCGAGAGACATGGGTCTAAAACCACAACGAATCGTTAGTGATGCAAACCCAACTTGAACTTAGTGCTCCTATTTCTCAAGTTTAATGGGTAACAACGAAGTCACTTAATGATAGAAGGTACTATCAAATTTGATAGATCCATGTGAGGTATGATAGTACGTCGTTGCCGAGAACAAGGGTGAGCTTATGCTCTTAACAAAGTTTTGGAGGCATCCAAGCAACGTGGGTGATGTAAAACTTTGCCTATATGATCTAGAGGTGGTGCCGCCTCGAGTGAAGATTAGTGGTTTATCCTCTAAAGGGTCATGAAAAGGATTTATAGCGCACGGCCATATTCGCGCTCAGTGAGAACGCAAAGTCAGCTGGTGATGTGTGGGGGTAAACCTGTCACACCCCGATTTCCACGTGTCTCACCGGTGGGTCCGGTGGGGGATTACCGTGACGTAGTTGGCGACAATATAGTCAAACCACACAATATATATGAATGCACAGCGGAAGCAAAAGATAAATATATTATATTCCGAATAAAAGTAATATCCAAGTATTACAACGGAAAGTAAGGGATCCACAGGCAGATCTATAAACATTGTTCTACAGACTTTAGACGCCTAGAACTTGCAAGATTCCTTATTAATGTCCTGAGCAGCTTCCAGCCTATTACGTACTTGTACCTGTCACTTAGACTTTTGAAAATACGTCAGTTTTCACTGGTAAATACACTCAACTGACTCATTTGAAAAGAGTTTAGGAAAATTGATTTAGATGCACCAGGCACAAATTATTTGGACACTTTGATTAAAATGCACAGAGGCAAAATTAATCTTTTATAACTTGAGACAATCATAATTATGATCTTGTATACAGATTTACATGTTCGTTGTACGTTCAGGGCCCGATGTAGAAACCGAGTCAAGATTAACAGACACGTCACAAGTATAGGCCCACTGAGCGTGAGATACCGTTTCCCTTATGCAACTGTCAGGTGTATGCCTACACCCCGTGCATAAGACGTGACCATTTTATAATACAATGATGTCGAGGATATCCGGGACATGGTCATTAACCCCTAAAGGCTTTTATTTCAAACAATACAGATCAAACCAGGTTACCTCAATAATTTAATCACAATCCGATTAAATATTCAATACCCGACCAAGCGGTATCATTATACCGTATCCCAAGCCCGTATAGGGAAAATAAGTTAAGAGTATTTACCTGAGCTAGCTCCTGTCTTAAATAGCAAGAATAATAACTCAGCCGTATTCACTTAAGTAAGCGTAGGTACAATTTACCGGAAGGCTCTAGTCTGGAACGATGGTATAAATAACCAATTAGAATGCTAGCGGGTCTTTAATTAAGCCTAAGCTTAGACCGGTTAGTCTTAAAGAATTGTTATGGTTTAATCGCGTGAAAGGCGAAAACCGTGAATGGAGTGTGATTTTGACCCAACAAGTTTGAAGACTTGTTTCATATGGGTATAACAATCATACTCTGGATTTTGGGGTTAAAACAATATAGTTTGACCCGTTTCGGCTAAATTATGTAAACTAGTTACATACGCCGAACCGTGCGTGCAAAAGACGCAACGGGTATCCGTTAGAGTCCTACACTGTTTTCCTAAGTCAATATACTTTAAAGAGGTTGTGGTATCAGTAGGATACCTTCCATAATGCCCGTAACGAGTTTAAGTTAATAATATGCCCCGTAGGGGTATTTCGGTCTTTTTAAAGATTATAAAAAGGGTTTATGAGTTCTACAGGAAATCTGAGTTTCCCGAACAGTTTATAAAGTCCAAAATACTTTATTTATTATTTAAAATCAGTAGCAACTGGAATCGGGTCAAAAGACCTTGTAGAACTCAAGTTATGGCCGAAAAGGGTATATTCGGTATTTACCGAACCGTTGCCATAACCGCAGGTTATGAGCAGGTTAAAAATAATTAAAAATCCTTAAAAATCCCGAAATATTATTTTACATCAGTGTGTAAAAGATTTGGTGTCAAAATCTGGGTTTAGATAGGCGTTATGCTAATTGCGCTATTAAATTACTAAAGTTTCGTAATTTGCGCTATTTAGCATAACTCATATTCTGGACCTCGGATTGACGTGAAATTTTAGGGACGTGCCTAGAAATCAGTACCCAAGGTCATGATCCCTTCACATGTCCGAAATTCTCGTTTTAAATTTAAAAAGGCCGTTACGGTCAACTTTTAAGCAATTAACGGAAATGCGTAAAAGACTCGGACGAACAACGAACCGGTCACAGAGGGTTATACCATCATGTAACCTGGTCCTAAGAGAGTCCTAAGGCATATCTAAATCAAACTTTAACGGGTCAGAACTGGAGTCAATGCAAAAGTCAAACTTTTGCGACTTTTGCGACTTTCGGTTTCGGACCGGGTCAAGACAATAAATGGTCGGATCAAACGAGCTTAGACTAGTTTATATACTTACTATCATGTTTTATGAACATTAAAACAGGTTACACATCACCTACATTACAGATTATGTGTAAAATCGCAAAATAGCTTTCTGTTGACTTTTTAAGTGCACGTTTGACTCGACATTTGAACTAGTTAGAGTGGTAATCAGGGGGAACCTTTTTAAGGGTTTATTACCCACATAAATACCAACACATAACTACTTTTGATTCGACAATTAACTGGACCATTCGTGATTTATCGCAAAGTCATTCGTTAGTTACAACGGATTGACTTTTAGGCTAAACTATGCAAAAACTAAACCACAAAAGGGTTAGACAACTTACAGAAGCTTGTGCACGACTTAGGATGATAGAAGAACACTTGAGAGCTCCAGGAATGATTAGAAGATGTGTTTAGAGGTGTGTTTCATTTGTGAACTAAGAATGGCCTTTTATAGTGAAAATTTCACCACAACTCCTTGACACACAAGTCTACCAACTGACCACAACCTTCCAACATGTGTTCCTGTAACACCTCGAAATTTTGTGTCCAATAATGTATTGACACGTGTCTTGAGTTTACACGTGGCATTTAATATTAAATAAAGGACTAAAAGTTGACAAACCTTGAAAGTATGAAAATTCGAGGGTTATAAATGTCAACGAAGGGTAAATATACTGTATAGTAACCCTAATTGATGCTCATACCTTCAAACGAATAAATCATGGATCGTACAGAGCGAAACGCGGGAGAAAGTGAGAGATTACAAGCTGCAGGGGTTAACTGTGTCAACATGTTTAATTATACCTCTGAGTGACCCTTTGACGAACCCGAGGCTTTGTAACAGTAAAATACGCTCACTAGAATGTACTATATAAATTTCGCGAAGTTCCGTTTTAAAACAAGAAAGTTATGATCAAATTCGTACGAGAGGGGTTAAAAGCGTCAACAATGAAAGTTAAGGTTTTTCGGATAGTAATTAAACTAACCGGGGGCTTGACAGTATGGGTAAATAACACGAGACCCTTAATTGTAATTAACCAAGGGCCAAATCGCAAAAGTTACCCCTTCGAAACCGAAAGGTCAGGTTAATGATTATGAAAGATTTCGTTATTAATTACAAAGATTTCGTTAATCATTACAAAAGATTTAAAATTTCTGGAAATCCAACCTAACGCGGGCCGCGTAAAGGATTGGGTTAAGTTGAGGCGGGCCGCGAGCCTCTTGCATATGCGCGTGCTGTCATGAAATTTCATGCGGCCCGCGTACAAGAGGCATAAACTTTCATGCGGGCCGCGTCAGGCGCCCAGATGCAGAAACATGCTTAACTTGGCTGTTCAGCCTTCTAAACGCCATGAGATGCATTTAAATCCTTCCAATTGACCCCTAAACAACCCCTAAGCATTAGGAACACATGTTGGAAGGTTGTGGTCAGTTGGTAGACTTGTGTGTCAAAGATTTGTGGTGAAATTTTCACTATAAAAGGCCAAGAAGTTGCAACCATTTGATCATTCACCTCTTGTGCAATTCTGGAGCTTTTGGGAGCTTAAGAGCAGACACAAGACCTTCCTAACCAAGCATAGGACTTCAGTAAGTTTGCTATTCCTTCCTTAGTTAAGTTTTCGCTAAGTTTAGCTTAGAAGTCAATCCGTCGTAACTAACGATTGACTTTGCGATAAATCACGAATGGTCCAGTGAATTCTCGAATCAAAAGTAGTTATGTGTTGGTATTTATGTGGGTAATAAACCCCAAAAAGGGTTCCCCCTGATCACCACTCTAACTATGTCAAATGTCGAGTCAAACGTATACTTAAAAAGTCAACAGAAAGCCATTTTTGCGATTCTTGCATAATCTGTAATATAGATGATATGAAACTTGTTCAAACACTTATAAAACATGATATTAAGTATATAAACTTGTCTAAGCTCGTTCGATTCGGCCATTTGCTATATTGACCCGGTTCGGAGCCGAATGTCGCAAAAGTTTGACTTTTGCTTTGACTTCAGTTCTGACCCGTTTTAGTGCAATATAGATATGCCTTAGGACTCTCTTAGGACCAGGTCACGTGATGGTATCACCCTCTGTGACCGGTTCGTTGTTTGTCCGGGTCTTTTACGCATTTCCGTTAATTGCTTAAAAGTTGACCGTAACGCCCTTTTCAAAATAAAACGAGTATTTCGGACACGTGAAGGGACCATAACCTTGCTTATTAAATTCTAAGCATGTCCCTAAAGTTTCACGTCAATCCGAGGTCTAGAATAGGAGTTATGCTAAATAGCGCAATTAAAAGAAACTTTTGTAATAAACGGCGCGATTAGCATAACGCCTACCTAAACCAAGATTTCGTCACCAAACCTTTTACTCACTGTTGTAAATTAATATTTCGGGATTTTTAAAGGTTTTTAATCATTTTTAACCTGCTCATAACCTACGGTTATGGCTACGGTTCGGTAAATACCGAATATGCCGTTTTCGGCCAAAACTTGAGTTCTATAAAGTCTTTTGACCCGATTCAAGTTGCTACTGATTTTAAATAATAAATAAAGTATTTTAGACATTATAAACTGATCGGGAAACTCAGACTTCCTGTAGAACTCTAAAACCCTTTTAAAAGTCCTTAAAATGACCGGAAAAACCCCTACGGGGCGTATAATAAACTTAAACTCGTTACGGGCATCGCGGAAGGTATCCTACTGATACCACAACCTCTTTGAGGCATATCGACTTGGGAAACAAGTGTAGGACTCTTACGGTTACCCGTTGCGCCTATTGCGCGCACGGTTCGGCTTATGTAACTAGTTTACATAAATTAGCCGATACGGGTCAAACCATATTATTTTGACCCCAAAATCCAGAGTGTGAATATTAAACCCATATAAAACAAGTCTTCGAACTTGTTGGGTCCAAATAACATTCCATTCCCGGTTTTCGCCTTTCACGCGATTAAACCGTAAACATTCTTTGAAACTGACCGGTCTAGGCTACGGCCAATATAAAGACCCGTTAGGATTCTAATAGGTTAATATAAACCTCCGTTCCAGATTAGGAGCCCAGTAAAAGCTATCTGTACTTGTTGATTTGATATACGGCTGGGATTGAATTTATATTTACCTCAGGTAAATACTCTTAACTTATTTCCCTATACGGGCTTGGGATACGGTATAATAATACCGCTTGGTCGGGTATTGAATATTTAATCGGATTGTGATTAAATTATTGAGGTAACCCGGTTTGATCTGTATTGTTTGAAATAAAAGCCTTTAGGGGTTAATGACCATGTCCCGGATATCCTCGGCATCATTGTATTATAAAATGGTCACGCCTTATGCACGGGGTGTAGGCATACACCTGACAGTTGCATAAGGGAAACGGTATCTCACGCTCAGTGGGCCTATACTTGTGACGTGTCTGTTAATCTTGACTCGGTTTCTATATCGGGCCCTGAACGTACAACGAACATGTAAATCTGTATACAAGATCATAAATATGATTGTCTCAAGTTATAAAAGATTAATTTTGCTTCTGTGCATTTTAATCAAAGTGTCAAAATAATTTGTGCCTGTTGCATCTAAACAAATTTTTCCTAAACTCTTTTCAAATGAGTCAGTTGAGTGTATTTACCAGTGTAAACTGACGTATTTTCGAAAAGGATTAAGTGCAGGTACTATACGTAATAGGCTGGCTACTCCAGACATCATTACTCAAGTTTTGCAAGCTCTAGATGTCAAAGTCTGTTGAACAATACTTTATTATTATTATTTGATCCCCTGTGGATACCTTTCGACTATTTGTGATACATTTGATATTACTAACAATGGTTGAATATAATTATCTTTATGCTTCCGCTGTGCATTCATACATTGTGGGGTTTGACTATATTGTTGCCAACTACGTCACGGTAATCCCCCACCGGGCCCACCGGTGAGACACGTGGAAATCGGGGTGTGACAGGTTGGTATCAGAGCCAACATTGAGTGAATTAAACGCTATCCTAATGTGTTTAATCTCAATGACACAATTGCACATACTTGATTCTAGACTTAACATAGGAATACTCCCGATTCTAATCCAGAATTTACTGCTTCCAATTATTTTTATATTGGATACGTCGCCAAGCGAAGAAGCCGTAATAGGAGTTCTCCACACCGGAGCCCGAGATGCTGAGCTTCGTACCGCGGCTAAAATGAAACGAACATCTAAGGAGAAAGCATTCAGAAATAAAATGAAGAAGAAACTCCTTTTACTGAAGATCGTTTCCTTATTAGTCCTTATAAGGACATAATTATCTTTCAGTCCCTACGAGGACAACATTATTCCTTTCAAGTCCCGCTTAGGGCAACTTTATACTTTTACTTTTATATAATGGAATGATTAAGTTTAGACTTTCATTCTAAATAAGAAATATTAAATAAACGGAAAATAACATTTCCTTTTTTGCAAGATCTACCATTATAATAAAATGGCAAAATCTAAAAAGGACAAGACCTAGCCACGTGTCATTTTAAGATCGGGCCAAGATGGTAGTTCCATAATTAGATTCAGATCCATATTTAACACGTCAATTTAGAAATTGCTCTGCGATAAATATTAAAAAGAATCTTAAGAGTGAAACCTAGCCAAGTGTCTTTTTAGACCCGGCCAAGATGGTAAGACCTGTTAAAAAGATTCAAATCATTAACTAAGAATCTTAAGAGTGAAACCTAGCCAGGTGTCTTTTTAGACCCGACCAAGATGGTAAGACCTGATTAAAAGATTCAGAATTCCAGTTAACCTCTGTGATCATGTTAACATCCATGGCAGGCGTGATTCGTTAAAATCGCACGCTTCATTCTTATATAAGAATCCTTCTATGGATTCCAAAACCCAAATTAGTGATTTATAAATCATGGGTTAAATCGTCAATAAAGATGATCATTATTAAAACATCCATTAGTGATGTAGTGCCTACGGGCCAAACTTATTAAACATCCATTAGCGATGTAGTGCCTACGGGCCAAACTTATTAAACATCCATTTGCGATGTAGTGCCTACGGGCCAAACTTATTAAACATCCAATAGTGATGTAGTGCCTACGGGCCATACTAATTGTCATATAAGACAAAAGGCAGTGGTGGTCTATGACTCCCTGTCAGAAAAAAAAGGTAATGAACCAGGTTCAAACCTCAAATGCTTTGATTCTCTGAAATCATAGTATATAATTTATATATGTCCTTGTGACTAAGCCTGTTGTGCTAATATATTTAAAGGCCTTGATTCTCTGAAATCATGACTTATGATTTAAAAATTGTCCTTGTGACTAGGCCTTTTGTGCTATTAAATAAAACTGTTATTGTTGCTTTGATTCTCTGAAATCATAAGCTTATAACTTATAAATGTCCATATGACCAGGCCATTGGGTGCCACAAATAAAACTGTTAATGTTTTATAATTAGGATAAATTATAATAGAAATCCTAAATAAATATGATTAATAAATTAACCAGTTATGGTCTCTGCTTACCATGGTTAATGAATTTCCCTAAGGGGCAATTCCGTAATAAACATCCCTTAGAAGGGAAGTGCCTACGGGCTATAGTTGATGTCCTCTGAGACTAAAGACAGTGGTAGCCTATAACTCCCTGTTAGGAAAATGTAATGAACTTTGATTCAAACCTTACTGCCGCGATTCTTTGAGATCATGGCTTATAAATTAAACTTGTCTACGCGACTAGGCCATTTGTGCTAGTATTAACTTTTAAATTAGGATTTATGATAAAAATCCTGAATAAAATAAATATCCTTCCTTCCCTGCCAGTATGCAGTTTAAAAAGAATCTTAAAGGTGAGACCTAGCCTATACGGCCAAGATGGTGAAACCTACTCAAGGGATTCAGATCCTTGTTAACACCTAAGGACGTGTTAGCACTCTTGACAAATGTGATTCGGGAAGATCACGACAGTCATCCCTATATTGGATTCTTCCAATTCCCTTATCTAGCCTAATGATTTAGAAATCATGGCTTATATCATCCTATGAGATGATCATATTATAAACATCCGTTAGTGATGAAATACCTGCAAGCTAAACTTGTTATCCGATAAGGCAACGACAGTGACGGTCTTTGACCTCCTGTCTAAAATATTGGACCATGTCCAAACATAATAGTCTATATGATCAATGTGATCATGACTAGTATCATCTAATACGATGATAATACTATTTAAACATCCTTAGTGATGTTTTGCCTACGGGCTATAATACATTGTCCAATTGTGACATTGACATTGTTATCTTTATGATTCCTTGTCTGAGGTGGTGAGCTATGCTCAAGCCAAAATAGTCAATATGATTAAACGCAATCATGACTTATATCATCTAATAGGATGAACCTATTATAAACATCCATTAGTGATGTTTAGCCTATGGGCCATATCATATCATCCATGTGTGACAAAAACTTGTGACCTTTACGATTCCCTATCCAAGGTAGTGAGCTATACTCAAATCCTATAGTCTATACTATCATTGCAATCCTGACTAGTATCATCGGTATGATGATCATAATATTAACATCCCTCGTGATGAAATGCCTACGGGCTATACCTTATTCTAGTGTCGGTAAGACAAAGATAGTAGTGATCTTTATGATCCCATGTTCAAAATGGTGTGATTATACCCAAACCTAATAGTCAATATGATCGATATGATCATGACTAATATCATTAGATACGATGGTTATATATATAAACATCCATTAGAGACGTTGATTGGCTATTTTCTGCCAAATGAATCGTCTTTCAAGACGATGACAGTGGTAATCTATGACTCCCTGTCCAAAGGTGAAGAACCACGTTCAAACCTTGAAGCCCTAATCTAATAAGATTGCGGCTAATAAATTAAGGACCTCGTTGGTAGACCATCGAGTTATGTTCTTTAAAAGTCATTCATGACAAACCTATGTGCCAAAATTTGTCATTCGTGACAAGCTAACATATTAAATGTTAACATTCCTGGTGACATGCCTTGTGCCAGGTTTGATAAATGTCCTTATGACAAGGCCATTTGTGCCATATATAAATGACCTTTACGACAAGGCCTTCGTGTCGTATAATCATTTATGTCCGTCATGACTGGGCTTTATGCCATATCTTTCTATGTCCATCGAGACAGGCTTCTATGCCATATATGTATATGTATAATAAGAGTCTTGTAAGGCAAGCCTTTGAGCTATTTATAATCGTCATTGTGACAAAGACAGTTGTGACATTATGGTCCCCTGTCAAGCAGGTATTGGACGCTCCAAACCTTGAATGCCATTAATAGTCCTTTGTGACCTAAGCTAAATGTAATAGATATGCATTCAAACAGCATTCACTAAGAATGTTCAGAACAGAATAGCCCATACGGTTCATTAATTCCGTGGCTAAATCTAAGGCAGGTCATCAGAATGATGGCTGAAAATGTTAAACCTTGGCGATTGGTACCAAGATTCGAGTATGGAAAACTCGGATGAGGTAAACGACAAGCGCAACACAATTAATGCGACGAAAGTTAAAAAAACTACAAACGTAAACCTCAATGTTCATAGAGTTAATCTCCAGGCTGTGGTTGACGCAGCAGTTGGAAGGACCATGGAAAGTTCATGAAACAATCCAAGGGCCGAATGCTCCTCGCTCTGAATTTCATTCAAAACCATGTTCAATTGCTCATGAGAAGAGTTTGGTTCACACTTCGTATATGAAAGATGAACCAAAGGAGGAAGATAACTCCCAGAAATCTAAGAAAGAGAGCAAGTACAGGCTTAATAAAAAGCAACAAAAGTTCAATAAGAGCCTATATGTAAGAAGTGCTATAAAAGACACTAGGAACAGTGTCGATTTGAACAAAGACCAAAGCAGTGTGACATCTGCTAAAGAAACTGGTCGTCATTCCCATGAATGCAGGGACATAAAGACTTCAGTCTATTCCGGTTGCGATGAGCAAGGCCGCATCAGAACTAGATTCCGTAAAGCTGCCAAAGAAGGTGCAGCTAAGCCTGGAAAGGGCTAAAGGAAGAAATGCCTGAACTCACCTAATGAACGCCAAAAGGCAGTTTACGATGTCATCAAGTATGTTCATCATCCTTTACCAATGATAATTTCTACTAAGTGTCCTGATTTAATACAGGCGATCATAAATCTTCATAAACCTTAAGCTTAGCAAACTTTTATATTATCCGCAAGGTATAATTTACCAAGGGAACCTTAGTAACCGATTCTTTTTCGTATCGGCAAGAAATCCTTCTGAAAAATCTAAGAGTACTCTTTCTTCGCATAGAGTACAACAACATACGTTATTTTAATTATTTTCTTCTTTCATTGTTTTTCTATCGCCTGCGAATGCCAAACTATGTTTGATAAAAGTGCCATATGAGGATTGGCGTATTCTAGTGTGTCCCATAGATTACTTCCATGCCTGATCAGTATGGAGGTTTAATACATGGAACCCCTGAGATACCCCAATGGTCATATTGTACTAACGTCGACTAGTAGTATTCAAAGAAGATATCCAGAAGGGAATTGTCCAAGTAAATGTTCCCGAATTGGGAATTCGTGGACTTATATGTGTCACTTGTTTGGCACAAACAATAATGAATGAACTGGAGCCTGAGATATGGAAAATCTCTGTAGTCTCCCTGTATCTTGATTATCTTCTCATAAGTTTTCCCTGCTTACCTCCTGGGAGGCAGGTAGAATTAATATTAACATCCCGCTGTGGGCTGGAGTATTGTGAAAGCTCCATATTGCTTATAGAACAATCGAAACCTTGATTAAGTAAGTTTTAAGATATAGGCTCATATAGCTTGACTCAATATTCTGAAGGTTTTATGTTATTAAATAAGAAAGACGGTTCATATTGCTTATATATTAATGACCGCAACCCTAATTAAGCAACAACTAAGAATTGCCATAAGATGCCCAGGATCTAAAGGCAAATTATTGGTGGATAGGCTTGAAAAAGTCTGTAGCCGCTTATGTAGCCAAATGCTTGACTTGTGCGCAAGTCAAAGCTGAGCATCAAAAGCCATCTGGCTTGCTACAACAGCCTGAACTTCCTGAATGAAAGTAGGAATGTGTAACAATGGATTTTATTACCAAGTTACCCAAAACAAAGAAAGGAAATGACACGATATGGGTTATAGTCGATAGACTGACTAAGTCAGCTCATTTCTTACCCATCAAGGAGACTTATAGCTCCGACACGTTAGCCCAGTTATACGTTGATAATATTGTAGCCTTGCATGGTATACCTGTGTCTATTATCTCCGATCGAGATACTAGATACACGTCGCATTTCTGGAAGAGTTTTCCAGCAATCTTTGGGCACACGCTTGAATTTTAGTACGGCTTACCATCCTCAGACAGACAGTCAGAGTGAGCGTACTATTCAAACGCTAGAAGACATGTTGCGTGCATGTGCTATCGATTTAGGTGGTAGTTGGGGTAAGAACCTACCACTAATCGAATTCTCCTATAACAATAGCTACCATACCAGCATAAAGGATGCGCCTTTCGAGGCATTATACGGTAGGAAATGTAGATCGCCTGTTTGTTGGGCGGAAGTGGGAGAGGTCCAACTATCAGGACCGAAGATAGTCTTCGAAACAACGGACAAGATTGTCCAGATTCGAGAACGTCTCAAAGCTGTCCGAGATAGGCAGAAAAGTTACGCTGATCCAAAGCGTAAGGATTTTCACTTCGAGATAGGTGAAAAGGTATTACTTAAAGTATCACCCTGGAAGGGGGGGTGATGCGCTTCGGTAAGAAGGGCAAACTGAGCCCGAGATACATAGGACCTTCGAGGTTATCGAACGTGTCGGGTCAGTTGCCTATAAGTTGAACTTACCAGAAGAGCTCAATGGAATTCACAATGTGTTCCACATCTGCAATCTAAAGAAGTGCTTCGCTGATGAATCATTGGTGATCCCACACACAGATGTGCATATAGATGAGAGCTTGAAGTTTGTGGAGAAGCCTTTGTCGATTGAAGACCGACAGGTGAAAAAAAAAAGCTTCGAAGAAAGCATGTACCTATAATTAAGGTTAAATGGGATGCCCGGAGAGGTCCCGAATTCACGTGGGAAATTGAAGCCACGATGAAAGAGAAATACCCTTACTTGTTCGAGTAAATCTCGGGTCGAGATTTATTTTAAGGGGGTGAGGATGTAACACCTCGAAATTTTGTGTCCAATAATGTATTGACACGTGTCTTGAGTTTACACGTGGCATTTAATATTAAATAAAGGACTAAAAGTTGACAAACCTTAAAAGTATGAAAATTCGAGGGTTATAAATGTCAATGAAGGGTAAATATACTGTATAGTAACCCTAATTGATGCTCATACCTTCAAACGAATAAATCATGGATCGTACGGAGCGAAACGCGGGAGAAAGTGAGAGATTACAAGCTGCAGGGGTTAACTGTGTCAACATGTTTAATTATACCTCTGAGTGACCCTTTGACGAACCCGAGGCTTTGTAACAGTAAAATACGCTCACTAGAATGTACTATATAAATTTCGCGAAGTTCCGTTTTAAAACGAGAAAGTTATGATCAAATTCGTACGAGAGGGGTTAAAAGCGTTAACAATGAAAGTTAAGGCTTTTCGGATAGTAATTAAACTAACCGGGGGCTTGACAGTATGGGTAAATAACACGAGACCCTTAATTGTAATTAACCAAGGGCCAAATTGTCACACCCCCAAAATCCACCCGCGGAATACCACCGCTTGGGAGCGTGACTGACCAGGATCAAGCCATCAATCATATCAAACCATAGCAATTAATAATAGAAGTAGTTAATATAAGTCACCATGACATGATTGATGTTTCAAAAACCAAACACTGTTTTAAGTAGCGGAAGCGTAGTAAAGTAAATCCAAATAGTTATACGAGTTATGAGTTCAACATCATTAACGATCCATCTGCCCACAACGACCTGCTCTTCCCTGTGCAAGCTCCAAGTATACCTAAGGTCCTGCAAGGCATGCAGCAAATAATCAACATACTAGTTGAGCGAGTTCACAGAAAGTAAGTTCATAATGTAATGCATAAGTATAGCTAGTGGGGGCTTCCCATACTAGTGTGTTATAAAGGTGGGGGCTTCCCATGTTCATCCAGGTTAATGAGGGCTTCTCATTAACGGTACTTACTAGACTAACTTCCGACCATGTGTTCTTCTTTACCGAGAACAGGAAAACGTACAGGGTCACGTAGGCTTTACGTGACGTGCCCTTCCCCGAGGACAGTGGTACGCGTGGGGGCTACGTAGGCTTTACGCAGCGTGGCCTTCCGACCTGGAAGCCAGTGAATGGTATAGGGTTACGTAGGCTTTACGTAACGTGTCCTCCCGACCCGGGAGACATATGGCAAATAATCTGGGTTGCGTAGGCTTTACGCAACGTGTCCTGACTAACCTGAGGACGATGGTCTATAGTCTGGTATATGCGTAAGTACGAGTATCTCCTTTTACAATAACATATCCAACCCAATTCCCAACCCGGGAATCCCATGCCTTGGCTGTGTGAACTCACCTTGGTTTGCTCGGCAGATACACAGAAAGTACAAGTAGCAAGTAAATGGTCAACCACGTCCTATCATGGTTATTATACGAGTCAGGTTCGTATATAGCACGTATATAGTAATCACGTATAGTCATGGCACACATGTACGCACGTAAGCAGATAAGACATAGCATGTGAGGATCCAATTGTTCTAAGTCCAATCATACCCGGCCCAATGACATAAGCAGCCCAATACAAAACAGTTCAGATTCTCAATCGGCCCAATTAGTAAACGTATGCTGGTCCAATAACAAACAGTCCACAATTCAAATCGTTGGGCCCAAATGATTGGACCCGTGACAGTGAAAGCCCAAGACAGTGAATGTGCAACGGTGGTCTCGACTCGCAACGGGGTTACGAGTCGCAACGAGGATCTCGAGTCGTAACGGCTGGATACGAGTCGCAATAGATGGTCTCGGTTCATCCTGGTTTGGTTACGAGTCGCAACGGGACTCGCAACCGTGATTGCGGCTCGTGCTGTTTGTGGTCTCGAGTGGGGTTCCGACTCGCAATCCGAGTCGCAACCGAACGTGTAACCGGTTTCCTGATTTCGTGCAATTCATTTAGGCAATTCAATTATCATTGACAGTTTCCAAAAATCAATTACCAACTAACAGTTTACCATTCAAGCAATCATCGATCAACAGGACAATTGTAACACCAAAACATATGAACCTTAATCAAACATATGAACCATATAACCATTCCTTAAATCATAACAACCCGTAATCAAGAACAATCTATCAAAACCCTTAAACATACCCGGTTTAACAATCATAGAGCCTATTAATGAATCATCAATATGTTTATCCAATCATAACAGCGGATCATCATCATCATACAATACCGGTTTGATTCTACATCATGCAACCTAGATTGATTTGTATATGCGAACCGATCAACAACACATTATTAACTACCATCAAAAACAATCATATGGACCAGAATCCTCGGTTAGCATACACGTATAATAGCAACAACATACAACCAAAACATTCAATCAGCACAATAACACTAACCGGATGAAGGTAGAGGATCGATTCGTTTCACAAGCTTCAAAGTGTGTGTGTGTGTGCCGTCGGGTTCCAAGCAAGCCGAGAGAGAGAGAGGAAACTAGCTAGGGTTTGTGTGTGTGTGTTTGTGATTTGCAAAAGTGGTAAAACAAAACCCCTAACTCGGTTTTGTGTTGCGAGTGGGGAGTGGGCCGAGCCCACTCGGTTGTCTAATGGTCCGCGTGCACAAGGAGTGGCCCAAAGGGCTTTGTGTGGCCGGTTGGTGTAGTTTGGGCTCGTGCAACGCATAACATTCATACACACACAACACACGTAAACAAATATTCATTTAAAATCATATAATTCAGTTCTCATGAGCACGTAACGTTACATCAAAGCAAGTCTAAAGTTCGAGTTGTCACACAAATCGCAAAAGTTACCCCTTCGAAACCGAAAGGTCAGGTTAATGATTATGAAAGATTTCGTTATTAATTACAAAGATTTCGTTAATCATTACAAAAGATTTAAAATTTCTGGAAATCCAACCTAACGCGGGCCGCGTAAAGGATTGGGTTAAGTTGAGGCGGGCCGCGAGCCTCTTGCATATGCGCGTGCTGTCATGAAATTTCATGCGGCCCGCGTACAAGAGGCATAAACTTTCATGCGGGCCGCGTCAGGCGCCCAGATGCAGAAACATGCTTAACTTGGCTGTTCAGCCTTCTAAACGCCATGAGATGCATTTAAATCCTTCCAATTGACCCCTAAACAACCCCTAAGCATTAGGAACACATGTTGGAAGGTTGTGGTCAGTTGGTAGACTTGTGTGTCAAAGATTTGTGGTGAAATTTTCACTATAAAAGGCCAAGAAGTTGCAACCATTTGATCATTCACCTCTTGTGCAATTCTGGAGTTTTGGGATCTTAAGAGCAGACACAAGACCTTCCTAACCAAGCATAGGACTTCAGTAAGTTTGCTATTCCTTCCTTAGTTAAGTTTTCGCTAAGTTTAGCTTAGAAGTCAATCCGTCGTAACTAACGATTGACTTTGCGATAAATCACGAATGGTCCAGTGAATTCTCGAATCAAAAGTAATTATGTGTTGGTATTTATGTGGGTAATAATCCCCAAAAAGGGTTCCCCCTGATCACCACTCTAACTATGTCAAATGTCGAGTCAAACGTATACTTAAAAAGTCAACAGAAAGCCATTTTTGCGATTCTTGCATAATCTGTAATATAGATGATATGAAACCTGTTCGAACACTTATAAAACATGATATTAAGTATATAAACTTGTCTAAGCTCGTTCGATTCGGCCATTTGCTATATTGACCCGGTTCAGAGCCGAATGTCGCAAAAGTTTGACTTTTGCTTTGACTTCAGTTCTGACCCGTTTTAGTGCAATATAGATATGCCTTAGGACTCTCTTAGGACCAGGTCACGTGATGGTATCACCCTCTGTGACCGGTTCGTTGTTTGTCCGAGTCTTTTACGCATTTCCGTTAATTGCTTAAAAGTTGACCGTAACGCCCTTTTCAAAATAAAACGAGTATTTCGGACACGTGAAGGGACCATAACCTTGCTTATTAAATTCTAAGCATGTCCATAAAGTTTCACGTCAATCCGAGGTCTAGAATAGGGATGGGCAAATCCCGATCCCGATACCATACCGTCCCGATACCGACAAATCCCGATCCCGAATTTTGTGAAAACTAGGTACCGATACCGATACCGAAATACGTCGGTTCGGTACGGTGTCGGTATTTTGAGGGTAAAATTCGGTATTATACCGATACCATACCGTACCGATACCGAAAAAACCTAAAAGTGGATACCGAAACCGATACCGAAACGGCTTCGGTATGGTATTTTCGGGATCGGGATCGGGATGGGATCGGGATGGGATCGGTATTTGATACCACTTGCTCATCCCTAGTCTAGAATAGGAGTTATGCTAAATAGCGCAATTAAAAGAAACTTTTGTAATAAACGGCGCGATTAGCATAACGCCTACCTAAACCAAGATTTCGTCACCAAACCTTTTACTCACTGTTGTAAATTAATATTTCGGGATTTTTAAAGGTTTTTAATCATTTTTAACCTGCTCATAACCTACGGTTATGGCTACGGTTCGGTAAATACCGAATATGCCCTTTTCGGCCAAAACTTGAGTTCTATAAAGTCTTTTGACCCGATTCAAGTTGCTACTGATTTTAAATAATAAATAAAGTATTTTAGACATTATAAACTGATCGGGAAACTCAGACTTCCTGTAGAACTCTAAAACCCTTTTAAAAGTCCTTAAAATGACCGGAAAAACCCCTACGGGGCGTATAATAAACTTAAACTCGTTACGGGCATCGCGGAAGGTATCCTACTGATACCACAACCTCTTTGAGGCATATTGTAACATTCGCCAAAATGGATTCCTGAAATCCGAACCGTTTTGAAATTCGAATCCTAACATTGAACCAACGGAAATTTTTCGCGAATCAAATATCCGTCGAAAGACTTTTATATGGTTATTATATGTGTAAATAATTATTGTTTTTGTCAAAAAAAATAACAATAATACTTCAATATACTAAGTAATTAGTTAATTTGATTAACTTAAAGGTTATTTAGATAACCTAGTTAGTTAGAGGAAATCAAATAAACCAAGTTAAGTTAGCTATTTAATTTACTCTTAAGATGAGGGGCTATTGATGTAAATAATTGAGTATATAAGAAAATTCTAACCCTAATTCTAATAACATAGCAGCCGCATCCCCCTTTCTCTCCCGATTCCGGCGACCGGAGCCGAATTCTGGCGACTCCGGCGTCGACCATTATCTCCGGCCAAGCTCCTGTACCCCCCTCGTCTTCTCCGACCGGTTTTCCGGTAAACACAACCAGCCCCACAACCCCTGTTACTATCCATTGAACGGCCGACCACCACCATTCTGGTGGTGGCGCACAGTAGTGACGGTAGACGGAGGGGGAGAGAGAACGAGACGAGAGAGAGAAGGCGACGGTGACGATTCAGGTTCGAACGAGCCTTGTTTCGGCTCGGATTCCGACGGCAGCGCCGCCGTGAGCGGCGACGATTCTGATTCTATTCCGACATACCTCCGTAGTCCCGGTAAGTGCCAACTCCGTGTTCAGTTCCGGTTCGAAGTACAGTCTCGGTGTTGTTCGGCTCATGTTTCCGACCGGTTCAGGTTATCTTTCAGTTCAGTTTTGATTACGGTCCGGATTCGGGTCAAAGACGGTTCGATACGGTTCAAATGTTTTGTTCGATGTTTTCGAGTCAATAAACCGGGTCAGCTCAGGTCAGTTTCGATAATGAGTTTTGTTTCAGTTTGTTTTGGTTAACTTTGTTTCAAGTCCGATTGTTTTAGCTGTTCGGGTTAACTCGGTTCAGTTTTATTGTCGGGTCTCGGCTCATGGTTCGGTTCAAGCGGTTCGGTTCAACAAGTGAGCTACGGGTTAGACTTGGTCTCGGGCTTCGGGTTAGAACTGGTCAGCGGCTAACACGTTTCGGTATACACTTTCTTATCATCTCGATTTTTTTTATTTTTTTTTCTTTCGTTCTATTTGTCGTTTCTTTCATTTACCTTCTGATGAACACTTCTACATATGTCATGACATATACTAGTTTATGTTTGGATCTATTCGCAACTGTGTACCTTAATCAGCCAAATGTATATGTAGTCATGACATATGAGAGTTAATTAAGTATTGAAACATAGAAGATGACCTGCTGTTGATGTTTTTATTTAAATCAATTGATATAATTAACACTTTTAAATGTTATCTTTTTTTAAATTATTCGGTCATAATTAAAACAAAGGCTTACTGTTTTAAAGCAATTTGATCATATTAAGAAAGTGTAATTCTAATCAAATCAATTAATCATAATATTAAGGATTAAACGAATCTTTTTATAATAAAAAAAATATATTAAAAAGAGGATTAGTGTTAACATGTACTTATACCGTAAACCATAAATATTTCGGGTTTCATGGTCTCAGTTTCGGCGCGGTCAGAGGGGGGTCAAGGTCGGTCAAACCCGGTCAATTGTCGGGTTAACGGGTTACTCACGAGACTTGGTATAACATTTACGACACAATTATTGTTGTAGCATTTGTTTAATTATGTTTTAACATTTGGCGTGAATTTTATATATATTGTTATTTACTCGTTGAGTTTTGACAAATATATCGACAACTTGTGTTGTTGGGATCGTACAAAAACAGAGGAAACTCTGCCCAAATTTCGTTAAAATTAAAAATATACATATTTATACCAACAAGATACACTTTTATAAATTCATACTTTCATTTCAATCCAAAACTTCTGTTATCATTCTCAATACTCATACACCTTCGCTTGCCTTTGTAAGGTGACCTCGGTGTTCCATCCTTCTAATCTCTTACACCCGTCAAAAACATGGATAATCGGAAGACTTTTGCAATTATGTGAGTATACTCGCAACCCCTTTTTATGTTTACCACTTTTTGGGGTGTAACATGTTTTACTATTAAAACTACACTTAAACTTATTCTTTATGCAATGCACAAAACAATCCTTATACATGAATACTATGATATGATACTTGATGCTTACGTGTCACACCCCCAAATTCCACGCGTCACCGGTGGGCCCGGTGTGGGGTACAGTGACGTAGTTGGCATCGTCATAGACAATCAACACAATATAATAATGCACAGCGGAAGCAGAATAGAAACATTTCAACTTTTAAACAAAGTGTAATAATAAATATCACAGTAGTTGAAATGGATCCACAGGCGGATCAAATAAAAATAGAAATAAATAGTTCAACAGATAAATGTCGTCCGAGTTTGCGAGACTATTGTGGACGCTCTCTAGGAAACAGCCAGCCTATTTCCGTATAGTACCTGCACTTAATCTTTTGGGAAAAATACGTCAGTTTACACTGGTAAATACAAATTGACTGACTCATTTTGAAAATGATTGAAAATTTATTTAAATGCACAAGGCATAAATATTTTTATTAACTTGGGATAATCATTTAATATGAACTTGTGAACGATTTACATGCACTTATATCTCTGGTGGCCCGGGATCTACTGTCCGGGCTAGAGATTTAATTGACACACCACATTAAAGAGTTATACACGACGGGTGTACGCCTACACCCCGTGCTCTGGTCGCGGCCATCTCGTAAGATAATGCCAAGGATATCCGGGACATGGTCAACAACCCCCCAAAGCCTTTTAAGTAAGACAAAACTGTTTAAACGAAGTCGCACAAGCTATTCAAGACTGAACACCTATAAGGAGCAGGACTTGTGCGCCCGATCAAGCGGTATTTTAAATACCGTACCCCAAGCCCGTATAGGGAAAATAAGTCAAAATGTATTTACCTGAGCAAGTATAAGTCACAAACGATAAGTGGTGGTAGCTTTTACCGGGCTTCCTAATCTGGAACAAAGGTTTATAATTAACCTATTAGATTCCTAACGGCCTTTTATTTAAGCTTAAGCTTTGACCGGTTAGTTTTAGGAATGATACGGTTTACGCACGATTAAGCGAGTGACCGGATAGAATGTGATTTAGACCCGACAAGTTTGAATACTTGTATAATATGGGTATACTAAATACATTCTGGATTTTGAAATAAAAATGATGACGTTTGACCCGGTTCGGTCAATTTACGCAAACTAGTTACATAAACCGAACCGAACGCAATAAGGGCGATACGGGTAGCCAAAAGATTCAAATGCAAGTTCCCTGAAGTAATATGCTTAGAATATGACATTATATCAGTAAGTTATGTTCTATATTGCCCGGGATAATTTTAAACTCAATTTATGCCTTAGAAGGGCATTTTGGTCATTTAAAAGATAATAAAAAGGGTAAAATTAGAATTCTGAGTTTCGGGTCTGGTTCAAACAGTAAATATACTTAATATAACATATTATATCAGTAGGGTATGACCCATATACCAAATATATCATTTTAAAACCAACTATGCACCGTAGGGGCAATTTAGTAATTTCACAAGGGCTAAAAATGCCAAAACTGGAAACCTGAGTTCAAAATATCATACTTACTGTTGTTATATGAAAATATGTGATTTACATCAGTAGGTATAAGTTTTATAGGTTTAAAACAAGTACAACGCTTACTATGCGCTTAAAATGCTAAAAATACGATTTAAGGGCGTTTTCGGGTTTTCACAATGAATCTGAGATTTTTATATTTCCAGAATACTTAAAATAATTTATTCATCATATAAAATCAGTAGAAAAAGGTTTCGGGTCAAAAGGATGTGTAAAACTCATTTTATGGCTAAAACGGTCAAAACCGACATAAGCCGAAATGACTAGGCGACCTAGGATCCGTTCAGCCAAAAATTAATTAAAAATCATCAAAATTCCCAGAATATTATATTACTTCTGTTGACTTTTTTAGAAATAGGTTTGACTCGACATTAAGCATGCATGTAGTGGGAATCAGTTAGTACCCTTTAGAGGGTTTGTTTCCCACATAAATACCAATCTATAACAAGTTTCAATTCGAGAAATTACTGAAAGAAATCCGTTTAATCAGAAAGTCAAAGGTTATGAACACCCAGTTTGACTTTTACTAATAATCACAACAAGAATGGATTAGAGAACGAATTGAATGCTTACAATGGTCCTAAAGATGTTTAGTGGACACTAGAAGTCGGCCTTGATGCTCAGATTATCTCCAGAGAAGCTTTGAGAGCTCTTGCAAGTCTTGGTGTTCTTGTTCACTATTGTAAATGTCAAGAAATGAGCTAAATTCGGATTTAAAGCTGAGATTCTGAGGTTTACTGTTGATGGTAGGCATGCATGGCTCTTAATTGGTGCAATTGGAGGCAAGACCAGCTGTTAGCAACTCAAAATCGGACCCAAATCTGACCCAAACACGATTTCTGTCGCTGGGCAACCCACGCGGCCCGCTTGGGCTTTCCCAGGCGGGTCGCCTGACCCTTGTTTCAGCCAAACAACTTTCGCGTATTGACAGAATTGGTCCCTGAGCTTGAACGTGCCGTTTCGGCTACTTTTCTCGACCCGTAAACCCTCAAACTTGGTTTCTAAGAACCTTAGGACTTTTACCAACATGGTAATGCCCTCGGATAACTTTGCGCTCAACCGAAAAGCCCTGAAATTCGACGTTGACGCTTCTAGTCCCTTAAGTACGGTTTTGGCCATAACTTTCTCATACGTTGACGAAACTTCATGAAATTTTTACCACATATTCTAGTGAGTATATTTTAGCTATACAAAGCTTCGGGTCTGCCAAAAGTTCACTCAGAGGTATAAATTAAACATGTTGACACTTTTGGCCCCTATAGTTTACAATACTTCACTTTTGTGCAATTTCCGCGTCGTATGATCCATGAACCATCCGTTAAAGGTTATAAACATTATGTGGGGTTATCATAGAGTCTATTTATCCATTGTTGACACTTTGGACCCTTATGTTCCATAGTTTTCACTGTTTGTCACTTTTAGTCCCTCTAAAGTATGTTTTCACATAACGGAACCTTATGACACGTGTCAAGACATTATTGGACGAAATTTTTCGAGGTGTTACATCCTCACCCCCTTAAAAGAAATCTCGACCCCGAGATTTATTCAAACAATTGGGGATATTTATCTTTCATCGTGGATTCCACTTCCCACGTGTATTCGGGTCCTCTACGGGCATCCCATTTGACCTTTACAATAGGCACATGCTTCCTTCGAAGTTTCTTTACCTGTCGATCCTCAATCGACAAAGGTTTTTCAACAAACTTTAGACTTTCGTCTATGTGTATATCTGTATGCGGTATAACCAGTGAATCGTCAGCGAAACACTTCTTCAAATTACAGATGTGAAACACATTATGAATGGCACTAAGCTCTTCAGGCAAGTTTAACTTGTAAGCGACTGCCCCGACACGTTCGATTATCTCGAAAGGTCCTATATATCTCGGGCTTAGCTTGCCTTTCTTTCCAAATCGCATTACACCTTTCCAAGGTGATACCTTAAGCAACACTTTTTCACCCACATCAAAGTGAAAATCTTTGCGCTTAGGATCCGCATAACTTTTCTGCCTATCCCTGGCAGCTTTCAAACGATCACGGATCTGGACGATCTTGTCTGTCGTCTCAAAGACGATATCTGGTCCAGACAACTGGACATCTCCAACTTCTGCCCAACAAATGGGCGATCTACACTTTCTACCGTATAGGGCCTCAAACGGCGCAGCCTTTATGCTGGAATGGTAGCTATTGTTGTAGGAGAATTCAATCAGTGGTAAGTTCTTATCCCAACTACCACCCAAATCGATCGCACATGCGCGAAGCATGTCTTCCAGAGTTTGAATAGTACGCTCACTCTGACCATCGGTCTGAGGATGATAAGCCGTACTAAAATTCAAACGAGTGCCCAACGACTGTTGGAAACTCTTCCAAAAATGTGACGTATATCTAGTATCTCTATCCGAGATAATAGATATAGGTATACCATGTAGCGCTACTATCTTATCGACGTATAATTGTGCTAACATATCTGAGCTATACGTCTCCTTGATGGGTAGAAAATGAGCTGACTTAGTCAGTCTGTCAACTATGACCCATATGGTATCATTTCCCTTTTTCGTCTTCGGCAACTTGGTGATAAAATCCATTGTCACCATTTCCCATTTCCATTTGGGAATTTCAGGTTGTTGAAGCAAACCTGACGGCTTCTGATGCTCAGCCTTGACTTGCGCACAAGTCAAACATTTGGCCACATACTCGGCCACGGACTTTTTCAAACCAATCCACCAGTAGTTTGATTTCAAATCCTGGTACATCTTATCTGCTCCAGGATGAACTGAGTATTTAGAGCTGTGGGCTTCCTGGAGGATAACATCCCGAAGTCCTCCATATACTGGAACCCATATTCGTCCATTTAGGCGTAGCATTCCATCTTTGTCGTGGGATAACTGCTCCTCAGTTACTCCCAACTTTTCTGCAGGATAGTTAGCTTCCAGCACAGCTTCCTTCTGTGCAGCTAACACCCTTTCATTCAAATTATTTCTTATCTCAATGCGCTTGGCATTGATTCTGATTGGCTTCACCCTTTCTTTTCTACTTAAGGCGTCGGCAACCACATTTGCCTTGCCTGGATGGTATCTTATCTCACAGTCATAATCATTGAGAGTTTCCATCCATCGCCTTTGACGCATGTTCAATTCCTTCTGATTGAACAGATGCTGAAGACTCTTGTGATCCGAATAAATGATACACTTGGTTCCATACAAGTAATGTCTCCATAGCTTCAAAGCAAATACGACTGCACCCAATTCCAAATCGTGGGTGGTGTAGTTCTTCTCGTGCACTTTTAGCTGGCGAGAAGCGTAGGCAATGACTTTGCCTTTCTGCATGAGTACACAACCCATGCCAGTATGCGATGCATCACAATACACCACAAATTCTTCAACACCATCGGGCAATGTCAATACTGGCGCATTGCTCAGCTTCTGCTTCAGAATGTCAAAGGATTCCTGCTGCTTAGGGCCCCAATCAAACTTAATCTTCTTACGGGTCAACGAAGTTAGGGGCGCAGCAATCCTTGAAAAGTTCTCGATAAATCGCCTATAGTATCCTGCCAATCCGAGGAAACTGCGAATCTCAGTAGGCGTCTTCGGCTCTTGCCAATTCATGACTGCTTCGACTTTAGCGGGATCTACTTGAATACCACTCTCGCTTACAACATGTCCAAGAAACTGGACTTCTCGAAGCCAAAATTCACACTTCGAAAATTTGGCATAAAGCTTCTCTTGATACAGAAGTTTGAGAATACAACGAAGGTGATTCTCATGTTCAGCTTGGCTCTTTGAGTAGATAAGGATGTCGTCAATAAAGACAATGACGAACTTATCTAAATAAGGCTTGCAGACGCGATTCATGAGATCCATGAACGCGGCTGGTGCGTTAGTGAGCCCAAACGGCATCACTAGGAACTCGTAATGTCCATAACGAGTCCTAAACGCGGTCTTGTGTACGTCTTCCTCCTTGACCTTCAACTGATGATAACCTGACCTTAGGTCAATCTTGGAGAAATAGCTTGCTCCTTGCAACTGATCGAACAGATCGTCGATCCTGGGTAACGGATATCTATTCTTGATAGTGACCTTGTTAAGCTCACGGTAATCGATGCACAGACGCATCGAACCATCCTTCTTCTTAACGAACAAGATTGGCGCTCCCCAAGGAGACGAGCTAGGTCTAATAAAACCTTTGGCTAAAAGCTCATCCAACTGCGTCCTCAACTCCTTCATCTCCGTTGGTGCCAATCTGTATGGTGCTCTTGCTACAGGTGCTGCACCTGGTATGATATCTATCCGAAACTCTACTTGCCTATCCGGTGGCAAACCGGGTAGTTCTTCAGGGAATACTTCAGGATATTCCGAGATAACAGGGATATCCTCAATCTTTGGCTTCGGCTCATCAATGGTAACTTGTGCCATATAAATGACACATCCCTTTTGCATGCATCTGGATGCCTTGAGCATGGACACTTGCTCGGGCAATCCATGCTGGGTATCTCCTTGAATAGTAAGTGACTCACCAGACGGAGTCTTAACTATTACTTGCTTTCTGTTGCACAGAATCTGGGCTTGGTTACTCGACAACCAATCCATGCCTATCACTATGTCGAATCCAGCTAACTTAAAGGGAAGCAAGGATAACGGGAAGGAATGATTCCTAATGGATATAACACATCCATCTAGAATAGTCGAGGCGGTTTCTAAGGTTCCATCTGCTAATTCCACCTCATATTTCACGCTTAAGGTTTTAACAGGAAGGTTCAACAGTTTACAAAACTTATTATCTACAAACGACTTATCAGCCCCCGAATCAAACAAAACTCTAGCAAAAATATCGTTTACAAGAAACGTACCGGTAATGACGTTATCGTCAAGGACTGCTTCCTTTGCGTCCATTTTGAAGACTCTCGCATTAGTCTTCTTCCCTTCCTCGGCCTTCTTTGCAAACTTTGGGCAGTTGGGCCGAATGTGACCTTTTTCGTTGCAACCAAAACACGTTGCATCCTTCATCTTCTTGCAATCCACAGCTTTATGATCTGTGGACTTGCAGATCCCACATCGCTTCTCCGAAGACTGGGATTTTGTTTCAAACCGACACCTCCCAAAGTGGTGTCTCCTACAAATCTTGCATCTGGGTTTCTCACCCGACTGATGATCACCTTTCCTAGACCCCGACCCTTTTCTGTGGTCGTTGTTCCCTCTATGTCGCTTTTCCGATCTTCGTGAGGTGTCATCCTCACGTTTCCGCTTGTTCTCCTCAGAGCTCCTCATAGCTCTCAATCTAACCACGTCTTGAGTGAGGGAGAGGGATAGATCCGCTACGGATCGAAATGTAGTAGGTCTTGAAGCTTTGACGCTGGCTTTAATCTCCGGTGCCAGACCCCCAATGAATCGAGCAATCCTACGCGGCTCCGGGGTCACCAAGTAAGGCACTAAACGAGACAGCGTGTTGAACGTAGTAAGATACGCTTGACAATCGAGGTTCTTCATGACTAAGGATACAAAATCCGATTCAATTCGCTCGACCTCGTGCTGCGGACAGAAGTTCTCTTTAATCAGGGCCACAAACTGTTCCCATGACAAACCGTACAGTGTGGCCTTACCGGCAGCTTGTAGGAGTGACTTCCACCATGCTAACGCATCTCCTTTGAATGACTGGGACACGTACTTCACGACGTCCCTATCAGCACACCCGCTGATATCAACTACAGTGTCCATCTCGTCAATCCACGTCATGCAGTCGACGGCTCCTTTTTCCCCAGTGAAATCTCTGGGCTTGCAAGACACAAAGTATTTGTACGTACAGGACCTGCTGTACGTGTCACGTTTCAGTTCAATCTCCTGCTTTGGGACGCTGCTGTGGTTGGAGGAATGATTATCATCCTCGGCTTTCTTTGGCTCACTCTTTTTAGACGGCGGCTTACTATGAGCCCCAGAATGAGTCTTAGCCTTGACATGCGTCACTGAGCGGGTTCTACTCTGAGTACCACTAGATTCTTTGAACTGCCTATCCATAGCCTTGGCGACAGCATTATCTATCAGTGCTTGCAATTCTGCACCGGTAACGTGAATCTTGGCATTATCTGAGCGTTCCCCAGAATGACTGTTGGTTTCTTCCGATTTGGCCATCGTAGCTTTAAGCTACAATAAAGGACAAGGTCTTATTTAGAACCTAACAGTATTATCGTCCTAGACGATTTATTAACCATGGTATCAAAAACCTTAGCAGTTAATTTAATAAATTTCATTCAGGCTCTTATTAGCAATCAAGGAATGAAAATATATATTGGCACCATAGGCCTAGTCACATGGACAATTACTAAATCATAAATTTAGATTTTTATAGGATTATAAATTGTATAATTAAACAAATAATCCTTTACTAGACAGAGAGTCATAAACCACAACTGTCATTATATAACATAGTTATAACCCGTAGGTATCAAGCCATTAATAGACTTGTGTACAGATATAATCTGTAGATAATTCTTTACTAGGCAGGGAGTCATAGACCACAACTGCCACTATATGACATAGTCATAACCCGTAGGTATCAAGTCATTAATAGACTTGTATACAGATAAAATCTGTAGATAATTTATTAAAAGGTGGGTCGTGTGATTCTACAGATCACGCTTAGCCCAGAATGTTAACACGTTTTCAGATGTTAACAGGGAGTTGAATCCTTTCAACCAGGTTTTACCATCAAGGCCAGGCCTGTTAATAAGGCATTCAGGCTAGGTTATACCTTACTAAGATTCTTATAAAATGGCAAATTAAATAAAATTGATATTTTCCATTATTTTAATATTATTCATGCATATAAATAAAATGATAAATTCAAATTAACCATTTAAATTTCCAATAAAATACCAGTACATATTTGCCCTAAACGGGACTTTGAAATAACATGGATAACATGAATAACAGGCCCGCGCAGGGGCTAACAAGTAACAACAATAACAAAACAAAATAAAGCAAACCCACGCAGGGGTCATCAGAATAGCATACCCACGCAGGGGTAGAATAAGATAGATATACCCACGCAGGGGTAGAGTACTGGAATAAATGTCCACGCAGGGACATGAGTACATGAGATGAAAATCGAAGGATTCAACGATCCTTCTTGCTCTTACCCTTGAGCAAATCGAATACCTTCTTAAACATGCCACTGGTGCGTCGGCGATCCTCTCGCATATTGTGCTGAAACTCGCGTCGCATGCTATCAATCCCCTGCAGGATCTCCTGAACCTGCGGCGGCGACATCATAGGCGCCGGTGGTGGTGGCTGGTAGTGCTGCGGCTGCGGCGGCTGGTAAGGCTGCGGCTGCGGTGGCTGCTGGTAACCCAGAGGGTAACCAAAAGTAGATGGGCCAGCAGCCCAAGGGTCTCCAAGTGGACCACTATGTGGGAGTGAGCTGTAGTTCACAGCTTGCCAATAAGGGTCTCCCGTGTAATCATAACCCTGAGGGAATACTTGCTCGAACGGGTTGAACTGAGCGGCACTAGCATAAGCCGGAATCGGCTCTCCAAAATTCTGCGGCGGCAGAGGCGGGATCGGAACAGAAGTAACCTCCGATACGGGATGCTGAGACTCCCCTGTCTCAGACTCCCCGGGTAAAGACGTGTAGCGGCTGCTACTAACACGTGGAGGGGTGCCTATGCGAATCCCTCCGCGCGTAGACATGCGCGCATTCCTCCTCGGCCTCTGAGGTGGAGGAGGTAAAACTGGCGGCGGCGGTGGTGACGGAGTGATCACGTCACGCCACAGGGCCTCAGATAGGTCCTGCGGTAGAGGCGGCTGCTGCTGGAGCTGCTGCTGCTGCGAGTGGTGCTGTGAGTGCACCGGCGAACCATGGAGCGATTGAAGCATCGGAGTACCATGGAGTGATTGGAGCATAGGAGAGTTGTGGCTAGGGGTGAAGTACCAATCATGCTGCTTGAACCTCTCCTGGAAGCTGTCCACACCATTAAATGGTGATCCTGTGTATGGCGACCCATCCGATATCTCAATCGGGTGGTTTGGTGTACCTGATGGTGGGAGCGAAGGGTCCGTCTCCTCGTCTACGTCCATCTCGTGACCACCAGAAAAGTGGTCCTCCTGTCCAAGTGGGTTATGGCCCACTGGCTCCTCCACATAAGCATTAGGGTTATACAAACCCTGGTAGGCTGGCGCTGGATGCTGGTGCGGTGACTGGTGCAACGGTATGTATGATCCAAGCGAATCATGGGGCCCGTTCTCCGAATGGGGCCCAAACGAGTGGGGTAATGACGGAGAAGTGCTCGCGGAAACCGAATGCCTAGCAGGCTCGGCAAAAGACCTCCAAAGGTCGTTAGCGGCTGTGTTGTGTGTAGCAGATGGAGCCCGCCTATGCGAGGGACCAGCCTCATGATCGTGCGATGTAGGAAATCCTCCACGACCTCTCATCCTTGGCGGCATCCTGATCCTGTCAAAAGTCAAACAAGTTGCACAACAAAATATATAAGATAATGCATTAATAAATAAAATGAAATGAAACGAAATGTTGAACATTTCCTAAGTTCTTTGTCTAGACTCGAAAATCGAGGAATGTGCAATTGTGTAACTGAGATTAAACACATTAGGATAGTGTTTAATTCACTCAGCATTGGCTCTGATACCAACCTGTCACACCCCCAAATTCCACGCGTCACCGGTGGGCCCGGTGTGGGGTACAGTGACGTAGTTGGCATCGTCATAGACAATCAACACAATATAATAATGCACAGCGGAAGCAGAATAGAAACATTTCAACTTTTAAACAAAGTGTAATAATAAATATCACAGTAGTTGAAATGGATCCACAGGCGGATCAAATAAAAATAGAAATAAATAGTTCAACAGATAAATGTCGTCCGAGTTTGCGAGACTATTGTGGACGCTCTCTAGGAAACAGCCAGCCTATTTCCGTATAGTACCTGCACTTAATCTTTTGGGAAAAATACGTCAGTTTACACTGGTAAATACAAATCGACTGACTCATTTTGAAAATGATTGAAAATTTATTTAAATGCACAAGGCATAAATATTTTTATTAACTTGGGATAATCATTTAATATGAACTTGTGAACGATTTACATGCACTTATATCTCTGGTGGCCCGGGATCTACTGTCCGGGCTAGAGATTTAATTGACACACCACATTAAAGAGTTATACACGACGGGTGTACGCCTACACCCCGTGCTCTGGTCGCGGCCATCTCGTAAGATAATGCCAAGGATATCCGGGACATGGTCAACAACCCCCCAAAGCCTTTTAAGTAAGACAAAACTGTTTAAACGAAGTCGCACAAGCTATTCAAGACTGAACACCTATAAGGAGCAGGACTTGTGCGCCCGATCAAGCGGTATTTTAAATACCGTACCCCAAGCCCGTATAGGGAAAATAAGTCAAAATGTATTTACCTGAGCAAGTATAAGTCACAAACGATAAGTGGTGGTAGCTTTTACCGGGCTTCCTAATCTGGAACAAAGGTTTATAATTAACCTATTAGATTCCTAACGGCCTTTTATTTAAGCTTAAGCTTTGACCGGTTAGTTTTAGGAATGATACGGTTTACGCACGATTAAGCGAGTGACCGGATAGAATGTGATTTAGACCCGACAAGTTTGAATACTTGTATAATATGGGTATACTAAATACATTCTGGATTTTGAAATAAAAATGATGACGTTTGACCCGGTTCGGTCAATTTACGCAAACTAGTTACATAAACCGAACCGAACGCAATAAGGGCGATACGGGTAGCCAAAAGATTCAAATGCAAGTTCCCTGAAGTAATATGCTTAGAATATGACATTATATCAGTAAGTTATGTTCTATATTGCCCGGGATAATTTTAAACTCAATTTATGCCTTAGAAGGGCATTTTGGTCATTTAAAAGATAATAAAAAGGGTAAAATTAGAATTCTGAGTTTCAGGTCTGGTTCAAACAGTAAATATACTTAATATAACATATTATATCAGTAGGGTATGACCCATATACCAAATATATCATTTTAAAACCAACTATGCACCGTAGGGGCAATTTAGTAATTTCACAAGGGCTAAAAATGCCAAAACTGGAAACCTGAGTTCAAAATATCATACTTACTGTTGTTATATGAAAATATGTGATTTACATCAGTAGGTATAAGTTTTATAGGTTTAAAACAAGTACAACGCTTACTATGCGCTTAAAATGCTAAAAATACGATTTAAGGGCGTTTTCGGGTTTTCACAATGAATCTGAGATTTTTATATTTCCAGAATACTTAAAATAATTTATTCATCATATAAAATCAGTAGAAAAAGGTTTCGGGTCAAAAGGATGTGTAAAACTCATTTTATGGCTAAAACGGTCAAAACCGACATAAGCCGAAATGACTAGGCGACCTAGGATCCGTTCAGCCAAAAATTAATTAAAAATCATCAAAATTCCCAGAATATTATATTACTTCTGTTGACTTTTTTAGAAATAGGTTTGACTCGACATTAAGCATGCATGTAGTGGGAATCAGTTAGTACCTTTTAGAGGGTTTGTTTCCCACATAAATACCAATCTATAACAAGTTTCAATTCGAGAAATTACTGAAAGAAATCCGTTTAATCAGAAAGTCAAAGGTTATGAACACCCAGTTTGACTTTTACTAATAATCACAACAAGAATGGATTAGAGAACGAATTGAATGCTTACAATGGTCCTAAAGATGTTTAGTGGACACTAGAAGTCGGCCTTGATGCTCAGATTATCTCCAGAGAAGCTTTGAGAGCTCTTGCAAGTCTTGGTGTTCTTGTTCACTATTGTAAATGTCAAGAAATGAGCTAAATTCGGATTTAAAGCTGAGATTCTGAGGTTTACTGTTGATGGTAGGCATGCATGGCTCTTAATTGGTGCAATTGGAGGCAAGACCAGCTGTTAGCAACTCAAAATCGGACCCAAATCTGACCCAAACACGATTTCTGTCGCTGGGCAACCCACGCGGCCCGCTTGGGCTTTCCCAGGCGGGTCGCCTGACCCTTGTTTCAGCCAAACAACTTTCGCGTATTGACAGAATTGGTCCCTGAGCTTGAACGTGCCGTTTCGGCTACTTTTCTCGACCCGTAAACCCTCAAACTTGGTTTCTAAGAACCTTAGGACTTTTACCAACATGGTAATGCCCTCGGATAACTTTGCGCTCAACCGAAAAGCCCTGAAATTCGACGTTGACGCTTCTAGTCCCTTAAGTACGGTTTTGGCCATAACTTTCTCATACGTTGACGAAACTTCATGAAATTTTTACCACATATTCTAGTGAGTATATTTTAGCTATACAAAGCTTCGGGTCTGCCAAAAGTTCACTCAGAGGTATAAATTAAACATGTTGACACTTTTGGCCCCTATAGTTTACAATACTTCACTTTTGTGCAATTTCCGCGTCGTATGATCCATGAACCATCCGTTAAAGGTTATAAACATTATGTGGGGTTATCATAGAGTCTATTTATCCATTGTTGACACTTTGGACCCTTATGTTCCATAGTTTTCACTGTTTGTCACTTTTAGTCCCTCTAAAGTATGTTTTCACATAACGGAACCTTATGACACGTGTCAAGACATTATTGGACGAAATTTTTCGAGGTGTTACATTACGTGGACCATACTTATGTGATATGTTTTAGTCATTAGCTCTCACGAGCCTCCCTTCGACATGTATAGCGCTATAGGAGTAACGCACCGCCCCCCTTAAACTTGGGTCATGTTGAATTAATTAAACTTTCTTGCGTAAACAGAGGTTGACTAGAAATATTGCATGCCACGATAGGTTGATCTCGTATAAACTAAGTTGCCATGTGGATTCGTTTTAAACTTTTATACTTATACTTATACTTATGCTTAAACTTGTATACTCGCCTTTGCTTTTGCATTGAACTTTATTTTAAACATGTTACAGGTTGAGGATGATGATGCTATGAAATGAAGTAGCGTTGATGCCTAGATACACATATAGACGTTTAGGTTTAATCGTTGTATCAATTTTGCTTATGTTTTTATATACTTATTTGAACTTGTAGTATTTGAATTTTTTTGTAATGTTGACAATCTACTTTATGAAATGAAATCGGTTTATTAAATATTGTCACAAATAGTGTTATGAAGTCTCTTGCAATCTTCACACTTCGTCTCATCCCGATGTTTCCGCCATTGGTTGGGGTGTGACACATATCGACTTGGGAAACAAGTGTAGGACTCTTACGGTTACCCGTTGCCGCTATTGCTCGCGCACGGTTCCGGCTTTTATGTAACTAGTTTACATAAATTAGCCGTAACGGGTCAACCATATTATTTTGACACCAAAATCACAGTGTGATATTAAACCATAAAAACAGTCCGACTTGTTGGGAAAATAAAATTATTACCTGAGCGATTTAAACGTAAACATTCTTTAAATACCGGGTTCTAATCTGGCAAATAAAACCCATTTGATTTACGGTTAATTTGGTTCAGTTTAAAATTGTTGTTATTTAGTACTTAAGGATGAGCAGGATGGGTATTGATACTATGTATTATATGGTTATAATTCTGGATTTTGAAATAAAAATGATGACGTTTGACCCGGTTCGGTCAATTTACGCAAACTAGTTACATAAACCGAACCGAACGCAATAAGGGCGATACGGGTAGCCAAAAGATTCAAATGCAAGTTCCCTGAAGTAATATGCTTAGAATATGACATTATATCAGTAAGTTATGTTCTATATTGCCCGGGATAATTTTAAACTCAATTTATGCCTTAGAAGGGCATTTTGGTCATTTAAAAGATAATAAAAAGGGTAAAATTAGAATTCTGAGTTTCAGGTCTGGTTCAAACAGTAAATATACTTAATATAACATATTATATCAGTAGGGTATGACCCATATACCAAATATATCATTTTAAAACCAACTATGCACCGTAGGGGCAATTTAGTAATTTCACAAGGGCTAAAAATGCCAAAACTGGAAACCTGAGTTCAAAATATCATACTTACTGTTGTTATATGAAAATATGTGATTTACATCAGTAGGTATAAGTTTTATAGGTTTAAAACAAGTACAACGCTTACTATGCGCTTAAAATGCTAAAAATACGATTTAAGGGCGTTTTCGGGTTTTCACAATGAATCTGAGATTTTATATTTCCAGAATACTTAAAATAATTTATTCATCATATAAAATCAGTAGAAAAAGGTTTCGGGTCAAAAGGATGTGTAAAACTCATTTTATGGCTAAAACGGTCAAAACCGACATAAGCCGAAATGACTAGGCGACCTAGGATCCGTTCAGCCAAAAATTAATTAAAAATCATCAAAATTCCCAGAATATTATATTACTTCTGTTGACTTTTTTAGAAATAGGTTTGACTCGACATTAAGCATGCATGTAGTGGGAATCAGTTAGTACCTTTTAGAGGGTTTGTTTCCCACATAAATACCAATCTATAACAAGTTTCAATTCGAGAAATTACTGAAAGAAATCCGTTTAATCAGAAAGTCAAAGGTTATGAACACCCAGTTTGACTTTTACTAATAATCACAACAAGAATGGATTAGAGAACGAATTGAATGCTTACAATGGTCCTAAAGATGTTTAGTGGACACTAGAAGTCGGCCTTGATGCTCAGATTATCTCCAGAGAAGCTTTGAGAGCTCTTGCAAGTCTTGGTGTTCTTGTTCACTATTGTAAATGTCAAGAAATGAGCTAAATTCGGATTTAAAGCTGAGATTCTGAGGTTTACTGTTGATGGTAGGCATGCATGGCTCTTAATTGGTGCAATTGGAGGCAAGACCAGCTGTTAGCAACTCAAAATCGGACCCAAATCTGACCCAAACACGATTTCTGTCGCTGGGCAACCCACGCGGCCCGCTTGGGCTTTCCCAGGCGGGTCGCCTGACCCTTGTTTCAGCCAAACAACTTTCGCGTATTGACAGAATTGGTCCCTGAGCTTGAACGTGCCGTTTCGGCTACTTTTCTCGACCCGTAAACCCTCAAACTTGGTTTCTAAGAACCTTAGGACTTTTACCAACATGGTAATGCCCTCGGATAACTTTGCGCTCAACCGAAAAGCCCTGAAATTCGACGTTGACGCTTCTAGTCCCTTAAGTACGGTTTTGGCCATAACTTTCTCATACGTTGACGAAACTTCATGAAATTTTTACCACATATTCTAGTGAGTATATTTTAGCTATACAAAGCTTCGGGTCTGCCAAAAGTTCACTCAGAGGTATAAATTAAACATGTTGACACTTTTGGCCCCTATAGTTTACAATACTTCACTTTTGTGCAATTTCCGCGTCGTATGATCCATGAACCATCCGTTAAAGGTTATAAACATTATGTGGGGTTATCATAGAGTCTATTTATCCATTGTTGACACTTTGGACCCTTATGTTCCATAGTTTTCACTGTTTGTCACTTTTAGTCCCTCTAAAGTATGTTTTCACATAACGGAACCTTATGACACGTGTCAAGACATTATTGGACGAAATTTTTCGAGGTGTTACATTACGTGGACCATACTTATGTGATATGTTTTAGTCATTAGCTCTCACGAGCCTCCCTTCGACATGTATAGCGCTATAGGAGTAACGCACCGCCCCCCTTAAACTTGGGTCATGTTGAATTAATTAAACTTTCTTGCGTAAACAGAGGTTGACTAGAAATATTGCATGCCACGATAGGTTGATCTCGTATAAACTAAGTTGCCATGTGGATTCGTTTTAAACTTTTATACTTATACTTATACTTATGCTTAAACTTGTATACTCGCCTTTGCTTTTGCATTGAACTTTATTTTAAACATGTTACAGGTTGAGGATGATGATGCTATGAAATGAAGTAGCGTTGATGCCTAGATACACATATAGACGTTTAGGTTTAATCGTTGTATCAATTTTGCTTATGTTTTTATATACTTATTTGAACTTGTAGTATTTGAATTTTTTTGTAATGTTGACAATCTACTTTATGAAATGAAATCGGTTTATTAAATATTGTCACAAATAGTGTTATGAAGTCTCTTGCAATCTTCACACTTCGTCTCATCCCGATGTTTCCGCCATTGGTTGGGGTGTGACACATATCGACTTGGGAAACAAGTGTAGGACTCTTACGGTTACCCGTTGCGCCTATTGCGCGCACGGTTCGGCTTATGTAACTAGTTTACATAAATTAGCCGATACGGGTCAAACCATATTATTTTGACCCCAAAATCCAGAGTGTGAATATTAAACCCATATAAAACAAGTCTTCGAACTTGTTGGGTCCAAATAACATTCCATTCCCGGTTTTCGCCTTTCACGCGATTAAACCGTAAACATTCTTTGAAACTGACCGGTCTAGGCTACGGCTAGGCCTGGCAAATAAAACCCATTTGGGTTTTTTGGGTTATTTTGGGTCATTTTAAAAATGATAGTGGGTTATAATGGGTTAAGAAATAACTAAGGATGAGTCAGGATGGGTTATATGATATCTATTTAAAATAATTCGTGGGTTATGATGGGTATTACGCAGGGTACATGGATAACTCAAAAAGAGCATCACAGGCAGATTTTTCATCCTATTCGTGTGTTCGTACATGTTGGCTTCACAAATAATAAAAATTTTAAAGATAATAAAAAATTTAAAAATAATAAAAAATTTCCAAAAATCAGAAAAATAAAAAAAATTCTAAAAAATAATAATAAAAATCCAAAAAAATCGAAAAAATCCAAAAAAATAATAAAAAATCAAAAAAATTAAAAAAAATCCAAAAAATAATAAAAAATCCAAAAAATTCTAAAAAATCCAAAAAATAATAAAAATCCAAAAAATAATAAAAAATCAAAAAAATAATAAAAAATCAAATAAATTCTAAAAAAATCCAAAAAATAATAAAAAATCCAAAAATTCTAAAAAATCAAAAAATAATAAAAAATCCAAAAAATAATAAAAAATCCAAAAAATTCTAAAAAAATCAAAAAAATAATAAACAAATCCAAAAAATTCTAAAAAATAAAGGTACTAAAAAATCTAAAAAAATAAAAAAGTATAAAAATAAAAAAATAATAAAAAATCCAAAAAATTCTAAAAAATCAATAAAAATCGAAAAAAATGTTGTTAGAATTTTTAAGGTTTTTTTTTTATTTTTTCGAATATTTTATGATTTTTAAGATTTTTTAGAATTTTTTGGATTTTTTAGAATTTTTTTGATTTTCTAGAGTTTTTTACTTCTTAGAATTTCTTTGATTTATTTTTGTTTTTTTGATTTTTTTCATTTTTTAGAATTTTTTTATTTTTTTGAATTTTTTGGATTTTTTATTATTTTTTGATTTTTAGAATTTTTTTGATATTTTTGAATTTTTGGATATTTGTTTTTTTTTTTAGAATTTTTTTGGTTTTTTATAATTTTTTATGATTTTAGGATTTTTTAGAATTTTTTGGATTTTTTTATTATTTTTTGGATTTTTTTATTATTTTTTATTTTTTTGGAATTTTTTTGATTTTTTAGGATTTTTTCGATTTTTAAGAATTTTTTAGAATTTTTTTTGTTTTTTTTTTATTTTTTGATTTTTTTAGAATTTTTTGGATTTTTCTTATTATTTTTTTATTTTTTGGAATTTTTTTGATTTTTTAGAATTTTTTTGATTTTTTTAGAATTTTTTCGATTTTTTAGAATTTTTTAGAATTTTTTGTTATTTTTTACAATTTTTTGGATTTTTTGTTATTTTTTGGATTTTTTAGAATTTGTTTTTATTTTTTTAATTTTTTATTATTTTTTTGATTTTTTTTTATCTTTTTGGATTTCTTAGAATTTTTTATCATGCCCAAATACATCTTGACAAAAAACCCATCTTGACCTAAACCCATTCTAACCCATTTCTTACTAAACCATTCTAACCTAAACCCATTCTAACCCATGCCCATCCTAACCCATTACCCAAACCTACCCAACCCACCCATTTTGCCACTCCTAGCTACAGCCAATATAAAGACCCGTTAGGATTCTAATAGGTTAATATAAACCTCCGTTCCAGATTAGGAGCCCAGTAAAAGCTATCTGTACTTGCTGATTTGATATACGGCTGGGATTGAATTTATATTTAGCTCAGGTAAATACTCTTAACTTATTTCCCTATACGGGCTTGGAATACGGTATAATAATACCGCTTGGTCGGGTATTGAATATTTAATCGGATTGTGATTAAATTATTGAGGTAACCCGGTTTGATAGGTATTGTTTGAAATAAAAGCCTTTAGGGGTTAATGACCATGTCCCGGATATCCTCGGCATCATTGTATTATAAAATGGTCACGCCTTATGCACGGGGTGTAGGCATACACCTGACAGTTGCATAAGGGAAACGGTATCTCACGCTCAGTGGGCCTATACTTGTGACGTGTCTGTTAATCTTGACTCGGTTTCTATATCGGGCCCTGAACGTACAACGAACATGTAAATCTGTATACAAGATCATAAATATGATTGTCTCAAGTTATAAAAGATTAATTTTGCTTCTGTGCATTTTAATCAAAGTGTCAAAATAATTTGTGCCTTGTTGCATCTAAACAAATTTTTCCTAAACTCTTTTCAAATGAGTCAGTTGAGTGTATTTACCAGTGTAAACTGACGTATTTTCCAAAAGGGTTAAGTGCAGGTACTATACGTAATAGGCTGGCTACTCCAGACATCATTACTCAAGTTTTGCAAGCTCTAGATGTCAAAGTCTGTTGAACAATACTTTATTATTATTATTTGATCCCCTGTGGATACCTTTCGACTATTTGTGATACATTTGATATTACAAACAATGGTTGAATATAATTATCTTTATGCTTCCCTTATGCATTCATACATTGTGTGGTTTGACTATATTGTTGCCAACTACGTCACGGTAATCCCCCACCGGGCCCACCGGTGAGACACGTGGAAATCGGGGTGTGACAGTTCCTAATGCTTAGGGGTTGTTTAGGGGTCAATTGGAAGGATTTAAATGCATCTCATGGCGTTTAGAAGGCTGAACAGCCAAGTTAAGCATTTTTCTGCACCTGGGACCTTCACGCGGCCCGTATGAAAGATCAGGCAGGCTTGTACGCGGGCCGCCTGGATCTTCATGTCAGAACGTATATTTGCAGAAGGCTCGCGGCCCGCGTTAACTTACTCTAAACGTTTACGCGGCCTGCATTAGGTCTATTTTTCAAGATTTCTAAATCTTTTGTAATGATTAACGAAATCTTCGGTAATTAATAACCTGACCTTTCGGGTTTGAAGGGGTAACTTTGCGATATGGCCCTCGGTTAATTACAATTAAGGGCCTCGTGCCATTTACCCGCATTGTTAAGTCCCCGGTTAGTTTGTTAATTATCCGGAAAGCCTTAAATCTCATTGTTGACGCTTTTAACCCCTCTCGTGCGAATTTGATCATAACTTTCTCGTTTTAAAACGGAACTTTGCGAAATTCATATAGTACATTCTAGTGAGCGTATTTTACTGTTACGAAGCCTCGGGTTCGTCAAAGGGTCACTCAGAGGTATAATTAAACATGTTGACACGGTTAACCCCTGCAGCTTGTAATCTCTCACTTTCTTCCGCGTTTCGCTTCCGTACGATCCATGATTTATTCGTTTGAAGGTACGAGCATCGTTTAGGGTTACTATACAGTATATTTACCCTTTGTTGACATTTATAACCCTCGAATTTTCATACTTTCAAGGTTTGTCAACTTTAGTCCTTTATTTAATATCTAATGCCACGTGTAAGCTCATGACACGTGTTAACACATTATTGGACACAAAATTTCGAGGTGTTACATCCTCACCCCCTTAAAATAAATCTCGACCCGAGATTTACTCAAACAAATAAGGGTATTTTCTTTCATCGTGGCTTCAATCTCCCACGTGAATTCGGGACCTCTACGGGCATCCCACTTGACCTTTACTATAGGTACATGCTTCCTTCGAAGCTTCTTTACCTGTCGATCTTCAATTGACAAAGGCTTCTCCACAAATTTTAAGCTCTCATCTATGTGCACATCTGTGTGTGGGATCACCAATGATTCATCAGCGAAGCACTTCTTCAGATTGCAGATGTGGAACACATTGTGAATTCCACTGAGCTCTTCAGGTAAGTTCAGCTTATAGGCAACTGACCCGACACGTTCGATAACCCCGAAAGGTCCTATGTATCTCGGGCTTAGCTTGCCTTTCTTACCGAAACACATCACCCCCTTCCAGGGTGATACTTTAAGTAAAACTTTTTCACCTACTTCGAAGTGAAAATCTTTACGCTTCGGATCTGCGTAACTTTTCTGCCTATCTCGGGCAGCTTTGAGACGGTCTCGAATCTGGACAATCTTGTCCGTCGTTTCGAAGACTATCTCTGGTCCAGGCAATTGGACATTTCCAACTTCCGCCCAACAAACAGGCGATCTACACTTTCTACCGTATAATTCCTCGAAAGGCGCAGCCTTAATGCTGGTATGGTAGCTATTGTTGTAGGAGAATTCGATTAGTGGTAGGTTCTTATCCCAACTACCACTCAAATCGATAGCACATGCACGTAGCATGTCTTCTAATGTTTGAATAGTACGCTCACTCTGACCGTCTGTCTGAGGATGGTAATCCGTACTAAAATTCAAACGTGTGCCCAAAGATTGCTGGAAAACTCTTCCAGAAATGCGACGTGTATCTAGTATCCCGATCAGAGATAATAGACACAGGTATACTATGCAAGGCTTCAATCTTATCAACGTATAACTGGGCTAACATGTCGGAGCTATAAGTCCCATTGATGGGTAAGAAATGAGCTGACTTAGTCAGTCTATCGGCTATAACCCATATCGTGTCATTTCCTTTACTCGTCTTGGGTAACTTGGTAATAAAATCCATAGTTACACATTCCCACTTCCATTTGGGAAGTTCAGGCTGTCGTAGCAAACCTGACGGTTTCTGATGCTCGGCTTTGACTTACGCACATGTCAAGCATTTAGCTACATAGGTGGCTATAGACTTTTTCAAGCTTATCCACCAATAATTTGCCTTTAGATCCTGGGTAGCTGATGGCAAATTCTTAATCGTTGCCTAATTAGGGTTGCGGCAATTACTATATAAGCAATATGAACCATCTTTCTTACTTATTTAATAATATAAAACCTTCAGAAGATTGAGTCAGGCTATATGAGCCTATGTCTTAAAACCTACTTAATCAAGGTTTCGATTTTTCCATAATCAATATGGAGTTTTCACAATACTCCCGCCCACAGCGGGATGCTAAATCTTAATTACACCTGCCTCCCAGGAGGTAAGCAGGGAAATTTATGTGGAAATAATCAAGATGTAAGGAGTTACAGAGATTTTCCATAATTCAGGCTCTAGTTCATCCACCATTGCTCGTGTCAATTAAGTGACACATTTATGTTATAAGTACACGAATTCCTTAATTGGGAACCTTTATTTGAACAATTCCCTTCTGGATATCTTCTTTGAATACTACTAGTCGACATTAGTACAATATGACCATTGGGATATCTCAGGGGTTCCATGTATTAAACCTCCATACTGATCAGGCATGGAAATAATCTATGGGACACACTAGGATACGCCAATCCTCATACGGTACGTTTATCAAACACAGTTTGGCATTCGCAGGCGATAGAAAAACAATGAGAAAATAGTTAAAATAACATATGTTGTCGTACTCTATGCGAAGAAAGAGTACTCCTAGATTTTTCGGAAGGATTCCTTGCCGATACTAGAAGAATCGGTTAATTTGGTTTCCTTGGTAAGTTATACCTTGCGAATAATATAAAAGTTTGCTAAGCTTATGGTTTATGAAAGGTTTATTGGTATCCAATCCAAAATAAAACTCTTAGCATTTAAATTTCTGATAAAAAGATAGGGAAAGTACCTGAGGCCATTATTTATGAACTAGCTCAGGTATTTAGGCGCTTTCATTCTTAGGCTTTTCTTCTTTAGCCGCATTTCCTTTGACATATTTAGGGCACGTGGTCTTGATGTGGCCCTTCTCATTACAGCCGAAGCAGACTGCATTCCCCATGTCCCCGCAGTCCAACGTTGTATGTTCCCCCGATTTGCAGATCCCACATACCCTTGGTTGTGATCAGGATTTTGGTTCGAACCTGCACTTCCCATAGTGGCACTTCTTGCAGGTCTTGCATACCGGTTTCTGGTTGGACTTTCGTTTGTTCTTCTTTATAGAGCTCTGGGAGTTATTTTCCTCCCTTTTTCTTTTTAGCTTATCTTTGGCATTTGAGGTATGAACAAGGTCCTCCTTATGAGTAAGGAAATGTGGTCCCAGATAAAATTGGGAGCGAGTAGCCTGGGGCTCCTTGAACTTTTTCATAGCTTTCTTCACAGCCTTTCCAACAGTTGCGTCTACCATAGATTGGAGAACGCCTTCGGAAATTCTAAGGCTCACAATTGTAGCTTCATCGGCATGTGTTACATCATTCATAATACGGTCGCCGGCTGTCTCATTTGAGTTTGCCATTTTCGTTATTGGTCCCTAATGCCAATAAAATAATTTCTTAGTTACAATCCAACAACTGCTATTCTTTATCCTGATGGTTTTAACATATACTAACCATGGTATTTATAGACCATATAGGCTAATATAGTATTAACATTCTCAATGAATGTTATTTAATATATATATTCATTATGTTTAGCCTAGGTCACGAAAGACCATCAATGGCGTTTAAGGTTCGGGCCTAATTCATCATCTTTTTGGCAGGGGATCAAAACGTCACATCTGTCTTTATTATATTGATGAATTTTGAATAGCTTGAAAGCTTGCCATAAGGATATCAGAAAAGAGTGATTCCTAATAGATACAAACATCAATCTAGGATTTGTTGGAGCGTTTTCTTAAGTATCAACGACCAATTTTCCATCTCGTATTAAATGATCGGAGTCCTGCTATATATTTATCATACTGCACCGTCTCCTGGGCGTTCATCCTGAAGACTCATGTGTTTGTTCTCTTGGCTTCTTCAGGCTTCTTCTGATTCCTAGGGCAGTTGGTCTTGATATGCCCCATCTCGTTACAACCATAACATGTTGCATCTTTTAGCTCCTTGCAATCCAGGGTTTTATGTTCCTGAGACTTGCAAATTCCACACGGTAGAGGCTGAGATTCAAATCTGCATTTCCCGAGGTGGTATTTCCTACAGGTTTCGCACTTGGTCTTCTCAACCGACTGCTGGCTGTCTCTTTTAAACCCGGTACTCTTCCTATCGGAGCGATGAGAATTCTCACCCTCCCTCTTTCTCCTTCCATCTTCAGAGGCCTTGGCAGCCATGTTTCTGACTACATCAAGTGTAAGAGATAGCGACAGGTCTGCCGCTGACCTGAACGTAGCAGGCCTTGAGGCCTTAACACTGGCCTTGATTTCTGGAGCTAAACCCCCAATGAAGCGAGCAATCCTCTTGGGTTCTGGTGTTACTAGGTAAGGAACTAGTCTGGACAGGGTATTGAAATTGGTAAGGTAAGCTTGACAATCTAAGTTTGTCATAACCAATGATAAGAAATCTGACTCGATCCTCTCCACCTCGTGTTGCGGGAAGTAGTTCTCCATAATAAGAGCAACAAACTGTTCCCATGACATGCTGTAAAGTGGGCTCTTCCCAGCGGCTTGAATGAGAGCTTTCCACCATGCTAGTGCCTCTCCTTTGAACGACTGGGATACATACTTCACTACATCCCTTTCAGCACAACCGCTGATGTCAACCACCGCGTCCATTTCGTCCAACCAGACCATACAATCTACTGCTCCTTTCTCCCCAGTGAAATCCCGAGGTTTGCAGGAAACAAAGTATTTATAGGTACAGGACTTGGTACGTGGTTCATTATCGAACACTTGCTTCTTGGATGGAACACTGTGTTCATTTGATGAATGACGATCGTCATTCTTCTTTGGTCCTTCATTCTTAGAGGGCGGCTTGTTATGAGGCTCTGAATGAGTTTTAGGGACAGATTTAGAGTGAGGTATAGATGAGGCTTTACTATTAGTCTCACTATACTCCCTAAATCGCTCCTCTACAGCTTTAGATACCGCTGAATCAATCAATGTACGAAGCTCTCCTCTGGTTATATTAATCCTTTCATCATCGCGGTTTTCCAGAGGGTGACTGTTCTCTTCCTTTGACTTAGCCATGTAGTTTTATATGCTACATAAAATCAAACAAGGGCAAGGTTTATACAGAAGCTCTTACAGTTTTATCGTCTTAAACGATTTATTAACCATGGTAATATAAACCATATTGGTTAATTTGTTAGTTATATTTAATTATCATTTTCATTATAATTTATCCTTGTTATAAAACATCAAGGATATTAAGGTGGCGTAGAGGGCCTAGTCACAAGGACAAATTTTAAATCATAAGCCATGATTTCAGAGAATCAAGGCCTTTAAATATATTAGCACAACAGGCTTAGTCGCAAGGACATATATAAATTATATGCTATGATTTCAGAGAATCAAAGCATTTGAGGTTTGAACCTAGTTCATTACCTTTTTCTGACAGGGAGTCATAGACCATCACTGCCTTTTGTTTTATATGACAATTAGCATGGCCCGTAGGCACTACCTCGCTAATGGATGTTTAACAAGTTTGGCCCGTAGGCACTACATCACTAATGGATGTTTAATAATGATCATCTTTATTGACGATTTAACCCATGATTTTCCAATCATTAATTTGGGCTTTGGAATCCTTAGAAGGATTCTTATATAAGAATGACGCGTGCGATTTTAACGAATCACATCTGCCAAGGACGTTAACATGTTCACAGAGGTTAACGGGGAGTATGAATCTTTTAATCAGGTCTTACCATCTTGGCCGGGTCTTATAGTGACACCTGGCTAGGTTTCACTCTTAAGATTCTTAATTTATAATTATCGCAGAACAATTTTAAATTGAGGTGTTAAATATGGATCTGAATCTAATTATGAAACTATGTCACGACCCCCGACCCACCCTGGACGGAATCGGGTGCCGTGAGCAGTCCCGTGGTACCGGTGATTATTTTTGAAAAAACATTGCAGCGAAATTTTCATCAGGACCGTGAGTTAGGAAAAATATCAGAGTTTAGAAAACACCGGATTTGATTTAAATAGATGGGATAAATCCCTATTTTGAAAAGATAAGTTTTATTTTATAAAACAATATTTCTTTAATAAGCCATTTCTTGATGCCTTTCAGTGCCGTATCCAGCCTTATGATAATTACCTGAAACATGTTTGAAAAAGGTTTTGTCAGCGGGAAATGCTGAGTGAGATCATTCCATTTTTATACAAATATATTGTTATACCTTACAGTATTAAGGTTTTATATTTATTTGCATTTACTTTACTCAATCAGTATTTTGTCACATAATAGCAATTCCAATATAACAGCAATAATATCACTCATTGGTTTACTTTCATCCAATAGTGAATTAATCAATTAACTATACTTTACTGTTATTCAATTTATCTGTCATTAGGCAATTCCTATGACTGGGTCATATCACTGTTGATCATTCTTTCAACTAGTGACTCTGACCATATCACTTGTTCATAACACTGTTGATCATTCTTTCAACTAAGGTCTTTGGTCATATCGCTGTTGATCATTCTTTCAACTAGCGATTCTATTCATGGCACTGTTGATCATTCTTTCAACTAGTGCTTCTGGTCATTATCACTGTTGATCATTCTTTCATATAGTGTCTTTGGACAGATCACTGCTGATCATTCTTTCAGCTAGTGACTTTGGACATAATGATGTCTTATTACTTTGTCAAATATATTACCTCTAGCACTAATTCATGCAATTCAGAATAATGACATGTTATGTCAATTATTATAACTTATCAAAATATATTAATTCACTAATTGTAATATCAGTGTATAGTAACCTGACTAAAAGTATTATATTTGACTATGCACCATTTAGATTTATACATAATAATTTAATGTTAAGAATAATATTAGTTGTGGTCATGCTAACCTTCTGGGTAGTAGTAACGAGAATCAAATAATGTATAATACCTCCCATACCAGTAAAATATAATAACTTAATCACTGTAAGTATAACTGGTAACCATTTAGGATTTTAGAAAGCATTTTGTAATATAATTGTTTCACAAAAAGTGATAAAACTGTGATAAAAGAGTATGGACTCACAAACGGTGAGAAAAGAGAAATGAACTCACATTGCAGATTTCTTACGGGCAAAGTTTAGTCTACAGATATCCTTGATATATTGCTGATTCAATTTGGGCAGAGTCTAGTCTACTGATTAGCCTAATTCACACAAACGGGGTTGTAACTAATACAACAATTACGACAATTCACGAGATTAAACCTTCACAACGATTAATCAGTGCAATACTCGATAATTCAATCGGATTCACAACGAATAACAGAGCATAGTCCGAATTCGAACAGCACTCTAATATTCAAGTCGAAATCACGACGAATAATCAAAGTACAAGCTCAATTGAGCAGCACCTGGACTATCGTTGGATAGTTACAATCGACCGGACTTTGAATCGTAATAGCGATCGAGTTATTACCCTGATTGCGGCAGCGTTTCGAGGTCTGTGTGTGTTAATTGTGGTAAACAGAGCATAACTCCGTGTATAATTCGACTTTTAACGTCGATTTTGTGCCAGAATTCAAGTCCCAACCTCTACTATTTATACACGAAATTTGACCCTGTCGCGTAGCGCGAGGGGTACCCCCCATGGGCGTCGCGCTACGCGAGGGGTAACCTAGTTTCTATAGGTAGCCACGTCCCTAACTAGGCTTGCTGAGTTGATGAAATTGTAAAATTCAAAACGGCCAACAAGTTATTTAGATACTCGTAACTAGGGTTTTGCCCCCCCCCCCCTGAGTTTTAGGGGCCCTGATCCTGATTCTGATTGTTCTGGAAATTTTAGGGTTAGTGCAGAATTACTTGGGTTTCTCAATTAGGGTTTCCTTAATAGCTAATTACCATCCTAATTATGGTTTTTAGTGACAGTTGTTACATCCTCCCCACCTTAATAAAAATCTCGTCCTCGAGATTTGGGTTATGATATTTCTGTTAGATTTATGTCATAATTTAGTCAATGAAACTGGATTCTTTTAAGGTAAATGACACAGAGTCAAATTTTGTGAATACTAGTTGTATCAGTAGGGTTTTAAAAAGTTCAACTGAAATAGTTCAAGAAATCGATGACCACTGAATGAGATGAAATGATATAGTTTCGAATGGGACTAGGTTCAAGTCAACAGATATATGATCAAATAGATATCTGTTTACAGTTAGTGAAATGACTTTTTAGAATAAAATTCATGGTCAAAAGAAAACTTACTTTGATTGGCAACTAAGGAAAACTCAGAATCAATAAGGTCGGAATAATAGCACGAAGATCATTGTTATTTATCGCATCATATCAAGAGAAAAATCAGTGTATTGACATTGCAAGGATACACTGGAATGCAATAAAGTTTAGTGTATCATTGTCTTAATACACAATTGTATCAAGACTATTTTCAAATGATGAGTCAAACGGAAGGCATACGTGGTTTTGAATGGTTCGTATGATTAGGATTAGCCCAAGCTACAAGTTTGTAACGACTCCGCAAGGTGTCGTAATGATTGGAATAATTTCAATAGTTACGGTGCTCGAACAATTTCACCGTATAATCAACTGAAAGTTTAAATGAAGAAAACTTGGATACTCATTTCAAATAGGAGTTTCAATTGATGATGAAAAGACAAAATAAAATATTATAAAATTTTCGATGATAGAAGAAATGTTTAGGAAGTACACCGGAATATGATACGAATTTGTGTACTTTTATCTTAACACATAGTTGTATTAAGATTGGTTAAGAATATGAACCAAAAATTAAAATTCGTATATTAGGAGTGAAATTGAAAATAGTTCAAACTATAAATTTATTATGACGCCACAAGGTGTCATAGTAGTGGTGAATGAAACGAGTTTCACCATGATGTAAATCAAATGAAGTAAATCCGTATGTTTCAAATAAATACATTAGGATTTTGGATTGAAATTGAAATGATCAAAGATGATAAAGCAATAAAGATTGCGAAGCGCTCGATAGATACACGGAAATATGAAATGAATTTGTGTATCATTATCTTAGCACACGATTGTGTTAAGATTGTTTTGATAGAATAAATCAAAGTGATTCAATATGAATGAATAATTAAACCCGTATGTAAGAGGTGCAACGAGATTAGCACAAGCTTCAAATTTGTGAAAACGTCACCACAAGGTGATCGTGACCAAATAAATGATTCAACGAAAGTGAAAACCAAACAAGTTTGGTATGGATCTGAAATAGAGGAAATATTTGACGGAATGTATTTATTTATGAACTTTTTATTTGTACTAGGGTCAAATAATAACTTAACTTAGATATATATCAGTGACTACGTCTGGAATCATCTCTACTTCCTGTGTAGTAAGTGCGTATGCTAGCGCGTTCTTCTTAGCTCCGTCTGTTGTTCTAGCCTTGGTGTTAGATGTTTTGGTTAGTTTTGGGCAATACGGTTTGATGTGTCCGGTTTCCCCGCAACTGTAACAGATGTTAGTTTTCCTTCTGCACTCTACCTCTGTGTGCCCGGTCATCTTGCAGAAGTCACAGTAGGGTGTGTTCCTAAAACGACATCGTCCTGAATGCGTTTTGTTACTATTTCTGCAGATAGGTTGCTCTAATGACGGTTCAGTTTCTTTCTTCTTGAGTTCTTGGGAAATTTTCTGGGCTAATTCTTTCTTCTTGTTTTCTTCTCTTGTGCAGATTAGTCCATCTGTCAGCATGTTAGCTAGTTCGACTGCTTCCTCAATAGTCTGTGGTCTAACGGCCTTGACTATGTTTCAGATTTCGCTAACTAATCCCCAAATATAACGAGAAATTAGTACAGGTTCTGGCGAAGCCAGAGTTGGTACCATTCTTGCATATTCGAAGAATGTTGTCGTATATTCACGACAATTCACATCTATCATTTTATGATTTAGGAACTTGTTAGTTATTCGTTCCTTTTCATAAGGAGGACAAAATTTTCTTTCTACTACTTCCTTGAATTTGTCCCAGTTCATGGTATAAGCCATGTCACTTCCTTTTGCCTGAAGAATTGTATTCCACCATTCTAAGGCTTCTTCCTTAAAGAGGTTAGATGCATACATCACCTTATCTTCTTTGGCACATTTGCTGATCGTAAGAACAGCCTCTGTCTTTTCCAACCATCGCAGAGCAGCTGTGGCACCTTCACTGCCCGCGAACTCAGTTGGTTTACAGGCTAGAAATTCTTTGTAGGTACACCCGAGAGTCATCGCCTTCTTCTTCTTAGGAAATGGGGTTTTGATAATATCATTATTATCACTATTGACACTATGGTTAAAACTATCGTCACGGGTATGCTTACTGCTCATAGCTTTGGTGGGTTCTATGGGATTTTTAACAGCTTTAATTATTAAAGGTAAAGCATTAGCTATTCCTTGAGCTATTAGATTTTCTATAGCATTTTTATCCAAAGGATTTTCATTATTAGCATGAACTTCTGGGTTATGTGATACTTCATTTGACATCTGGATTACAGATATTTTCACTTATTAATATCACAAAATAATTAAAACAAAATAATACTTCCAGGATATTATATGTGCATATTGACATATACATATTCATGTATAACACATAAGTTAATTTGTATTAATTTTCTAACTTTCTTGTTTAGGTATTAAAGAACACCTAATTAGCTTAAACATGTGGCTTAACTTATACTAAGGCATCTTTTCTTATTCAACCTTTGAATATTATCAGATGTGCTATCAGTTAATAGCAATCTCCTAACTCTTTTATTTAAGTTTAAATACAACACTTATAGGCTCAGAATAATGCCTCGATCAGTGGCTCTGATACCACCTTCTGTCACGACCCCCGACCCACCCTGGACGGAATCGGGTGCCGTGAGCAGTCCCGTGGTACCGGTGATTATTTTTGAAAAAACATTGCAGCGGAATTTTCATCAGGACCGTGAGTTAGGAAAAATATCAGAGTTTAGAAAACACCGGATTTGATTTAAATAGATGGGATAAATCCCTATTTTGAAAAGATAAGTTTTATTTTATAAAACAATATTTCTTTAATAAGCCATTTCTTGATGCCTTTCAGTGCCGTATCCAGCCTTATGATAATTACCTGAAACATGTTTGAAAAAGGTTTTGTCAGCGGGAAATGCTGAGTGAGATCATTCCATTTTTATACAAATATATTGTTATACCTTACAGTATTAAGGTTTTATATTTATTTGCATTTACTTTACTCAATCAGTATTTTGTCACATAATAGCAATTCCAATATAACAGCAATAATATCACTCATTGGTTTACTTTCATCCAATAGTGAATTAATCAATTAACTATACTTTACTGTTATTTAATTTATCTGTCATTAGGCAATTCCTATGACTGGGTCATATCACTGTTGATCATTCTTTCAACTAGTGACTCTGACCATATCACTTGTTCATAACACTGTTGATCATTCTTTCAACTAAGGTCTTTGGTCATATCGCTGTTGATCATTCTTTCAACTAGCGATTCTATTCATGGCACTGTTGATCATTCTTTCAACTAGTGCTTCTGGTCATTATCACTGTTGATCATTCTTTCATATAGTGTCTTTGGACAGATCACTGCTGATCATTCTTTCAGCTAGTGACTTTGGACATAATGATGTCTTATTACTTTGTCAAATATATTACCTCTAGCATTAATTCATGCAATTCAGAATAATGACATGTTATGTCAATTATTATAACTTATCAAAATATATTAATTCACTAATTGTAATATCAGTGTATAGTAACCTGACTAAAAGTATTATATTTGACTATGCACCATTTAGATTTATACATAATAATTTAATGTTAAGAATAATATTAGTTGTGGTCATGCTAACCTTCTGGGTAGTAGTAACGAGAATCAAATAATGTATAATACCTCCCATACCAGTAAAATATAATAACTTAATCACTGTAAGTATAACTGGTAACCATTTAGGATTTTAGAAAGCATTTTGTAATATAATTGTTTCACAAAAAGTGATAAAACTGTGATAAAAGAGTATGGACTCACAAACGGTGAGAAAAGAGAAATGAACTCACATTGCAGATTTCTTACGGGCAAAGTTTAGTCTACAGATATCCTTGATATATTGCTGATTCAATTTGGGCAGAGTCTAGTCTACTGATTAGCCTAATTCACATAAACGGGGTTGTAACTAATACAGCAATTACGACAATTCACGAGATTAAACCTTCACAACGATTAATCAGTGCAATACTCGATAATTCAATCGGATTCACAACGAATAACAGAGCATAGTCCGAATTCGAACAGCACTCTAATATTCAAGTCGAAATCACGACGAATAATCAAAGTACAAGCTCAATTGAGCAGCACCTGGACTATCATTGGATAGTTACAATCGATCGGACATTGAATCGTAATAGCGATCGAGTTATTACCCTGATTGCGGCAGCGTTTCGAGGTCTGTGTGTGTTAATTGTGGTAAACAGAGCATAACTCCGTGTATAATTCGACTTTTAACGTCGACTTTGTGCCAGAATTCAAGTCCCAACCTCTACTATTTATACACGAAATTTGACCCTGTCGCGTAGCGCGAGGGGTACCCCCCATGGGCGTCGCGCTACGCGAGGGGTAACCTAGTTTCTATAGGTAGCCACGTCCCTAACTAGGCTTGCTGAGTTGATGAAATTGTAAACTTCAAAACGGCCAACAAGTTATTTAGATACTCGTAACTAGGGTTTTGCCCCCCCTGATTTTAGGGGCCCTGATCCTGATTCTGATTGTTCTGGAAATTTTAGGGTTAGTGCAGAATTACTTGGGTTTCTCAATTAGGGTTTCCTTAATAGCTAATTACCATCCTAATTATGGTTTTTAGTGACAGTTGTTACAAACTACCCTCTTGGCCCGATCTTAAAATGACACGTGGCTAGGTCTTGCCCTTTTTAGATTTTTCCATTTTATTATAATGGTAGATCTTACAAAAGAAAATATGATTCTTCCATTTATTTAATATTCTTGTTTAGAATGAAAGTTTAAATTTAATCATTCCACTTTATGAAAATCAAAGTATAAGGTTGCCCTAAGCGGGACTTGAAAGGAATAAGGTTGTCCTCGTAGGGACTGAAAGATAATTATGTCCCTATAAGGACTTATTAAGGAAACGATCTTCAGCAAGAGGAGTTTCTTCTTCATTCATTTCCTGAATGCTTTCTCCTTGGTTGCACGTTTCATCCTGGTCGCGGTACGAAGCTCAGCATTTCAGGGCTCCAGATGTGGAGAATTCTTATTACGGCTTCTTCGCTTGGCGACGTATCCAATATATTTGGAAGTAAAAATTTCTAGATTAGGATTGAGAATATTCCTAAGTTAAGTCTAGACTCGAATATGTGCAATTGTGTCATTGAGATTAAACACAAAAGGATAGTGTTTAATTCACTCAATGTTGGCTCTGATACCAACCTGTCACACCCCGATTTCCACGTGTCTCACCGGTGGGTCCGGTGGGGGATTACCGTGACGTAGTTGGCGACAATATAGTCAAACCACACAATATATATGAATGCACAGCGGAAGCAAAAGATAAATATATTATATTCCGAATAAAAGTAATATCCAAGTATTACAACGGAAAGTAAGGGATCCACAGGCAGATCTATAAACATTGTTCTACAGACTTTAGACGCCTAGAACTTGCAAGATTCCTTATTAATGTCCTGAGCAGCTTCCAGCCTATTACGTACTTGTACCTGTCACTAAGACTTTTGAAAATACGTCAGTTTTCACTGGTAAATACACTCAATTGACTCATTTGAAAAGAGTTTAGGAAAATTGATTTAGATGCACCAGGCACAAATTATTTGGACACTTTGATTAAAATGCACAGAGGCAAAATTAATCTTTTATAACTTGAGACAATCATAATTATGATCTTGTATACAGATTTACATGTTCGTTGTACGTTCAGGGCCCGATGTAGAAACCGAGTCAAGATTAACAGACACGTCACAAGTATAGGCCCATTGAGCGTGAGATACCGTTTCCCTTATGCAAATGTCAGGTGTATGCCTACACCCCGTGCATAAGACGTGACCATTTTATAATACAATGATGTCGAGGATATCCGGGACATGGTCATTAACCCCTAAAGGCTTTTATTTCAAACAATACAGATCAAACCGGGTTACCTCAATAATTTAATCACAATCCGATTAAATATTCAATACCCGACCAAGCGGTATCATTATACCGTATCCCAAGCCCGTATAGGGAAAATAAGTTAAGAGTATTTACCTGAGCTAGCTCCTGTCTTAAATAGCAAGAATAATAACTCAGCCGTATTCACTTAAGTAAGCGTAGGTACAATTTACCGGAAGGCTCTAGTCTGGAACGATGGTATAAATAACCAATTAGAATGCTAGCGGGTCTTTAATTAAGCCTAAGCTTAGACCGGTTAGTCTTAAAGAATTGTTACGGTTTAATCGCGTGAAAGGCGAAAACCGTGAATGGAGTGTGATTTTGACCCAACAAGTTTGAAGACTTGTTTCATATGGGTATAATAATCATACTCTGGATTTTGGGGTTAAAACAATATAGTTTGACCCGTTTCGGCTAAATTATGTAAACTAGTTACATAAGCCGAACCTTGCGTGCAAAAGACGCAACGGGTATCCGTTAGAGTCCTACACTGTTTTCCTAAGTCAATATACTTTAAATAGGTTGTGGTATCAGTAGGATACCTTCCATAATGCCCGTAACGAGTTTAAGTTAATAATATGCCCCGTAGGGGTATTTCGGTCTTTTTAAAGATTATAAAAAGGGTTTCTGAGTTCTACAGGAAATCTGAGTTTCCCGAACAGTTCATAAAGTCCAAAATACTTTATTTATTATTTAAAATCAGTAGCAACTGGAATCGGGTCAAAAGACCTTGTAGAACTCAAGTTATGGCCGAAAAGGGTATATTCGGTATTTACCGAACCGTTGCCATAACCGCAGGTTATGAGCAGGTTAAAAATAATTAAAAATCCTTAAAAATCCCGAAATATTATTTTACATCAGTGTGTAAAAGATTTGGTGTCGAAATCTGGGTTTAGATAGGCGTTATGCTAATTGCGCTATTAAATTACTAAAGTTTCGTAATTTGCGCTATTTAGCATAACTCATATTCTGGACCTCGGATTGACGTGAAATTTTAGGGACGTGCCTAGAAATCAGTACCCAAGGTCATGATCCCTTCACATGTCCGAAATTCTCGTTTTAAATTTAAAAAGGGCGTTACGGTCAACTTTTAAGCAATTAACGGAAATGCGTAAAAGACTCGGACGAACAACGAACCGGTCACAGAGGGTTATACCATCATGTAACCTGGTCCTAAGAGAGTCCTAAGGCATATCTAAATCAAACTTTAACGGGTCAGAACTGGAGTCAATGCAAAAGTCAAACTTTTGCGACTTTCGGTTCCGAACCGGGTCAAGACAATAAATGGTCGGATCAAACGAGCTTAGACTAGTTTATATACTTATTATCATGTTTTATGAACATTAAAACAGGTTACACATCACCTACATTACAGATTATGTATAAAATCGCAAAATAGCTTTCTGTTGACTTTTTAAGTGCACGTTTGACTCGACATTTGAACTAGTTAGAGTGGTAATCAGGGGGAACCTTTTTAAGGGTTTATTACCCACATAAATACCAACACATAACTACTTTTGATTCGACAATTCACTGGACCATTCGTGATTTATCACAAAGTCATTCGTTAGTTACGACAGATTGACTTTTAGGCTAAACTAAGCAAAAACTAAACCACAAAAGGGTTAGACAACTTACAGAAGCTTGTGCACGACTTAGGATGATAGAAGAACACTTGAGAGCTCCAGGAATGATTAGAAGATGTGTTTAGAGGTGTGTTTCATTTGTGAACTAAGAATGGCCTTTTATAGTGAAAATTTCACCACAACTCCTTGACACACAAGTCTACCAACTGACCACAACCTTCCAACATGTGTTCCTAATGCTTAGGGGTTGTTTAGGGGTCAATTGGAAGGATTTAAATGCATCTCATGGCGTTTAGAAGGCTGAACAGTCAAGTTAAGCATTTTTCTGCACCTGGGACCTTCACGCGGCCCGCATGAAAGATCAGGCAGGCTTGTACGCGGGCCGCCTGGATCTTCATGTCAGAACGTATATTTGCAGAAGGCTCGTGGCCCGCGTTAACTTACTCTAAACGTTTACGCGGCCCGCATTAGGTCTATTTTTCAAGATTTCTAAATCTTTTGTAATCATTAACAAAATCTTCGGTAATTAATAACCTGACCTTTCGGGTTTGAAGGGGTAACTTTGCGATATGGCCCTCGGTTAATTACAATTAAGGGCCTCGTGCCATTTACCCGCATTGTTAAGTCCCCGGTTAGTTTGTTAATTATCCGGAAAGCCTTAACTCTCATTGTTGACGCTTTTAACTCCTCTCGTGCGAATTTGACCAAACCTATAAATAAAAGCTTCCTGCTACCTATTCTACACACCAAAATTTCGCAGCTTTCTCTCTCAATTGTGGGTTCCCGTTTTCGTTCCAGCTTCTGCGTTTTCTGGTTTCCATTGCTGTTGGAATACCAGATCAGTTCTACATTAAATCCTGGGAGTTTACGCTGCAGCTCACAGCAATACGAGCGCGTAAAATCCTTTAAGGATAGGAGTCATCCGTGCAGTTCAAGGCTTTCGTTCAAGTATCTTCGTTCTCAGTCGCCAGGTTGGTTTTAATTTTGCGTGTTCTTTAAATTCGTCCGACAACGGGACAGTCTCCTTCTACCTTTCTTTAATCAGTTTGCTCAAGTTGGAACAAACTGGTTGGCTGATAACTCGGTAATTAATAAATTAACTATTTGATTGAATTATTTTCAACAATCTTAAAGGATTTATTTTTGTGTTTAATCAACAGAATTAATGGACTCTGAACTACCAACAGCCAATCTGAGATTCATGAATCAAGAATTTGTCAAGTTGGACAGATTCGATGGTCAGAACTATACCCGCTGGGCGGACAAGGTTAAGTTCATGCTAGTTGTGCTGAAACTTTACTATATCCTTGATCCTGACTTGCCTGTAATCCCTGATGAACCTCCTGGTAAAGCAGGAGAGCTCCCAAATGAAGATTTGGCAAGGCAAAGACTTATCCGTAAGGAAGCTAAAGATCTTTGCCTGGGCCACATCAAAAATTCCCTTTCGGATCGTCTCTATGACTTGTACGCGCCGATAAAAAGTGCTAGAGAATTGTGGAAAGCTTTGGAAGATAGGTACAAGGCTCATGAAGAAGGTACTAACAAATACCTTATTGCCAAGTACTTAGACTTCCAAATGGTCGATGACAAGTCAATCCTGGAGCAAGTGCATGAACTCCAAGTTCTTGTTAACCAATTGACTGCACTTTCTATTCCGCTGCCAGAAATATTTCAAGTAGGGGTCCTTATTGCAAAATTGCCTCCTAATAAAGATTTCTCAAAGAGAATGATGCACAAGTCTGAGGACTACTCTTTGGATGAACTATTGAAGCACCTTCGAATTGAGGAGGAAGCGCGCAACAGGGACAAAAGAGGTAAAGTCGGATCGAGTGTGAATCATGTTGCTGGAGGATCTGGTCAAAAGGGAAAAGGGGCATCATCAAAGAATAAGAAGTTTACAGCACCAAAGAAAAAAGAATTCAAGAAGTCACAACACACTAACAACCATCAACCAAAGAGGTCTGGTAAATGTCATGTTTGTGGAGAAATAGGGCATTATGCACGAGAGTGCTCTCAGAGGAAATCTGGATCTACGGTTGGTTCTACAAGTGCTGTTGATGTTGAGAAAGTTACCAATCTAGTGGCCAACGTGGGTCTTGGTGAAGTCAACATGCTTTCTCAATATACACGCATTGTGGCATGTAGAGGATGGTTTTTGGATTCTGGAGCCACTGTTCATGTTTGTGGGAATCGTGGCTCGTTTCTTACTTATGCTCCTGTTCCTCAAGGAACAGTGGTGGTATGTGCTGATGGACATCGTGTAGAGGTTCGTGGTAAAGGCACGGTGCGGCTAAACTTTAGAGATGGTCAAGTGGTTACTCTTCAGGACGTGTTGCATGTTCCTGGTATCACCAAGGGTCTTGTTTCTGCTGATAAGTTTGATCGGAATGGTTACAAGCTGGTTATCAAGAATCTCCGTGTGAAGTTTTCTCTAAATGACATCTATGTGGGTCAAGCAAAGAACACGGGTGGAATATATCGTCTTGACTTAGCTGAAGATGGGATTGATGAAGAAGAAGATTCGGATCAAGGGGGCGTTTCTGTGATTGACGGGTTTGGGAATGAAAGTGATAGTGATAGTGGTGGTAGTGTTAGTTCTAGTATTGGTGAATGTAATGTAATTGGTTTTGATTTGAATGAAATTATGTCTTCTGACTATATCGCTTGTTCAATTTCTTTATGGCATAAACGTTTAGCTCATACAAATATTAAAAACATTGAAAAAATGCAAACTAAAGGTTTATTAAAATTAAAGGATAAAGACTTTGAAAAATGCGAAACTTGTGTTAAATCAAAATTCACAAAGAAACCTTTTCCAAGTGTTCATAAACGCAATACATCACTACTAGAACTAATTCATTCAGATATTTGTGAACTGAATGGAGTTCTTACTCGTGGGGGTAAGAGATATTTTATCACTTTCTGCGATGACTCGAGTCGATACTTATATGTTTATTTGTTGCATTCAAAAGACGAAGCTTTTGAGGCATTTAAAATATATAAGGCTGAGGTTGAAAAACAAAAGGAGAAACGCATTAAAATTCTTCGCTCGGACAGAGGCGGAGAATACTTTAACCGAAAGTTTGATGCATTCTGCGAAGAAGAAGACATCATACATGAGAGAACTGCACCTTATACTCCCCAACAAAATGGTTTAGCTGAGAGAAAGAACCGAACCTTGGTAGAGATGGCTAACTCTATGTTAAACCAATCGGGTCTACCTCGTAATATGTGGGGGAAGCTGTGTTAACCGCATGTTATGTTCATAATAGGATCACTAGTCGTGTGATACCTACGAGTCCATATGAGTTGTGGAAAGGAAGAAAACCAAACCTAGAGCATTTGAGGGTTTGGGGTTGTCTTGCTTACTATCGCGTACCTGATCCAAAGACACTCAAACTGGGAGAACGAGCTTTCAAGAGTGTATTCATTGGATATGCTTCGCATAGTAAATCTTACCGATTGTTGGAAGACGAATCAGGTATAGTTGTAGAATCCAGAGATGTGGAATTCTTTGAGAACAAGTTTTCTAGAGATGATGAAAACTCAGATGGCACCACAACTTCTAGTACTTCTGAGAAAAGGGTTCAACCCTCACCAATAGTTGAAGAACCAAGGAAAAGTACTAGAGTTAGAAAAGAGAAAAGTTATGGAGATGATTTCTTTTCTTACCTGGTTGAAGGAACTCAAAAGAAAGTGACGAGAGAGGTCATTTTTGCTGTAAATTTGGATGATGATCCTAAAACTTTCAACGAGGCGATGTCATCGAGAGATGCTCCTTTGTGGAAGGAGGCAGTCAATGATGAAATGGATTCCATTATAGGAAATGGAACTTGGGAGTTAGCTGATCTACCCAAGGGAAAGAAACCTATTGGATCCAAATGGATTTTCAAAAGGAAGTATCATCCAGATGGATCTATCTCTGCCTATAAAGCGAGATTAGTTGCTAAAGGGTATAGGCAGAGAGAAGGGATCGACTATTTTGATACCTATGCACCTGTGGCTAGAATAAGTTCTATTAGAACTCTGATAGCGGTGTCTGCTTTGAAAGGGCTTTACATCCATCAAATGGATGTAAAGACAGCATTTCTAAATGGGTATCTAAATGAGGAGATTTATTTGGAGCAACCAGAAGGGTTTGTGATGCGTGGACAAGAGAACAAAGTGTGTAGACTTATTAAATCTCTGTATGGTTTGAAGCAGGCTCCTAAACAGTGGCATGAGAGATTTGACACCACTGTGACTGCTTTCGGGTTTCGACACAACAGTGCTGACAGATGTATTTATACTAAATGCGAACCCGGTTATACAGTCGTGATTTGTCTCTATGTTGATGATATGTTGATCATTAGCACTCACCTTGAAGGTATTTCTGAAACTAAGAAATATTTGTCCTCGAACTTTAAAATGAAAAATCTAGGTGAAGTTGGTACCATTCTTGGGATCAAGGTGAAGAGAACTGGAAGTCAAATTTCTCTTAGTCAATCTCATTACATAGAGAAAATTCTGACTAAGTTTCAACACTTAAATATTAAAGAGTTTAATACTCCGTTTGTTCCAAGTGTGAAACTTAATGTGAACTCTGGAAGAGCAGTGGCTCAACTGGAGTATGCGAGTGCTATTGGAAGTATGATGTATGCAACGCATTGCACTCGTCCTGACATTGCTTTTGCTGTAAGCAAACTGAGTCAGTATACTGTTAATCCAGGGACAGAACACTGGAAGGCAGTGGGCAGAGTACTTGGATACCTGAAAAGGACCAGTAACTTAGAACTGACATACACGTCTTCTTCCAGAATACTTGAAGGTTATTCTGATGCAAGCTAGATTGATCGCACCAATGATTCAAAATCTACAAGTGGGTGGATTTACACTCTAGCAGGAGGAGCAATTTCTTGGGCGAGCAAGAAACAGACGTGTATTGCCCACTCAACTATGGAAGCTGAGCTCATAGCGCTAGCTGCGGCTAGTATGGAAGCAGAGTGGATTAGAGATCTACTTACTGACATCCGTCTGTGGGATGTTCCAATGTCGTCCATTCCCATGTATTGTGATAGTGAGGCCACACTATCTAAAGTATACAATGCAGTGTATAATGGGAGGTCGAGACACATAGGTCTTCGGCACAATTATGTGAGACAACTTCTTGAAAGTGGTACCATCAAGGTTGTCTATGTCAAGACAAGTAAGAACTTGGCAGATCCATTTACTAAACCTCTGACGAGAGATTTGGTTGTGAATACCGCGAGAGACATGGGTCTAAAACCACAATAGAATCGTTAGTGATGCAAACCCAACTTGAACTTAGTGCTCCTATTTCTCAAGTTTAATGGGTAACAACGAAGTCACTTAATGATAGAAGGTACTATCAAATTTGATAGATCCATGTGAGGTATGATAGTACGTCGTTGCCGAGAACAAGGGTGAGCTTATGGTCTTAACAAAGTTTTGGAGGCATCCAAGCAACGTGGGTGATGTAAAACTTTGCCTATATGATCTAGGGGTGGTGCCGCCTCGAGTGAAGATTAGTGGTTTATCTTCTAAAGTGTCATGAAAATGATTTATAACGCACGACCATATTCGCGCTCAGTGAGAACGCAAAGTCAGCCGGTGATGTGTGGGGGTAAACCGAAGGGGGCTATCAGGTTAATGGTTTAATTCCATAGGACACCATCTAATCTGTCTCTTCTTGTTTATCAACATAAACTGGGTTTAATCTTCGTGACACCTAGTGACATCATTAGTCTTAGTGAAAGGAAACATTCCAACTTGGTGGGGGATTGTTGGAAATATTAAAGAGGTAAACATACAAGTTGGTATGTTTCCTCCATCCCACATTGGTGGAGTGAATGAAGTTTGAGTGGTTTATAAGGGATTACCCCTTATGGGCCTCCATGGTGTTAAATGGGTTGAGAAGTGGGTGAAGCCCACACGCGCGCCGAGCCGAGCCGCGAGCTCGCGAATGGTCGCGTTTGAGGCGCGAATGGGCGCGTTTAAGGCGCACTTTGCACTTCGCACTTACGCATCGTCGCTAGGAGCTGAGGAGCTTTTATTTTTAGCTAAGGTCTGGTCAGGTGGGTCAGATATGGGGATCGAATCAGATAGGGAGATAGAGATGAGTTCGAAACCAGTGGGGGTTATCTCATTATCTCTAGTGAACCAAATTCGTATGAGATATATATCCAGTAACATGAATTCGTTTGGGATATTCATCCAGCAACTGAATTCGTATCAGATATATATTGAGGAATTCGAATTGGTTATAGATGGTTATCCTACTCCCTATTTTTCTCATTCTCTGGTATAACCAAACCTATAAATAAAAGCTTCCTGGTACCTATTCTACACACCAAATTTCGCAGCTTTCTCTCTCAATTGTGGGTTCCCGTTTTCGTTCCAGCTTCTGCGTTTTCTGGTTTCCAATGCTGTTGGAATACCAGATCAGTTCTACATTAAATCCTGGGAGTTTACGCTGCAGCTCACAGTAATATGAGCGCGTAAAATCCTTTAAGGACAGGAGTCATCCGTGCAGTTCAAGGCTTTCGTTCAAGTATCTTCGTTCTCAGTCGCCAGGTTGGTTTTAATTTTGCGTGTTCTTTAAATTCGTCCGACAACGGGACAGTCTCCTTCTACCTTTCTTTAATCAGTTTGCTCAAGTTGGAACAAACTGGTTGGCTGATAACTCGGTAATTAATAAATTAACTGTTTGATTGAATTATTTTCAACAATCTTAAAGGATTTTATTTTTGTGTTTAATGAACAGAATTAATGGACTCTGAACTACCAACAGCCAATCTGAGATTCATGAATCAAGAGTTTGTCAAGTTGGACAGATTCGATGGTCAGAACTATACCCGCTGGGCGGACAAGGTTAAGTTCATGCTAGTTGTGCTGAAACTTTACTATATCCTTGATCCTGACTTGCCTGCAATCCCTGATGACCCTCCTGGTGAAGCAGGAGAGCTCCCAAATGAAGATTTGGCAAGGCAAAGACTTATCCGTAAGGAAGCTGAAGATCTTTGCTTGGGCCACTTCAAAAATTCCCTTTCAGATCGTCTCTATGACTTGTACGCGCCGATAAAAAGTGCTAGAGAATTGTGGAAAGCTTTGGAAGATAAGTACAAGGCTCATGAAGAAGGTACTAACAAATACCTTATTGCCAAGTACTTAGACTTCCAAATGGTCGATGACAAGTCAATCCTGGAGCAAGTGCATGAACTCCAAGTTCTTGTTAACAAATTGACTGCACTTTCTATTCCGCTGCCAGAAATATTTCAAGTAGGGCTCATTATTGCAAAATTGCCTCCTAATTGGAAAGATTTCTCAAAGAGAATGATGCACAAGTCTGAGGACTACTCTTTGGATGAACTATTGAAGCACCTTCGAATTGAGGAGGAAGCGCGCAACAGGGACAAAAGAGGTAAAGTCGGATCGAGTGTGAATCATGTTGCTGGAGGATCTGGTCAAAAGGGAAAAGGGGCATCATCAAAGAATAAGAAGTTTACAGCACCAAAGAAAAAATAATTCAAGAAATCACAACACACTAACAACCATCAACCAAAGAGGTCTGGTAAATGTCATGTTTGTGGAGAAATAGGGCATTATGCACGAGAGTGCTCTCAGAGGAAATCTGGATCTACGGTTGGTTCTACAAGTGCTGTTGATGTTGAGAAAGTTACCAATCTAGTGGCCAACGTGGGTCTTGGTGAAGTCAACATGCTTTCTCAATATACACGCATTGTGGCATGTAGAGGATGGTTTTTGGATTCTGGAGCCACTGTTCATGTTTGTGGGAATCGTGGCTCGTTTCTTACTTATGCTCCTGTTCCTCAAGGAACAGTGGTGGTATGTGCTGATGGACATCGTGTAGAGGTTCGTGGTAAAGGCACGGTGCGGCTAAAATTTAGAGATGGTCAAGTGGTTACTCTTCAGGACGTGTTGCATGTTCCTGGTATCACCAAGGGTCTTGTTTCTGCTGATAAGTTTGATCGGAATGGTTACAAGCTGGTTATCAAGAATCTCCGTGTGAAGTTTTCTCTAAATGACATCTATGTGGGTCAAGCAAAGAACACGGGTGGAATGTATCGTCTTGACTTAGCTGAAGATGGGATTGATGAAGAAGAAGATTCGGATCAAGGGGGCGTTTCTGTGATTGACGGGTTTGGGAATGAAAGTGATAGTGATAGTGGTGTTAGTGTTAGTTCTAGTATTGAAGGGGTATGGTCCTAGATCTCGCGTCAGCATCGACCGCGAGTGACCATTACCCTTATCAAAACCCCCACTAGCCAACAACCTACTTATGTCCATGCGGGAACGCATCGACACAGTGGTTGAATCCAATCTGTCCAGTGATGGAGGAGGACTTACCTGGAATATGAGAACGGTAGAGTGATGCGGCATAGCATCACATCTGGTGTATGAAAACGGAAGTATTCACAGCGATGCGGCCTGGCACCGCGTCCAGTGAACACTTCTATCAATACAAGAAAGTTGGACAACAGCAACAGTCACCACAGGCGACGATGCGGCAGGCACCGCGTCTCGCGTATTTCTTGATCACAAGCAAGGGACGCGGTAACATCAGATGTTACCGCAGGCAGCGATGCGGCTCGCACCGCATCCTATACACCCAACAAGTGGGACTGACACCACAGTGCAAGTAGCACCAATGACAGTCATCTGTCAGGGCTACGTAAGTAACAGACTGACGTGGCGTAACCTCCACACTCGACAAGCCTGACACACCTGCAAGGGTGCAGCACGTCGTCACTCTGTCCATCATCCTCCTCCTTCACTCCTCGGCTATAAATACCAACCCCAAACCAGGTTTGAGGTATCTCTACACAACTCTCTCACTACTACTACTATCATACTTTGCTTCCCAAGCAGACTACTGATTCTCACGCCGGAGAGTAGTAACAAGGAGCACCCCCCACCCCATCCTCCTTGTTACGAGTCACGGTTTTGTTTCCTTGTGCAGGAGATCGACCCACCGGTGATCCAGCCAGCGATCCTCGAGAGGAAGGGATTAACCCTTCTTGACGAGACCAGTGTGTTAACCCTGCCCGGTTAACCGTTGTTTCATCATTGGCGCCCACCGCTACTCTTAGCACTTTTTAAATCATCCTTTTCCCTCTCACAAGATCATGACTGATCACCAAAACAACACTGGGGATAACCAAAATCCCACAAACCTTGGTCCGGTAGGGGTCAATCCCTCAACCTCGCAACCCGGACACATCGGCACGTCGACACAAAGGGGCCCATCCCTTACATTCGGACATGACTTATCACAATACGCATCTGTGATCCCACCAGGCATGGACGTTCATACCTGGTATGACCAGCAGGCAGCCCTGCTGACTGCAACATACAACCGCGCTTGTGCGGAAGCGCAAATACAAGCTGGGCCTACCCCAGCACCGCACACCCCTGCCGATCGTATTCTACAATACGAAGGCAGGGTACATTCACGTCCAGCTTCGAGAAGCAGACGTGAAGACCGCAGATCATCTTACTGTGAGGTCCGCACAATAAACGAGGACGATTCCTCGTACGGGTCCCACACCAGGGGACTAGTGCATACCCGCCTAGGTCCTTACGGTGAGGACAGGCGACGGTCCGCATCCCGACATGGCTCTGGAATCAGAGCCGGTTGGGCCCGCAACCGTATACCGAAAGGTATGGTCGTACCGACCCGGACGACCATACATATATCAGGGATTCGCATGACACCAACAGCAGACCGGGAGGACGCAACTATATCCCTCCCACTCAACCCCGCAACACATACCTCAGGGCCGCAAAACGCCCTGAGAACCAGCCATACAGGCCGAAAGCTGCGGCCGAAAACTCCAAATTCGCCCCGCGAATTGCCCACGCCCATGTCACCACAACAAAATTCCCATTCAACGTCGGAAAATACAACGGTTCGTCTGACCCGGACGACCACATGAACGTTTTCATGGGCGCAGGGTGCAACGGCCTATGGGATGAACCCACTTGGTGCAATTTTTCCCCCAGACCCTTACGGGTCTGGCCAGGGCTTGGTTCGATTCTTTGCCAGTGGGATCACTGGCCTCATTCGAGGATCTGCACGCAAAGTTCCTCGCTCACTTCAGCCAGCAACGACGTCACGTACGTGATTCGTTAGACGTCATGAATATCTGGCGCAGGGACGACGAATCTCTAGAAGCATTCGTCGTCCGGTACAATAAAGAGTGCCTAGAGATAGGTGACGTGCAAGACCAAATGGCACGGAACCATTTCATCAAGGTCGTTAGGGACAGGCAGATGGTCATGACCATCTCTGGCAAGGAGGGCTTGCCTAAAAAATGGGAAGATGTCATGGCCGCGGTCAGGACATACGCCCAGACGCAGCGGTCTCTCGAACTGCATGTGGCAAAGGCACAGCCCCAAGCCGAAACCTCCCACCAAGGGTCCAAGCGTAACAATAAACGCAACCGGGACGTTGGAAATCGCGATATTTCCAAACCATACTTCCCGCGGACCAACCCGTTTGACCCAAGGAACTACAACCCCCAACGGGACAACCGGGCACCAAAGAAAGATTCTCGGGACCGCAACTGGACCGAGATCACTGTGTCGCCAAGCGAAGTCCTTCTTACGGACGCACATCTCCTGCGATCGGCCCAACCGATGAAGTCCAAGAAAAATCAGGATCTCACACTCTATTGTGAGTATCACAAGGACTCGGGCCACACCACAAACAACTGCATCAGTCTCCGGCTGGAGATTGAGCGAGCCTTAAAAGAGGGGAAACTACAACATCTTTTGCCGGGTGGGCAGAAACCCACCAATCGCATCACCCCTCATGGCGAAGGCACCTTCTCAGGGAAGAAGACCATGTATGTGGCCTCAACCCACATGATCAATGGAGGTAAAGGTAGGCTGCGTAAGGCGGCCGGACAATGACTGGAAAAACGAGCAAGTGATCTTTCCAAAAGTCCGAGACGGACCGCGCGACAGGCTCGCCGTCGATATTACAGGCCAACTAGCGCATTACTGCACCGAGCGTCTATTCATCGACCCGGGCAGTACTTCTGATATAATCTACGAACAATGCTTCAAACAGTTCGACCAGGAGGACAAAGATCGGTTGCAAGCAGTAGATTACCCGTTGGCCGGGTTCGCAGGGGAAACTGTCTTTCCCCTGGGCCAGATAACTTTTCCTGTGCGTCTTACCAGCGGAAGGCACACACGAACAGAAGAGGTAAACTTTATGGTTTTACCTCACACCTCCAGATATGACATACTCCTTGGGAGGGAATCCCAAGGCGATTTCAATATGATTACGTCCGTCCCCCACTCTGCTGTCGGTTTCCCAACCGAATCGGGGATCGCGATAATCTACGCACGCAGAGACGTCATGATGTCGGACGAAATACGTCCAACCAAGGTCGCAAGGCCCACCCCCAGCAACCAACCAGAAAAATGGGTTCTCAACGCGAGATACCCAGAACAAAAGGTTACATTGGGTCACGCCTTGTCCCCGACCACCAAAGCGCACCTGAAGCAGCTTCTCTTCAGGAACCAAGACATTTTCGCGTGGACACCCGCAGACATGACAGGGGTCCCACGTGATATCGCGCAACATCACTTGAATACCTTGCCAGGTATCAAGCCGGTGATCCAAGGCCAACGCCACCTTGAATCCGCTAAAAACCAGGCGATGCAAGAGCAGGTGGAAGAACTGCTCTCCGCAGGCATCCTGCGGGAAGTTAAATACCAGACTTGGTTGTCCAACCCAGTCATGGTAAAAAAACCATCCGGGGGCTGGCGCATGTGCGTCATTTACAAAGATCTCAACAAAGCATGTCCCAAGGATTGTAACGCACTTCCAGAAATCGACGAAAAGGTCAATAATCTCGCACCATTCAGATGGAAGTGTTTCCTCGATTGCTACAAACGTTACCACCAGGTACAAATGGCAATCGAGGATGAAGATAAAACGGCATTCCGCACTCCTACCGGGAATTACTGTTATACAAAAATGCCATTTGGGTTGCGCAACGCGGGCGCAACCTATCAAAAACTGATGAACGACACTTTCCGCGGGCAAATAAGCAAAAGTGTCGAAATTTACATGGACGGCCTAGTCGTCATAAGCATGGAGGAAGATACCATGCTCACTGATATTGAACAAACATTCCAAACTCTGCGAAGCGTTAACATAAAGCTCAATCCAGGGAAATGCTCGTTTGGAATGGAAGAAGGCAAATTCCTTGGATTCATCGTAACGAAAGATGGATTCAGGGTAAACCCGGAAAAGGTGCAGGCGATCGAGCGCATGCCATCGCCTTCAACGATGAAAGAAATGCAACGGCTGGCCGGCATGCGAGCCGCACTAAATAGATTCTTAGCCAACCATGCAGCTAAGTCCTATCCCTTCATCAAGACCCTGCGGAACTGTTTAAAGAAAGAACAATTCCAGTGGACCGCAGAGGCCGAAAATGCCTTCCGGGAAATGAAGGAGTGTTTGATACAACTCCCAACTCTAACCGCACCACGCAAGGATGAACCACTCATATTATACCTATATGCCGCAGACAATGCGGTAGGTGCAGTATTGATAGTGGAGCGGGAGGGGGTTCAAACGCCCATCTATTACATCAGCAAGATGCTTAACGACCCAGAAACAAGGTATTCAATAATGGAAAAGTTGGTATTAGCACTAGTGCACGCATCAAGACGGTTGCGACGCTACTTCGCGAACCATGTCATCACGGTGCTAACCAATTACAGGATCGGCCCGATCCTATCCAAACCTGACATTTCTGGAAGATTAGCAAAATGGGCAATCGAGCTGGGCGCGCACACACTGAACTATAAACCGCGCCCCGTGATTAAAGGCCAAGTCTTAGCTGATTTCACCGCCGAGATACCGGCCGATCGCATTCAAGAATGCGAAGCAGCACAAAATCCTACGCCAACACCAGCTTCCTCGGAGATTTGGGCACTCTTTACTGATGGTGCCTCCAACGAGGAAGGTGCAGGCGCAGGTCTGCGACTCGTCAGCCCTGATGGCCAAGAACTTACATATGCAATCCGCCTCGATTTCAAAAGCACAAATAACGAGGAGGAATATGAGGCCCTACTGGCAGGACTACGTTTAGCAGTCAAACTCGGCGTGCAACATCTGGAAGCACACGTCGACTCTTTGTTGGTTGCAGGACAGATACGCGGCGACTATGCCGCAAAGGGGGATATCATGATCCTCTACCTCGAGCAAGCCCTGCAACTAACATCAAAGTTCACTTCATTTAATATCTGACATATTAACAGAAGTGAAAACAAATCCGCGGATGCACTCTCAAAACTTGCATCCACCAGCTTTCAACACCTGCCAAAGGAGATACGCATCGAAATTCTACAGAATCCTTCAGTACCCCTGTGCTAGGTCAACGTCATCCAATACGGCACAACATCTTGGATGACAACAATTATTGCATATTTGCAATCAGGTGTGACTCCCGAAAGCAAGTCAGAGGCACGCAAGCTACAATACAAAGCATGCCATTATCAAATGGGAGACGGTATCTTATACCGCAAATCATACCTAGGGTCACTCCTACGATGCGTCAACCCCCAGGATGCTACATACCTCATCAGAGAGATACACGAGGGTATGTGCGGCATACACGCAGGACCATGTATGGTAGTGGCCAAAATCATGAATGCTGGGTATTACTGGCCCGGATGCACCTGGACGCCGTCAAAGAGTTGCGCAAATGTATCAACTGTCAACGACATGCTCCAAAAAGTTTGCGCCCCAAGAACAACCTGGTCCCGGTCACCACCGCATGGCCCTTCCAGAAATGGGCAATCGATGTGGTCGGACCCTTCCCAGACGCACCAGGTGCGGTCAAATTTATCATAGTAGCGGTTGATTACTTCACAAAATGGGTAGAGGCAAAACCGCTCGCCTCGACCACTGCTATGATAACAAGAAAATTCATATGGGAACACATCATCTGCCATTTCGGTCTACCAATGTGCATCGTCACCGATAACGGCACCAACTTTGCTGCCAACGAATTCCAAAAATGGCTAGAAGAACTGCATATTGAGCACATATTCTCATCCGTGGCACACCCGCAAGGGAATGGCCAAGTCGAGAGTATCAATAAAAGTCTAGTCGAGGGCATCAAAGCAAGGTTGGGAACAGCCAGACGTGGCTGGGTCGATGAACTCCCAAGCATCTTATGGGCCCACCGCACAAGCCCAAAAACAAGCAACGGGGAGACACCTTTCAGCCTGGTCTATGGCTCAGAAGCGGTGATCCCCGCGGAAGTAGGCATCCCTTCTCCCAGAATGTTGGCTATTGAAAAAATAGACAACAGTATGGAACGCAGGATTGACTTGGACCTCTTGGAAGAAAGGCGTGAAAACGCGGCCATCAACGAGGCTAAGTACAAATCCAAACTTGAATTGTACTACAACTCACGCGTCCACGTTTGTACTTTCAACCCAGGAGACTACGTACTCCGCGACAACGAGGCATCTAATGCTGAACGCCTAGGGAAACTTGCCCCAAAGTAGGAAGGTCCCTACCTCATCAACGAGGTCTTGGGCAAAGGGCGTATAAATTACAAATGTTAGAAGGCGAACCTATCGCACGTACATGGAATGTACAACAGCTTAGACGCTGTTACATGTAAGCCATGTTTTTACATTTTCATGTAACCTATCAGGCCGCAGGCCATTTGCAATTAAATAAACGAGCAATTCAATGCAATATTGTTTGTTACTACTATTACAAATGCGTGTTCCACTTTGCGGTATCCGCAAAAACAGATTGGCAAAATCTTCATTCGCGATACCCACACAAAGTGCCAACCACACACAAATATTGTAATAGGCCAGCAAAAGGCAGAATATTAAGTGTCTACACGGCTGGATAGACAAGTTTTTACAAAACTTACACAATTCCTAAACCCTAATAAGGTAAACAATGGAATTGACGCATACTCATACGACAACGGTATGGAGTATACTCAACCCCATTCACAATGGGTAGAGCTCCGGACAAGTTTTTACAAAACTTACACAATTTCTAACCCTAATCAGGCATACAATGGAATTGACGCATACTCCTACAGCAACGGTATGGAGTATACTCAACCCCATTCACAATGGGTAGAGTCCCGCATACACACGTTCAATCATGCAAGAAGTAAAAACACTTGTCCAAATTGAACAACAAACTTTATATTCAAAAAGAAATTCAGGCACCCACGCGGTGCATAGATGGATTTACACAAAGTTTCCCACATATACAAGAGGAAAACAAAAAAGGGGCACACAGGCCAACCTAAACCCTATTTTGAACCACTGGTACCCGCGCCATCTTGGCCGCCACCAGCAGGATTCTCCTCTTCTGCATCGGCATACAGCATCCGCAACCGGTCTACATAATCCGCAGCCTCTAAACATTCGTCCAGCTTCTCCACGCAAGAGAGGGACATATCGTAAAAGGAGGCAACAGCCGCCTTAAGGAGCGCTTCGGTGTCCACGTCACGAAACCCAGACCGCTCTTCAGTATAACCGCCTTTAGACATTACGTTTATGTGACCGATACAGCGGCTGTAACCAGCTTTAAAACCGGCATCGCGGGCACGTTCCTTGACCAAGTCCAAACCAGTTGCGGTTTCAGGTGCATCCATGATAGCCTGAACAATCTGCAATAAAAGAATGATAAGACTCACATGCTAATCCAAGTAAACACAAAGGCATGGAGTACTTACACGTGCAATGCTGTGACACCGCATCCACTCACGATCAGCCTCAAGCTGGTTAAACGAAGAAGTCAGAGCATCTCTGGCCTCAACAGCAGCATTAACCCGCTCTTCCGCTACAGTCACGCGGGCTGTGAGGTCTGTCACCGCGACCTCCCGGGTCTGAACTTCAGCCTTTCAAAGAGCAAAAAACAGTTCACAAAATCAGTAAACATTCTCAAAAGGCGGAAAGAAAAATACAACAGGAATAACGAATTGTACCTGAAGGCTGGCAACCACTTGATTCAAACGGGTGCGCTCAGCATTTGCCTCTTCAAGAGCCTTAGAAGAGCGACTCTCCCTCTCTTTGGCCTCCTCAAGGGCCTTTGCAGCACGAGCCCCCGCTTCCTTGGCCTCTTCAAGCGCCTTTACAGCCCGGGCTTCCGCTTGTTGGGCTTTAGCCGCAATCACCTCAGCCGCAACCTTCTCCTTGCCCAAAACAGCGTTCGCTGCTTTGGCATTCGTCAACTCCTGACGAACACGAAACAGTGATTCATTCACCTTGGCCCAAGATTCTTTCCACGACTTACGCTCACTAGAAAGAGTTTCTTACCAACTCTTGCGCTCTTCAGAAAGTAACTTGGCAAGGGTACGAACCTGTTTTAACTCAGCAGTTGCAGCCCACTCTGCCGTCTGTTTCTGCTTATCAAAAGCAGCTCTATCTCTTTCAAGCTGCTCCGCACCCGCACGTGCAGCCTTCACCAACTCTTCCGCTTCAGCCCGCAAACGAGCAGTTTCTTCTTCCCTGCGGCCTAGCACCTTGTAATCTTCCAAAATGGCATTCGCCACAATGGAACTTCCTACTAACATCGTAGAAAGTTGGTTGATGCGCAGCTCACGGGGTGCGGCACGGGCACGTTCTGTTTCAAATGGGGTGCCCAGACCACCCAGAATCTCCTTGCACGCGGAAGGATTGTTGGAAATATCATCCCCCTGCATAATCGTCCAGGGGGGTCGGTGATAAACTGTACTTCGATCCTGTGTATAGGTGCGGTAATAATACTCCAATTCAGACTCCCCAGGCTGAATCGGAGGCCCATCATAACCCGCACCACCGGAAGAAGAACCGGTAACCTTCTCACCAGCAGAAGATTTCTGCGGCTCAGCATCAGATTTCTGCGGCTCAGCATCCGAAAACCTCAAGTCCAACCCATCGCCATCAGTTGGGCTGATCAGGTTGTTGGAGGAATCCACAGTATCAAAAATCTAGGTAGCAGTCTTCTCCACCGTTTCCTCCACCTGTACGGGGGGATCAGGAACCACCTTGACAGAAGGTGCCGCAGGCTCCTTTGGTATCCCCGCACCCGCAGCTGTGGTATGCGAGGGAGACAAAGGAGCAGCAAAGAAAGAATATCCTGCATCTTCGGGTTCTGCAATATAAACAAGGCAATAACTATCAATAAACAAGTTGTGCTTACAAAACACTTGCAACAGTTATATACTTACCAGCAGCAACCGCAGGTTTCTTTTGTGTCGGAGCAGCCCTTTTAGACTGCAGCTTCCGACGCTTCAGTTCACCACCACCAGCAGCCTTTTGCTCTGGTTCTCTCTTCTTACCAACAACGGGAGGCCCCGCAGCAGTCCCACTCGCAGCCGCACCACTACCTAGAACACCCAAACCCTCAAGGGTATCAGATACTACCACGTAATCGGTATATCTGCGATAACAAGATCGATAGGTACCTGCGGCCTGTGGCACCAAGGGAGGGGCAGCAGAACCCTCAGTTTTCTCCTTACCGCGGCCCCGCGCGGTTTTCTTCACCTGCTTCTTTTCCACCTGCTTCTTGGGGATACGCTTTTCAAACTTCCCCAGATCCCCAAGAATACCTGCATCGAAACAATGAAGCAAACAAGTTATAAAGGTGATCTATGAAAACAAGAGCAACTACAAAAAATACCTGGGCCTTCTGGCACGGGTGCCTGCAACACATCACGTTTGGGTACGCGGAAGTTGCCAACAATCTCTAGATTAAAACCTTCACGTAGCTCAACCGGAATCAGCTCAACTTTGCCCTTGAAATCAGGCTCAAACATTCTCCACAGACCAACCGCAGTCTCTAATACAACACATGCATGCATATTACTACAAGGATAATGAAGCAAGGAAAACAATAAAGAGTAACAGGCTTACCACCACTCTTTTCCCGCACAACGGGCCTTGCCTTCCTGTCCGGCCTAGTAAGCATCATCCGCAACACCCACAGCTGGTTGTTGTCTAACTTCTTGAGTTCAATAGGCCGCAGCCTAGAGAACCAGTCCACAGTCTTCGCGGTGGCAACAGGAATATCTTCATCAGTGACACCAATATTGACATCCCGGAAAGTCATATTGGCATATACCGCACAGGCTTTAACATAGAAGAATTTCTTCTTCCAGCCGGTCACACCCTTAGGGGGTGTCATCAACTTCAAACTCCCATGCCGTTGATTAAAAGCGAAAAATCCGGTGTTCACCGTCAACTGGTAAAACCGCCGGAAATTCTCAACAGTAATAGGCAAGCCATGAGCACGAAAGGTATACTCAAAGTTCCTGATTCGGAACATCCCAAATGGACTAAGTTGGGAGATATGGAGATGATAATACTCCAACACCTCCGCAACAAACACCGTCACTGGCAACCGAAGGTTGCCTTCGGTGAAAAAATCTGCCCACATGGTAATATAACCGGCCGGAGCATCGGCACCGGTGTCCCCCTCTTGTGGGTAAGTGGCTTTCCTATCATCAGCCATTTTTATAGTGGTCAGTAAGTTCTGAAAACCACTCTTTGACCACTTCAACACCGGTAACCCACCACCGGAAGCATCAACGTCATCATCTTCGTCTTCATCAGCCGCTACTACCGGCTGTTCAGGGTTCTCACCCTCCACATTGTGTGGATTCGATGGTTCAGCCATCAGAAATATAGAAGATGAACACTAAAAACTCAAAATAACCTCACCGGAAGTTCAGGAAATCTCTTCGAAGAAGATAAAGGAAATGTTTCTCTCACCAGAAAATTTTTGAAATTTCGAACAAGTGAGGGGAAACCACGAACGGTTTCCCCTTATATACTCATCGCAATTAATGCGGAGGGAGAAAACGAATCATCACATTCGAAAAGGACCAATTATGCGGCAACACGTGTACATCAACAGTTCTGCTGACGGTTATCACGCGCGCGTGGCCGCCCACGCGCCTGACAAGAGAAACGTTTACACTCCTTGCTACAGTGCATTTAATGCCTCGGGCAGTGCAAATGTCCTTTCATTTCAGCACATGCCAGAAAGATCTCACCAACTTCCACCAACTCACACGTGCGATCAGCCACGTATGCAAACAAAAAGCGACTACATTATCCAAATTATAAGCGGCATGCGGTTTTTTCTGGTATACCGCACCATAACCCATACCGCATGTCGTTTTTTTTACATACCCCATAAAATAGCCAAAAAATTATATCTTTCTATGGTTAAGGGGTATAAACATGTCCGCACATACCCACGAGCACACGTGGAATATGCGGAGATGACACACACGAGCCCGTACAGGTGTGTCAGATACTCAGAACCAGCGTTGTTCTTTGGACTGAACCGCATCTCAGAAATAGGTAAACCGCATTGCCTTCATTCTCTTCAAGCTTCAAATCCCTCCTGTCCGGTTCACAACCACAGAGGGTATATCAACAACTTCTTCAACGAGAAGAAGGAAGGGAATGTACACGCACGCACATTAGCAACCTTGACTCCTGATCCTTCAAGAGCCACATCCGAGCAACACACCCGTTTCAAGCGAGTATGGGGTGACAAAACCACAGACACTCATGAGTCACTGTAGACACAACCATAGCTTCCGCAAACGGTTGCTACGGAAGAGCCACAACTAAGTCTTCACATCGAGGAGCGAAACTACTTCAAGGAAAACTCCTCGGTATTGGAGCGTGAAGGAAGGTGGCTAAGGAAGAGATGCGGACGAGATCCCCAATGATCATACGAGATCTCGTCGAACAACAAGCGATCGAACAAGCGGTAACAAGTCTGCTTATGACTTTGTTACCTACTTGTAAGACGGGTAGAATAAACAATGGTGGGCATTACCATGCCTATGACCATGTTTATTTGACCATTATCCAGAATCACATTGTTCGACCAAACATGGCCAACAATGACGCAAGTGCCCAATGTTGTTCCCACAACTGTGGCCAACAATGTCAAGCAACGAGGTAACCGCAAAGGACGTGCGGTTACTAGAGAGCTAATTGGAAGAACATGAACACCCCACAAAAGGGATCATCATTTGATGTCCAATCATGACATCAGAAAACTCTCTTCTTCATTCACCACCTCAAAGGTTGGTTCGAAGTTTGTGCATATGCCCAGCAAGGTCTCAAGGTTGGTTCGACACACCAACAGGTGGCACCCAACCAGAGGCTGAGAATTTCGCATCAGACGAAACATTCTCACCGGTACGGAATAGGCATCAAATGACCCTTCCAGACCTCCAGCTTGATTTACAAAGAGCAAAGACCATCCACATGGTCTAGGATCTTCTCCAGACTTCAAACTACCTTCTAAACACCATAGTCCAGTACTCCTCCCACATGCAACTTGCATATGGCAGCAACACTAGACTGGGGGGACTTGAAGGGGTATGGTCCCAGATCTCGCGTCAGCATCGACCGCGAGTGACCATTACCCTTATCAAAACCCCCACTAGCCAACAACCTACTTATGTCCGTGCGGGAACGCATCGACACAGTGGTTGAATCCAATCTGTCCAGTAATGGAGGAGGACTTACCTGGAATATGAGAACGGTAGAGTGATGCGGCATAGCATCACATCTGGTGTATGAAAACGGAAGTATTCACAGCGATGCGGCCTGGCACCGCGTCCAGTGAACACTTCTATCAATACAAGGAAGCTGGACAACAGCAACAGTCACCACAGGCGACGATGCGGCTGGCACCGCGTCTCGCGTATTTCTTGATCACAAGCAAGGGATACGGTAACATCAGATGTTACCGCAGGCAGCGATGCGGCTCGCACCGCATCCTATACGCCCAACAAGTGGGACTGACACCACAGTGCAAGTAGCACCAATGACAGTCATTTGTCAGGGCTACGTAAGTAACAGACTGACGTGGCGTAACCTCCACACTCGACAAGCCTGACACACCTGCAAGGGTGCAGCACGTCGTCAGTCTGTCCATCATCCTCCTCCTTCACTCCTCGGCTATAAATACCAACCCCAAACCAGGTTTGAGGTATCTCTACACAACTCTCTCACTACTACTACTATCATACTTTGCTTCCCAAGCAGACTACTGATTCTCACGCCGGAGAGTAGTAACAAGGAGCACCCCCTACCCCATCCTCCTTGTTACGAGTCACGGTTTTGTTTCCTTGTGCAGGAGATCAACCCACCGGTGATCCAGCCAGCGATCCTCGAGAGGAAGGGATTAACCCTTCTTGACGAGACCAGTGTGTTAACCCTGCCCGGTTAACCGTTGTTTCATCAAGTATTGGTGAATGTAATGCAATTGGTTTTAATTTGAATGAAATTATGTCTTCTGATTATATCGCTTGTTCAATTTCTTTATGGCATAAACGTTTAGCTCATACAAATATTAAAAACATTGAAAAAATGCAAACTAAAGGTTTATTAAAATTAAAGGATAAAGACTTTGAAAAATGCGAAACTTTTGTGAAATCAAAATTCACAAAGAAACTTTTCCAAGTGTTCATAAACGCAATACATCACTACTAGAACTAATTCATTCAGATATTTGTGAACTGAATGGAGTTCTTACTCGTGGGGGTAAGAGATATTTTATCACTTTCTGCGATGACTCGAGCCGATACTTATATGTTTATTTGTTGCATTCAAAAGACGAAGCTTTTGAGGCATTAAAAATATATAAGGCTGGGGTTGAAAAACAAAAGGAGAAACACATTAAAATTCTTCGCTCGGACAGAGGCGGAGAATACTTTAACCGAAAGTTTGATGCATTCTGCGAAGAAAAAGGCATCATACATGAGAGAACTGCACCTTATACTCCCCAACAAAATGGTTTGGCTGAGAGAAAGAACCGAACCTTGGTAGAGATGGCTAACTGTATGTTAAACCAATCGGGTCTACCTCGTAATATGTGGGGGGAAGCTGTGTTAACCGCATGTTATGTTCATAATAGGATCACTAGTCGTGTGATACCTACGAGTCCATATGAGTTGTGGAAAGGAAGAAAACCAAACCTAGAGCATTTGAGGGTTTGGGGTTGTCTTGCTTACTATCGCGTACCTGATCCAAAGACCCTCAAACTGGGAGAACGAGCTTTCAAGAGTGTATTCATTGGATATGCTTCGCATAGTAAATCTTACCGATTGTTGGATGACGAATCAGGTATAGTTGTAGAATCCAGAGATGTGGAATTCTTTGAGAACAAGTTTTCTAGAGATGATGAAAACTCAAATGGCACCACAACTTCTAGTACTTCTGAGAAAAGGGTTCAACCCTCACCAATAGTTGAAGAACCAAGGAAAAGTACTAGAGTTAGAAAAGAGAAAAGTTATGGAGATGATTTCTTTTCTTACCTAGTTGAAGGAACTCAAAAGAAAGTGATGAGAGAGGTCATTTTTGCTGTAAATTTGGATGATGATCCTAAAACTTTCAACGGGGCGATGTCATCGAGAGATGCTCCTTTGTGGAAGGAGGCAGTCAATGATGAAATGGATTCCATTATGGGAAATGGAACTTGGGAGTTAGTTGATCTACCCAAGGGAAAGAAACCTATTGGATCCAAATGGATTTTCAAAAGAAGTATCATCCAGATGGATCCATCTCTGCCTATAAAGCGAGATTAGTTGCTAAAGGGTATAGGCAGAGAGAAGGGATCGACTATTTTGATACCTATGCACCTGTGGCTAGAATAAGTTCTATTAGAACTCTGATAGCGGTGTCTGCTTTGAAAGGGCTTTACATCCATCAAATGGATGTAAAGACAACATTTCTAAATGGGTATCTAAATGAGGAGATTTATTTGGAGCAACCAGAAGGGTTTGTGATGCCTGGACAAGAGAACAAAGTGTGTAGACTTATTAAATCTCTGTATGGTTTGAAGCAGGCTCCTAAACAGTGGCATGAGAGATTTGACACCACTGTGACTGCTTTCGGGTTTCGACACAACAGTGCTGACAGATGTATTTATACTAAATGCGAACCCGGTTATACAGTCGTGATTTGTCTCTATGTTGATGATATGTTGATCATTAGCACTCACCTTGAAGGTATTTCTGAAACTAAGAAATATTTGTCCTCGAACTTTAAAATGAAAGATCTAGGTGAAGTTGATACCATTCTTGGGATCAAGGTGAAGAGAACTGGAAGTCGGATTTCTCTTAGTCAATCTCATTACATAGAGAAAATTCTGACTAAGTTTCAACACTTAAATATTAAAGAGTTTAATACTCCGTTTGATCCAAGTGTGAAACTTAATGTGAACTCTGGAAGAGCAGTGGCTCAACTGGAGTATGCGAGTGCTATTGGAAGTATGATGTATGCAACGCATTGCACTCGTCCTGACATTGCTTTTGCTGTAAGCAAACTGAGTCAGTATACTGTTAATCCAGGGACAGAACACTGGAAGGCAGTGGGCAGAGTACTTGGATACCTGAAAAGGACCAGTAACTTAGAACTGACATACACGTCTTCTTCCAGAATACTTGAAGGTTATTCTGATGCAAGCTGGATTGATCGCACCAATGATTCAAAATCTACAAGTGGGAGGATTTACACTCTAGCAGGAGGAGCAATTTCTTGGGCGAGCAAGAAACAGACGTGTATTGCCCACTCAACTATGGAAGCTGAGCTCATAGCGCTAGCTGCGGCTAGTAAGGAAGCAGAGTGGATTAGAGATCTACTTACTGACATCCGTCTGTGAGATGTTCCAATGCCGTCCATTCCCATGTATTGTGATAGTGAGGCCACACTATCTAAAGTATACAATGCAATGTATAATGGGAGGTCGAGACACATAGGTCTTCGGCACAATTATGTGAGACAACTGCTTGAAAGTGGTACCATCAAGGTTGTCTATGTCAAGACAAGTAAGAACTTGGCAAATCCATTTACTAAACCTCTGACGAGAGATTTGGTTGTGAATACCGCGAGAGACATGGGTCTAAAACCACAATAGAATCGTTAGTGATGGAAACCCAACTTGAACTTAGTGCTCCTATTTCTCAAGTTTAATGGGTAACAACGAAGTCACTTAACGATAGAAGGTACTAACAAATTTGATAGATCCATGTGAGGTATGATAGTACGTAGTTACCGAGAACAAGGGTGAGCTTATGCTCTTAACAAAGTTTTGGAGGCATCCAAGCAACGTGGGTGATGTAAAACTTTGCCTATATGATCTAGGGGTGGTGCCGCCTTGAGTGAAGATTAGTGGTTTATCTTCTAAAGGGTCATGAAAAGGATTTATAGCGCACGACCATATTCGTGCTCAGTGAGAACGCAAAGTCAGCTGGTGATGTGTGGGGGTAAACTGAAGGGGGCTATCAGGTTAATGGTTTAATTCCATAGGACACCATCTAATCTGTCTCTTCTTGTTTATCAACATAAACTGGGTTTAATCTTCGTGACACCTAGTGACATCATTAGTCTTAGTGAAAGGAAACATTCCAATTTGGTGGGGGATTGTTGGAAATATTAAAGAGGTAAACATACAAGTTGGTATGTTTCCTCCATCCCACATTGGTGGAGTGAATGAAGTTTGAGTGGTTTATAAGGGATTACCCCTTATGGGCCTCCATGGTGTTAAATGGGTTGAGAAGTGGGTGAAGCCCACACGCGCGCCGAGCCGAGCCGAGCCGGGAGCTCGCGAATGGTCGTGTTTGAGGCGCGAATGGGCACGTTTGAGGCGCACTTCGCATGTACGCATCGTCGCTAGGAGCTGAGGAGCTTTTATTTTTAGCTAAGGTCTGGTCAGGTGGGTCAGATCTGGGGATCGAATCAGATGGGGAGATAGAGATGAGTTCGAAACCAGTGGGGGTTATCTCATTATCTCTAGTGAACCGAATTCGTATGAGATATATATCCAGTAACATGAATTCGTTTAGGATATTCATCCAGCAACTGAGTTCGTATCAGATATATATTGAGGAATTCGAATTGGTTATGGATGGTTATCCTACTCCCTATTTTTCTCATTCTCTGGTATAACCAAACCTATAAATAAAAGCTTCCTGCTACCTATTCTACACACCAAAATTTCGCAGCTTTCTCTCTCAATTGTGGGTTCCCGTTTTCGTTCCAGCTTCTGCGTTTTCTGGTTTCCATTGCTGTTGGAATACCAGATCAGTTCTGCATTAAATCCTGGGAGTTTACGCTGCAGCTCACAACAATACGAGCGCGTAAAATCCTTTAAGGACAGGAGTCATCCGTGCAGTTCAAGACTTTCGTTCAAGTATCTTCGTTCCCAGTCGCCAGGTTGGTTTTAATTTTGCGTGTTCTTTAAATTCATCCGACAACGGGACAGTCTCCTTCTACCTTTCTTTAATCAGTTTGCTCAAGTTGGAACAAACTGGTTGGCTGATAACTCGGTAATTAATAAATTAACTGTTTGATTGAATTATTTTCAACAAAAACTTTCTATTCTTTAAAAATAAATATTAAAACGTGTCATTCCAGCTTTGGCCGGATGGTAATGACTCTTATTTCTTGGGGATAAGACCAAGGTTCAAATCTTGGCATGTGGTAGATTAGGATTAATTTGGTGTAATTTATGAGTAGGGTTACAAAACATGATAGTGTATGGTTGTGCAATGTCGGTTCGCTCCGGTTATGTGGGCTTAATCATAACCATAACCGATGGTTAGTTAACCACAAATCGTTAATTATCGGTTATGGGTCAGTTTCTGTTAACTTCAGTTAATTGTCCTAAGTGTTTTTTTTCCGCTTTGTTCTAGCTAAAAATGGTTCAAGTATGCTATTCAAAGCTCGATTATAGACAATTGTAGCATAAACTCAAAGGTTCAAAACTGAAAACTAAGAAATATAAGTTGGAAACAACGGTATAAAAGATGGAAAATCGTAAACATATACTGGTTCATTTTAACGAAGAGATAAGTATCGTTACCATAGTTGAATCAATGGTTGGTTAATCAAATTTACTTAACCATAACCGATCAATTTTGTCGACAATGGTTAATTTCGGTTAAAGAAAGTTTTAATCAACAGTTTAGCTTTCGGTTATGACTCAGTTTTCGTGACGATGTAACGTTTTTCGGGATAACATTAATAATAACTTTTAAACTAATATTTAATAAAATAATATTTAATTTCATTTCAATCTTTTTTAATATAAATACAAACAAAACAATTAGTCCTCTGTTCAGTCACGGACGTCTCTATTTTCCACCATTTTTATACACCTTCATTTTGTCTGATCATCAAAACAACATGACAAACGATCTCAAACCGCCACCGGAATCCGCCACACAGCTGCCGGCCGATCAAACCACCACCACCACGGTCGGCAAGTTGTCACGAAACTACGACGTAATGCATGTGGTGTTACGGATTGTTAGCTTATCTGCTTCATTGATTTCGATTGCTGTACTCACTTCTGCTAAGGAGAAATCAACTGTTTTGATCTATGGATTTCAACTTTCTCTTTACTCCAAGTGGTCCTTTTCTGGATCCTTTGAGTAAGTTTTTTTTTTGTTTTTTTTCGAATTTAAATCGAACAATTTCACCTCAGTTTATAAGCTCAAGCTCAGCTTGATTTGAGCTTTATTTCTAAAGGTGAAGCTTAGCTTGTAGATAGTTTTTCAAGCTCAGGCTCAGGTCATTTATTATTTTTAAATTATTTATATTAATTATAAATATTATTTATATCTATAATTTAGTTATTTTACCGTAATTTTATAAATAGTAATTATTATTATTATTATTAAAATATATTTAATATATTAATTAAAAATTACTCCTATAAACAGTGAACTTGTTTACGTGGTGGATGCTAATTTTTCTAGATCATACAAAGTTTCACTAATTTTTTCTATTTTTTTCAAACCGAGGAGGTTCCCGGGGACCTTAAAACCCCTGGATCCGCCCCCTGAGCCGAGCTGGCTTAAGCTTGATAACCAAAGTTCAGGCTCAGACTCGTTTAAGCTCGGCTTGTTTCGAGCTTTTTTTTCTAAGTAGTTTGCGAGTAGCTTGGCTCGTTTGCATTCCTGATTGTAAGCTAGTTTGAATCGGTTTTCGATTTTCGATCATCGATTTTACACGGTAGGAGACAAAAATAGGGTTTCTGGTTTCATAAGCTCTATAGCTGCCCGTGATTCCTTAATTCTTGTGAAATGGTATCTTATAGATAATGACATTTTTGTCCAGATATGCATTCATCACTTGTACAGTACAACCATTCAATGCATGGATTGTTGTTCTTGTGCAATTGTGTTGAATTATTATTGTTAATAATACCGGACCATTTTAAGTTGAGAACCATGTAAACACTTGTACATTGTGTATGTCATATATGTTAGAAGTGATTAAGATTGATGGTTAAGCTGTTAAATAAGCGTCTTATGCAGTGGCGGATCCAAGAATTTTTTCCAGCAGGTTCCTTTTGGTAGATTTTTACTAATTCTTACTATTTTTTTTTAAATCATACATAAATTCCACTATTTTTTTCATTTTTTTTCCAAACTAAGGGGGTTCATAGGAACCCCTAAAACACCTTTGGATCCGCCACTGGCCTTATGTACAATAGTTAAAGCAATATGTACACGTGCTTCAAATTTGGTTTGTATTGAACGTCTGTTTTGTGTACACTTTTTGCGTGTTTGGATGAAGAAAAACGTTAAATAGTTTGTGTTTACTTATCGGTGAATTCAAAGTCACAAGTTTACTCTTAGGATGAATTGAAGTAGCGGAATATGATATTTTTGTTGTATAGAACGCGCGTATGTTCATGCATTTCCTAGCTCTAAGATCGGTTTAATTTGCGTTATCAAGCAACCAATCAATTAGTAGTTAGAGTATACGATTGTGATGAACCAACACTCAAAACATACAATTGGAATGAGGTTTTGGAACGAAATGCGTGTGGGATTAAGTTTCTTAAACTCATGTTGATTTGGTGATCACGCGTTTTCTTGTTGATGAAAAATATCGAATTGGTTATTGCACAGGTATTTGGTTTGTGTATCCGCAGTTGTAGCGTTCCACTCTCTTCTTCAACTAGTCATGACATCATCAAGAATGTTAAGAAAGTCGTCGATCTTTTCGTCTAGAAACCATGCGTGGATCATTTTCGCTAGTGATCAGGTATTCGTTTATCACATAACAATTATATCGTTGTTATTTTTATTGCGCTATGATAAATAACATGTATATTCTATGTCTACAACTATGTTGTGACATCTATCCCATGTCTAATATCATAAAATTAACATACTTAGGTTGGTTGTCTATTTTAGTTATTATGGTGGATAATGTCCCAATTTGGTAATTATATTTTTCTAACTAATCAAATTGAAATATATTTTGAGCTTTATAGCATAAGGTATTTAAACTCTACTTGTCTTGATCGCGTAAAATTAATTAAAGAGTTATATGCCATTTTAGTCCATGTGGTTTGAGCCATTTTGTCAGTTTAGTCAAAATGTTTCATTTTTCGTCTATGGATCCAAAAAGGTTTTACCCAGTGGACTAAAATAGGAAAGGTGAAACTTTTTTGGATCCACAGGCGAAAAATGAAACCTTTGGACTAAACTGGCAGAATGACCCAAACCTTTGGATGGGAAAAACTTACCCAATAACCAAACCATTTAAGGCTTGCGTTCGGGTTTAATCGGTAACAGGTTGGTGATTCTCGTGATTGTTCATCGTTTTCACTCTGCCTAATCTTTGCTTCGTAATCGAATTGGTGATTCCACTTCCACTACATGAAATTCTCACACTCATTTTTAATAGTAATAACTTTATCACCCAAAATTTGCTCCAAACTATCTGCAATGAGCCAATGATGAAAAACGAAAGATAACAATACGAGAAACAACTAACAATAGGGGTTAATCAGGTTAAACCGAATCTCCCTAAAACTACCCACAGTTTTTTGCTGCCCATATCCATAACCTTTGGCGGCCCATAGTTGGCCCAATAACCATAAAACCATTAGGATTATTATTATTGTTGTAATAATATTTATTTGTTATTTAATTATACAAGAACTAACATACGGAAAAAAGAGTTTATATGGGCCAACTCAACTGAACCCGGCCTGTTATAAAATTCAACTTGGACCGGCCCAATATGATATATTACTCAACTTGGGCTCCCATCCTTCTTTTCACACACTTGTAGTTTTAGGCTTTTAGCAACAAACATAAATTTTTATTGTATATACTGGCCATGACTAAATAAAACTTGAACATATGTAGGTGTTTGCGTATGCGATGATGAGTGCCGTATCGGCTGCGACAGGCGTGACCAACTTGAACCGAACAGGAATCAAACACCCACCTTTACCCAATTTCTGTAAGCCGTTGCATAGCTTCTGTGATCGCGTTGGGGTTTCAATTGCGTTTGGATTCTTCAACTGCTTCTTGCTTGCCGTTTCAACGGTTCTTGATGTCGTTTGGTTAACTAATTAGTTTTCGAGTTTCAATACTAGGGTTATGTTTAGACTAGATTATTATGTATTTATCTGTTGCGGATATATTGAGATTAATACGTAGACGGTCTATAAAAACACATATCGATATATGCACTATTTAACTCTCTTTCGATTACTAGTGGTTAAGTCTATACTTTGCTTATGTTAATAAAGTCTTTAATGATTATAGACGTTGCCACCGCCAGGCAGCGTTGCCGGGTCGCTAGCTTGGGGAGGGGGATCCCTCCCGCGGTCAGGGGTACCATGCAATTACCCTTTAACACTTTTTCTTGATTATAGACGTATAAATATACTTATAATGATTATCGTTGTAAATTTCTTAAATTTATTTATATATACTATAAATATGCTATAGTTTATATGTTACCTAAAATGTCTTGAAACCAACTTTTTAAATTTATAACCAATGTGTCTTTAAGTAAACGTTAACTAGGTTTTATTAGGTAAGGTTTCAGTTAATTTGTTTGTTTCAAAAGAAAATGTTGGTTGGTTTCCAATGTTAATTGCAATTTTATATATAGTTGGTAATGTTGATAGCTGATTGGGGTATGTGTAAAAGGGGAGTTTAAGGTAAAATAAAATATAAGGATTTTAACGGGAAAAGTTATTCTATAAAAGTTTCTAAAAATAAGAAGAGTATAAAGACACAATGTATCGCAAAATATAACACAATACTGAAAAATATAACACAATGTCAAGGAAAAAAGACACAATGAGTCGCAAAAAACACAATGACGCAAATATAGAAAAAACACAATGAAATAAAAAGACACAAAGATATAAACAAAAATTCTAAATATCTACAAGCTAAACATCTAAAATCAAAAACCTAAATTATCACATTGTAGAGTTCGATATGACGGTTCAAATGTCCCTTGAATGAACCGGAGTCCGTTTAATACCCTTATTACGACTTTTTTATTTTAAGAGATTTTATATTTGATCCTAACCCGGATCTTCATATCTCAAAACTATGAAAAACCCATGGGCTCACATTTCAATGGTTTTAAAGAATTTATGGCCCTCTAATCATATATGTTAATCCCAGGCAAGCCAATAGAAGCATTAAATTAAACTTATAAACAAGGAAGAACATTAAGCCTCAATCTCAATCTGTTGGCAAAAGAATATATAAGGTTTTATATTATTTTGAGTAAACTAAAATTTGAGCGCTTGTGGTTTCCTAGTAAAGGCACGTTGAACCCCCCAAACTTAAAAACTTGCAGCCTAAGGATCTGTGGTTTCATTTCCTAACAATATTTGTCCTTGGCATTATTTACCGTCAATCAAATCTTAGTTTTGTGGCGAAACGTCCACTTTATCCTTAGGGTTCGTGTGTTACATAAAAAAAAAATGGTGCTCAGTTTTTTTTTTTTTTCAGTTTTTTTTCATTTTTATTTTTTTTTCATTTTTATGTTCGATTAGTTATGGATCGATGCAATAAAATTCAAGATGATAGTCGGGGATTGCAAGAAAGTAATTTGTGGAACGTACAAATGTTTAAATTGCAAAGGAGACAAGACCTAATCATATGTAAGCAAGGGCCCAAATGAATTAAAGGCAACCACTTTATATAATATTGATTTATTTTATTACTCTAAATATTTTATTTTGTAAACATTTAATAAGTAAATTAAAAAAAAATGTCTACTTCTAAAAGTATGCATTTACAAACGTGTCAAAATGGTATGAAAAACTATGACACAAACAACTAACAATACAGAACAACAAAGAAGCAACAAAAACCGGTGACGAAAACTTTATTATTTGCCCAAACCGAAAAAACACCCAACCTCCCAAGACCTTACAAACTGTAAGATCCAAAATAGAAACAGTACAAGAAATAATAAATAATCAACTGATGATTATCAGTTGATTAACAAGAACAACACAACCAAAAACAGAGATCCATGGGATCTATAGTAACCACAGATCCACACGAAGGATCAACAACTGAAATAAGATCCACACTGGATCATCAACATCATCAGCGACTTGTAACAGCTACTTGAACAACTTGTAACAGACTGAAGAAGGATAGGTAGGTGGGATAAGAGAGAAACAGGCGTGTTAGAATCATCCAGATGCACTTAACTTTTCCCTTTTTATAACAGCAACAGCCCATGTTTCACTTTGCCCCCTAATCTTCCAAAACTGCAAACTTAACACACAAATAAGCCCAAGGCCCATACAACTTACCAGCCCATACAACTTATAGAACAGATTAACTTTTATACAAACAACCCACTGAACATGTAACGTATTTTATTTGATGTATGAATTAAGATAAAAGAATGTTACATTTTAACATCCCCCCATAATTCATACAGCAAATACGTTAACCATTCCCAACTTTTTACATAAATCCTGATGTTGAAACCCATTCAACCCTTTCGTGAATAGGTATGCCAACTGATCATCAGAAGCAACTTTCTCAAAAAGAACAATACCATTTGCAATCTTTTCTCTCAGAAAATGCAAATCAATCTCAAAATGTTTTAGTCTGTTCATGAAATACCGGATTAAACGATATAGAAATGACAGACTAACGATCACAGAATAACTTAACCTTCAGCAATTTACTAGATTTTAAGCAAACTGCATTTAATACCAAGTATTTACCAAAAACTATACTATACAATACAAATTATAACCCTAACTAATTGCAATAGAGTCATATACACAACAACATGAGGACAAATAAAAAGTAGGATTTTTTAACCAAAAATCCTAACTCTGACAAGCTACAAGACAAGACATGAGATTCCTTGAAGTAAAACAGAAATACCAACAAATCAAAGAACTCTCTATATCAAAGAACACCAGACAACAATAATAGCCTTTACAGATTCTGGGAAAATACACAATCAGAAACACATCTCTTACACAAAGATAGAAACACCAGGCTAACGCAACAACATACAAGAGACAAGCTCGAAAAACAGCTCACGTTGGACCTATTCAAAACATGAGATATGATAATCATATAATATGATATACAGATCATACCCAGAAAACAATGTTAACAGTATTGAAGTCAAGAAGATATCACATAATGCAGGACAATTCTGTAAAGAAAAATCATAAGATTCGATAACCATTTACCATGCTTATAAACTGATCACATAAAGACTTAGATAAGTCAAGAAGCAACCCTGGCAAACAAAGAGTTATAAACTAAAAATTAGCACAATACCGAATAACCTTCACAACTCACAACTAAGTCTAAAACGAACAAGAATGTCATGAATCTTCAACCACACAAAAAAACTGTCATAACAAGAATTCACATATGACAAGATTTATAAATTCTTATTGAACAATAGACTTCGACTCTACATTCAAAAGAATCAAATACTTAAACGACACATAAAGTCACATGTCTAAAAACTTTCAGACCCACATCACATCTGAACCAAAAAAAGTTGGTCAAGAACTCACAAAGACTCATTTGTTTTTACCAAAAAAAACCTTTACAATTACACAAGACATGAACCACAAAATTGAATCACACAATTCATACATATACAAACCAAGTGAGACAACAGACAATTAGAAAACATATTCTAATTAGAACAATGAACCACACAGTCCATTAACAATACCACAGTTATACCATTTAAACTAAAAATCACACGATTTTTAAGAATACGATACCAAGACCGAAAAAACAATACTTGTGAAGATCTTAAGAAACTAATTTGACTTGACCAAAAACTTTTACAACTTTACAAGAAACATAAACTTGTAAAGAACATAAAGACTAATTTGAATCAAGCAAATAAAATTTTACAACTTCACAACAAACTGAATCACACGATTCAAAGAAAAACTCTGATAACAACGCAGACATCAGATTAAACAATACAACCAAACAAGTTCCGACAGAACACAAAATCACACGATTTGCAAACGGAACACACATCTCATACATGAGAGCAAATAGAAGGCTGTACAAACATTCTAGAACAAACTTGACAATACTATTGATCCAGACAACAAGATTCATAATAACACTGATAAAAGAGAAGTACACACTTCTATATCAGACAACAATTCCAACCTAACAAAAATGAAACACAAAATCACTTGACTTTATATCTCATACAAGGCAAAGAATAACAAGACATACACAAGACAATAAGACACAGCCAAACAAAATCACAAAATAACATATTTTGCAACCAAAAAAACACCTCACAAGAGATAACATACAAGGCTGTCACATATACAAACAATCTTGATAATACCATTGGTTAAACATAAACTACACATCTCAACTAACCATACAACCAATATCAAAGACAGGCAGATACAAAGACTGCAAACAAGAGACATTTAAACAACATTCAAGACAAAAAGAATCTACATAAGATCTCATAACTAGACTGACACAAACATCAAGAACAATCTTTGCACAACAACTGATTAGAGAACACGCAAACCACATGGCTTGACTAATCATACAACAAAAAACAATAAGACATATGAACAACGCCCAGAAGACACTTCGACAGTCCAAAACAGAATCGAATCACATGATCCAAGACATATAGACATTAGGTTCAATAAACCAAGAAAACTTGTACAAATTTATTGAACATTTCAAAAAATTTGAAGCATGAACCACACCTAACATATAACATTTCTCATACTAACAAGAAAACATTATTTGAGTTTAAGAACCTTGATAACAAGACAGACTGAGAACAACATGAACTCAAATGAACAAGATGCTACACTCCCATTCCACAATTTTAATAGACATATAAGAATGATTTAAAAAACCCGTTTACTGTAAACCACATAACATTGAGAAAAAGTACATACAACTCATATAACAAACAAACATTTTGACTGTTCTCAACAAAAGACTTTGAACAGACAGTCAATAAGAATTTTTCACATAACAAATAACAATCTGCACAAACAACAATAAAAAACTAGAATACCATAACATAGAGTTTGTGACCATATGATCTCTACTCTTTTATGAACTTTTTTTAAAAAACAATTTAGCATTTTTAAACCAAGACAAAAAACATATAAACAACACTATATAACCAGGAGAACACAAGTTATCAGACGGATAACTAATTACAGAAGCAACAGAAAATAAGAGCAAACAACCCTAAGGCGAAGCTGAGTCAGGGACAAGATTCCAGGTTCATCACTCTATGGTGCCTGGACATGTCTTTACTCAGGAGCCACAATCAAACAAATGACAATAACAACCGCAACAAGAAGAAACAGACAAAAACAAGTAATCACAGAGTAGACAAGAATTAACTATAACAATCAAAGGTGCCGGTCCTCACTACCCCGACTTCAACTAATCAATAACAAAGGAACAAAAAATAAAAGTAGAATGGATGGATCTTACAAAGGGTGCAATATGCTTCAAAAGAAGATCAGAACTGTAGTTTTCGAGAACTACAAGAACTGATCAAGCCAAAAACAAACAACACCTTGTTAGTTTGCCCTGAACCTTCTAGGGTTCAGAGACCAACACAGGTCTTCAGAAACAGCAGATAATAGGTCTCCTCCTTGACCTCCAACAAACCCTAATTAGGATTTGTGTAACACCAAGAAACAAGAGCAGATAATAGATCTCACAAGATATGTACCTGCACACACTCCAAGAAAGAGATCAAAACAGACCAGACAAAAAAAACAAGAGACAAATACAGAACACAACGGAAACCCCAGACAATCAGACACATGAGCTAATAAAAAAACAAATTAGGACTCCTAATAACAACACACAGCTCACACATAGAACATTACTAGAATGATCTACTCTCATAAAACTCTCAATCTAACAGCAAAACGGAACACTACATGTTCAAACCCTAGAGACGATATGAGAAAAAAACTGTAAACAAAATGAGAGAAACCCTAAAAGTAGGTACATGACTTTTCTGATTTGTTTTCTTGACAACTGAACAGTTGCACCTTTATAGCACCAATATACCACGAGACATCATCTTGTCCTAAGCCCATTAGCCACCATTTGCTTTCTTCTCAGCCCATAATACTGCTTCAAATTTTTGACTTTCTCAGTTAGGGCTTCCTTTTCATATCAAGGTATGTGACCTTCCCTTCACTTAGGGTTCTGATGTCTTCAAGAAAGCCCAACATAACAGAACCAAAACAGGAAAAATTCGCCAAGAATCATTGTTAGGGTTTTGATTGCAACCCTAAATCTCGTCTATAGATTCTTTCAATTTCATCAAGAAATAGAGCAAGAACAGACTTCAACATACCAGATCTTAGGCTTCACACTTTTCCATTCAAAAAACCATTCACATGTCGACAAATACAACACCAGACCAACAGATCTGAATCAAGCACTTGTCCCCAGATCTTGAGCGTTTCATGCCTAACACCAGCATCACTAGCCCCGACCTCATCACCCCCAATGACGCCACACCTACACCACTCTTAGTAGTCACTCTTAGTAGTCCCATATGCAACCCCCATACAGGAGAAGACAAGGGCGGCAGCAGCGCCGAGGAAACCGAAAAAAAGGGAGCGGTTTCATCACCGCTGAATCCTGAACTTGAAGACATTGTTGCGATCGAGGAAAGTGAAAATGACAGATGTGCTTTGTTTGTGTTAAGATCGGTGTGTTGTTGAACACCTGTTTTGGAACCGACAAACCCTAGGTTAGGGTTTCGAATCCAAACCTTCAAAGAACAGCAATAACCATGGGTTTAGATCTAAGATTCTGACTACAATCAGAAGTATGGACTTGAATAAGCACCAAAAACTAGACCAGCGGAAGATGAAGAATCAAGAGCCTAAGCTCTGATACCATGTCAAAATGGTATGAAAAACTATGACACAAACAACTAACAATACAGAACAACAAAGAAGCAACAAAAACCGGTGACGAAAACTTTATTATTTGCCCAAACCGAAAAAACACCCAACCTCCCAAGACCTTACAAACTGTAAGATCCAAAATAGAAACAGTACAAGAAATAATAAATAATCAACTGATGATTATCAGTTGATTAACAAGAACAACACAACCAAAAACAGAGATCCATGGGATCTATAGTAACCACAGATCCACACGAAGGATCAACAACTGAAATAAGATCCACACTGGATCATCAACATCATCAGCGACTTGTAACAGCTACTTGAACAACTTGTAACAGACTGAAGAAGGATAGGTAGGTGGGATAAGAGAGAAACAGGCGTGTTAGAATCATCCAGATGCACTTAACTTTTCCCTTTTTATAACAGCAACAGCCCATGTTTCACTTTGCCCCCTAATCTTCCAAAACTGCAAACTTAACACACAAATAAGCCCAAGGCCCATACAACTTACCAGCCCATACAACTTATAGAACAGATTAACTTTTATACAAACAACCCACTGAACATGTAACGTATTTTATTTGATGTATGAATTAAGATAAAAGAATGTTACATTTTAACAAAACGCCACTCTCTCTATATTCTTAAAAACTTCAAAGTATTCAACAAAATTACACACCGAAAATAAATTTCATGTAATCGGAAAATTATGTATTCGTAGAAAAATATACAATGAAAAAAAAAGTAAAATAAAGTATAATCTTGTATTTCCAAACAGAGGTTCAGGTTCAATGAAAATAAAGTAAATTCACGGAATTTGTTCGCAACTTTTATGGATGCAAAGGTAAATTTATCTGGTATAAAAGGTTGTAAAAAGCGTTATGCGATACTCGGTCGGTGAGGTACTGACTAGCAATTAATTGGATTGATATTTTTATATGTAATTTTCAGTTTTATGTATACATATACATATATTTGTAGATCAATATTTTAAGTAGACAAGTTTTAACCCTTCCTCAACTCATTTTTTGAAGTATACAAAATTTATTACTCCAATTCACATGGTTTGGTTGGAAACTGGACGAAATCTAGCCGGAATTGTCGATTTTTTACTGGCCGACTAGAGCCGATTAGGTCCACCTACGTCCGACTAGCGATTAATGCATCAATTAACGAAAAATTACTCAGTTACTGACTTACTAGCGATTAATCACAATTTTTATAACACCGATAAATATGCACAAACAAATTTATGTTGTCCTCATTTATTTACCCTTTCTTCGAGTTACATAATAATAAAGTCATATTTTATATATTTAATATGCCAAATTTCGTACCTCGCTAAATAGAAAACAATCAACAACAGTCACTACAAAATGAATGCAATGCACCCGTCTTATCGTACTTTTGCCACATTATTTCTATGAGTGGAGTCTTTTGTTAACAAATTTGGTACTCCCTTAGCCCTTGTCCCACGAAACTTAATTAGTAATAATTATTTTATAACCACTATGTCTAATTAATGGTATACCACTTTTATAAAATTCACATTTCTTATTCCTTTTTAGAAGTTATATGTAAGAAAATAAGTAAAAATAGGTAGAAAAAATAATATCCTCTTATTCCTTTATGATCTTGTACATGTTTCTTATCTAGTCAATTGAGCTAGAAAAATGAAAATAACCCAAATAGAACAAATGGGTTAAAGTGTTTATAAGTGATTGTTTTTATTTCTTGACTAGTGAAAGAGATGTGAATGATCGTGACAACTCTTAAAATTATATTCAGTCTGATTAGATATCTAAATTATTTAAGTGTTTATAAGAAATTGTTTTTAGTTATGTTATAAACCTAGCTTCTTTGATATATTATTTAACCCGACTAACCAAAGCGAGCACACATAATAATATTTAGTTGAGATTTGCGAAGAGTGAATAGACACTTATGTGTATGTATTGCTTTTAATTTGATAAACAAGACTTTTTAGTCACATTTATTTTTGTCTCTGACCACAAGTGTTTGCCTATCAAACACTAGTTACAAATTCTTATGTCATCCGCCTCATAAAAAAATGCATTGCATCCCACAAAGGCGCCAATTATAGTTGCATCACAATTGTTTAAATTATATGGGTGATGAAACAGTGGTTAACCAATGGAGGTTAATTTACTAGTCTCGTCAAGTAGGGTTAATCCCTTCTTTTCGAGGATCTGTGGCTGGATTGTCCGCTGATTGATCTCTTGCATAAGGAAACAAACCGTGACTCGTGACAAGGAGGATGGGGTGGGGGGTGCTCCTTGTTACCACTCTCCGGCGTGAGAATCGGTAATTTGCTTGTGAAGCAAAATGTGTGATAGTAGTAGTAGTGAGAGAGTTGTGGAAAGATGCCTGGTTTGGGATGAGTATTTATAGTCGATGAGTGAAGGAGGGTAATTGAGTGGCTAGACTAACAACGCACAGCCCCTTGCAGGTGTGTCAGGCTTGTCGGTTACGGTGGTGATGCCACGTCCTACTGTGGTGTCAGTCCGCTGCTTACGTGTGAGCTGACAGGTGACTGTCATTGATGCCACTTGCTCTGTGGTGTCAGTCCCACTTGCCTTGTGGGCAGGATGCGGTGCTGGGCCGCATCGCTGCTCGCGGTAACTGCTGTTATTTCCGCGTTCTTTGTTCTAGCCAAGGCATATGCGGGATGCGGTGCCATGCCGCATCGCCACCTGTGATGACTGTTGCTGTTGTCCAGATCGCTTGTCGTGACGAAAATGTTCATAGGATGCGGTGCCAGCCGCATCGCTACGTGCACACCCATTTTCGTACACAAGGTAAGTCTTCTTCTTATCACTTGACAGATTGGATTCGACTGTTGTGTTCGCGCATGTCCACACGGACACAGATAAGTTCTTGCTGGTGGGGGTTTTTGATAAGGGTAATGGTCACTCGCAGCCGTGATGGTGCGGGATCTGGGACCATACCCCTTCAATGGGTTAGGATCAAATACAAATGATAAAATAAATAAGAAGGGTAAGAAGGTTTCTAGTCCATTGATCTTAGATTTGGAGGGTTGAGATTAGTTGTAGGGAAAAGAAGATAATAGAAGGGCATAAAGGGAATCCTATATTTATGGATTTTCTCTCTCCACAAGCAAGGCACATGTTAATTCCCCCATCTTTTTGCCATTGGATTTTCTCGATTTAAAACGTCCATAACTTTTTCATACGACATTTAAGAAAAAAATCACCATAATAACGAGCGTTTTTTTATCTTTAATATGAGTACCATATTATCATATAAAAATAAAATAAAAAATTTCATTTTTACTGGGTTTTTTCGCATTGTGTTAAAGGTTCAGTTCATTGTGTCTTTTAACTGGGTTTTGGTCATTACGTTTTAGTAGAGTTTCTATACATTGTGTTATTATCAGAACCTATAACACAATGTTAATTGGGTTCTATCTACTGCGTTTTTTAAGAACCTATAACACAATACATGACACAATTAGATGGTGTTATATCTGGGTTTTCTATAAATTGTGTTATTAGTTCAGGTCATTGTGTTTAATATGTTTTCTATTGTGTTTTAATAATTTGTTCAATTTTTTTATTATCTTGTTCATTGTGCTTTCTACGCTCATGTGCTCCCCTACTGAACCATCCTCTCTTTTTCTGAGGAAATGGCTCTTCAGATTGAGCCTTAAACACGAATATTCCTTCTTCCGTATCAGCAGAGTACCCCGAGAGGGCAGGCTGAGAAGAGGCACCTTCGCTTCTAGGCGAACCAGACAATTGATGGTACGCGTTAGATGGTCTTTGGTCGCTCATACTGTAAACTAACAAATAGTCAGATAACACATAACAAGAAAATACAATTATGCACGTATTCCCGTGATTTATTTCCTAACACTTTGAATTTTGGTGTCAGCAGAACACTTCTGTGGCTGAATCAGTGGCTTATCTCTGATACCACATTCTGTCACAACCCCCGATCCCAATTCCCTGGGGGCGGGCGGCCGTGAACCAGTTTCGGTGGTATCCTGTTATTGTCTAATTTGGCAGCGGAATTTTTCATCAGGACCGTAGTTATGAAATATTTTATCAGAGTAAAATACCACATTTTCATATCCTTAAACACATGGGTAAAACCCAAGTTTTCAATACACACATTTTCATAGGGATACGCCCTATTTTATTGAATAAAAACATCTATTTTATTCTTAGGTAACTTTATTGCCACTTTTCCAAGCCTTCAGTGCTGTCCAGCTAGCTTCTATTTGGCTTTCACATTTTGTTACCTGAAACACGTTTTAAAAATATTTTATCAATGGGAAATACTGGTGAGTGAATCCCAGTTTAATCAAGTTTCAACAAAAACCATTGTACAGTATTGAGGGCGGTCTCGCAATTACATTTGTTTCCAAGTTATAACAATTAACATCCATGGTACTGTCATACTCAACTTGTGGAAATGTTACTCCTTGACCAGATGGTAACAAATTTTGTATACAAAACCCCAACATACTCATGATAATTGTATTCTTACAAATACTCAATAACTGCTTAATATATATTTAATCATGTGAGGTTTTGTAAAAACAGTTAACAAAAGGTTTACAAAAAACGGATAAACTCACGTTGCTGTCTTAGATTATCCGTAAGGGTTTCCTGATAACAATTTATAAATTACACAAATGCACGCGTGTTAGTATAATAACCCAATTTAACATTAGTAATACCCTCCCCAAGACGGCATTCCAACGACTACGTCGGGCAGAACCACGACAGCCGTTACGGAACCCTAGATCAATCGGGCAGAGTATCTAATACGTCTCCAGGGGTTATGATACTTACCTCGTAGCAGAACCTCGCTATTTAGGGGGGGGGGGGGGTATAATACCCGCTTATATTGCCTAATATTCAGATTTGATAGAGAGATTTCGATTTTGAACGATTTCTGAATGAAACCCGATGGCCTCTATATATAGTGCTGGTTTTCAGGTTTCTCACGGCCCGCGTAAATGTAAGCTTAGGCTTACGCGGCCCGCGTAGTAGGGGAATAGGGTTGTAGGTGATCTGGGTCATCAATAGGTTCAACACGCGTTACGCCACGTGTCAACATAGGGGCTAGCTTGATCCTTTAGTTGACGCGGCCCGCGTAGGTGTAGCCAAAGGGCTACGCGGCCCGCGAGCGCACCAAATTTCATTTTTTAAATTATTTTTAGTAATATTTAAGGTATTCGGGGCCCGTTTTCACGTATGGGGTGTATTTTAGGACATATTGTGATATTTTAAATATTTTTAGAGTGTCAGAAAATTTATGAGGGTGTCGGTTTACGTTAGGGTTGTTATAATAATTTTTTTAAAAAACAAATGTTGTATAAAAAGTTACGGACGTTTAAAAATTGGGGGGGGGGAGGGAAATAGCATGTGACTTGCATGTGTATAATATCTTTCCTCTTGTAGACAAAATTACCCTTTCCATTTAATTCCTCTTAGGACACTTGTCACTCTCTAGTGGCTTGTTACCCTTCTTATTTTTAAATCCTTTGTATTATAACTCAACGATATATCATATAGATTGAAACATAACGGTATTCTATTCCAACAATATATCTGAAATAGATTCTTCTAATATAAAAGACACATGCACATGATACAAAATCTTTATGGGTCACAAAACCTTAGAGACATGTTGCATCATGGACTATTGGACTATGAAACACATACATACATATATATATGGAACAAATACCAACAAAAAAATATAAGTGCATAGTCTATTTTAGGTATTTTTCATGTTGCCTAAAAAAACACGATTTTACAAAACCTTGCCAAGTGAAGACAAATCGTTGATAAGATGCGTCGCTCACCAATGGCAAGACCACATGTGGTAAATAGTAGTTTCAAGACCACCCTTTTAAACTTTTACGTGAACCATTACAAAATAAGGGAGACCGAGAATGCAGAATGTGAATATCAAAGATGTAGCCTCTGGAGTAGATACAATAATAAACATTTTTAATAGTTTATCCGTCAAAAAACTATATTTCATGATGGATCACCAACAAAACTATCATCACAAATTTACGGGTTATTGGAATTTATCACCCCTAATTATTGGCGTTTAAGGGTGGCAGCGGCCAAACGTCAATAGTTAGGGGTGATAAAATCCAATAACCCCTAATTTACCCTTACTCCAAATATTAAGAGTTCATAAAACCATATTTAATTTTACGCGTGTTCGTATATATATATTCTACAATCGTTTTAAAACCTAGAATTAACATTATTCGGTTTTTAAATAACAAATCCATGTTGATGCACAACATATTCAACCATATCTCATGTCCATGTAACTAGTGCATTCAACTATGGATGAAAAAATTCAGACCGAATATCGATACTATACCGGCACTAACTGAACATAAACAGTACGACATTCGGTTTTTAGTTTAGCTCTAGTATCAATACTATGTTGTATGGTATTGGGTCGGGACTTTTAATGGTACCATACCAAACATACAAGGTGCGCTATTCGGTTTTGATTTTAGCTAATTTCAATATCGGTACTATGCGGTACAGTTGGTTCGGTACGATACCAGTACCGATCATCCCTGCATACAACACACTTGTCTCAGTTGGCTGTTCAAATTTGACCTCTTTTACTAGTTCAATAAGTCTACTAAGTTAGAATCTAAAATGACAGATGAAACTAACGTGATAATAAAGTAGATTCTTATACATTTAGAACCACCGAAAGTACGCATAAACCGATCTAAGTTGATTTTACATGATGCTTTCAAAAAAGGCCAGTCCAAAATGTCTCTAAAACTATAAAAGCTACCTTTTGTGAATTCCATCAAATTTATGTAACACTTGGCCACTTGTACTACCAATATTGTTCACTTTGGTCACGAGAAGCTCAATGATTTCTTTCTTGTTGCCTTAGTGGAGACTTCTAAGAAGGCCATAGTTCCACTTCAACTTGAACATGCTGAGAGTGGAGTTCTAATGGAATCCACGCCCATAACACGTTGGTACAATCACCCCTTATGGACTTGCTCCTAGTGAGATTTGCCCCACCATCCTAGTTCGGGATGTGAGATTCACCGAAGGTATCCTTCTGAACACCCTTGGGGACTCATCATTATTGATGAGGTTTTTCCCACCATCTCGAACAACACAAAAGCGACCCTAATACCATATGTAACATCTGACCTCTTGTACCACCAATATTGTATGTTTTACCCATGAGGATCTCTTGGATTTTTTTTCGGTTGTCAGAGTGGAGCCTTCCTAGAATGTCACCCATCTTGATACCACTCCCGATTGAGTACGCTTAACTATGGAGTTTTGATGGGATGCAAATACACTGAAATGTGTTGGTAGTATTTGACGCAGGACATGCCTAAAGAACTCAGCATCTTTCTTGTCAATGGTCTGTGTGAGTTTTGCCTATGTGTTACAATCACCCCCTATGGACTCATAGTTTTCAATGAGGCTTGCCCAGCCAATCCTAGTAAGGGATGTGGGGTTTACCTAAGGTGTCCTCCTAAATACCACTGGGGACTCATCATTCTTGATGAGATTTGCCCTACTATACCAAGCGGCACATGAGTGGCTCTGATACCATTTATAACATTCAACCTCTCGTACCACTAATATTGTCCAATTCGTCCACAAGGAGCTCACATATTTGCTTTTGATTTCCCAAGTAGAGACTTCATTGGAGGATAGACATCCTGATGCTATTCCCACCCATGCACGCTTAACTGTGGAATTCTAACGAGATCCACAACCATCGCGCCTGAAACACATTGGTGTTATTTGAAGCGGGATATGCCTAATGACCCAAAATCTATCTTGTCCACGATCGATGTAGAATTTGCCTAAATTCTAAAGAGTACCACTTTTGCTCTTCTCGCTCATTTGGTAGTGATCAACACTTACATACACATACAAGTTTTTTACATGTGAGTGTTACAATTTGTAGCTTAAACATTATTTTCCATTTTTAATCTTAATTTATTCTTTTAGTTCTTAGAAGATTACTTGAGATAAATATTTGACTTTCTATACTTAAAAAGATAGTCAAAGTGTTTGAAAATGTCACTTTGAATCGATGTGATAGAAAATACAAATGACACACCGTGATGCATGGCTTGGTCGTAGCATGGACCAAGTATTGGTTAATGTCTATTTTCTCTCGTAACGTTTTGTATTTGTTGCAATAAGTGAAAATGTATTTTAAATTTTGAGTAAACTGCAATTTGCGTCCTCATGATATGTTGTCAGAATCAACTTGCGTCCCTAAATCAAAATAATGGACATTTGAGTTCTTGTGGTTTGCAATTCGCCACACTCTGAGTCCCTCAGAGCAACATATCCTTTTCTTTGGCCACCAAAGATGAAAGGTGACATTTTCTCAAAATGGCAAGCGTATATTTTGTAGAACAATGAAATAACCTTTGTTTTCTTTCCAATCAGTTACACACCTTTTCATTTGTTTAACCAATCATTTCGATTTTTAAACACTTTGAATTGTTTTACAAAATATAGTCAGAGTCTTAAACATATTTTGTAATATGAAACTTCAAATGATTTTCATAGGAATTATTTTATATAAACTATCTTTAAATTATGTAAGACCCTTGATTTATACGATTTTCATATAAATATCAACTATAAATGTGTAATTACGATTACACATACATTTGAAAATATGAGTTTGTTAAAACATTTTAAGATTTAAAACATTTCAACATAAAATATTTATATCGTCGTTTAAAACGTGACGACGAAATGTAACGCAGAAGCTTGAATCTTGATCGTGTTCGGTTCCTCGATGAGCTTGATCGTCCTCCGATACTTTAAAATTTTCCTATATTTCATAATACATGAAATGAATCAGTCATACGTAGTTTAAAACGTATCTAAACGAGTTCGCAACGTAAAATAAACAACTTAGCAGGTTTTGCTGATTTTAATACCCGTCTCGTGCCACGACGGGATTTAGTTCCTCCACTAATAGTGTTAGGCGTGACCTAGGCCAGAAGTCTCCCACTAACGACAAGCCTTGGCAATATACGCCATGAATGTCAAGAGTGTCACATCATCTCCACTGATGAGCGTAAATATATTCTCACCAACAGAGGAAAGTTAGATTGTTGTTATACTCTGGCTTACTCTCAGGGCCGTCTCCGAGGTTGACAAAAAACTTTTGGGCCCCGTGCGAGAGAAAATATTTGGGCCCCGTTCCTATAATATACACTCATCAATCATATATAAAAGGCGACAATACGATGATAATTGTTGTAGAACTAAACAAAACAAAAGTAGTGTAGCAAAATGAACAAAATTACTTAAGTGAACCGTGAGGCTTTTTTTAGCATTTTTGAAAGTAAAGCTCTTGATCAAGTATTTATAATCCATGCCCATTATTCACTATATTTTAATGTATCATAATTATCCATATTGATAGAGTGAATGCTAGCATTGATTAAAAACAATAAATCCTAGTTTTATGTTACAAATAAATTAATATAGCTAACATTAGTTTCAATACTCTCCATACAAGCAAAAATAACTAACACTAATTTGGCAATACAAACCTTTTCATACAAATAAAATAAATCGAGCTAGATATTGAGTTCTTCTAAGTTTATATTCTAGATGGTTAAATAAGAAATAAAAAACCTACAAATTAAACATGAAAACATGTAAAGTTTATTGTGTAAATGATTAAACGAGAATAAAAAAATTGAAAGAGCTTACGAATTTATTGAGACCTAAATTTAAATAAGGAAAACAAAAACTACAAAATTGCAAAGTTGCAATTCATGTGACTATATGGGGCCTTTCCCCTTGTTTAATAATAATAATCAGCAGCAACTGAAGCCAAGGAATTAAGTAGAAAAAAGATGAGCAAGGGATTCGAACCCAGAATGGCCAATTCCCTAGGGAGTTGCCGCATCCACTGAACCACAATGTGATTTTGTATATACTTTTCTACACTATTGTATATATATATATATATATATATATATATATATATATATATATATTTATATATTTTAAACAATTTTGGGCCTCTAGATATTTTGGGCCCTGTGTGGTGGCACCTCCCGCACAGGCCCAAATCCGGCCCTGCTTACTCTCACACAAAGCTATATTATTCTCACGTCGTAGTTTGGTCGCATCGATAAGTGTTTTCACTGTGGTAAGGCTAACAATGTTCTAATTTTGCAGATTATTCTTCATTGCTTTAGTCAAGTGTATCACTCAATGTCTCTGATCATCAATCTAGTGCGTCGGGTAACGGATTATTGCTTCAACATACATAATAGGGGTTTTTCTCAGAAAAAACCCAAACATTGGCAATATGCTCTTGAAGAATAATTATTTTCAAACACCATAAAGATAAAAAAGAATCAAAGACGACGAGGATAAAAAGGAAATATAGTAGTTGAAAAATAATAAATAATAAAAAAAGCAATTAACAATTTTATTTAGAAAAAAGTGAGAAACATAATATAGTGGTTTTAACCTTACATGTGAAGTAGAGATGTACGTTGAGATTTAACATTTTGATATATCACTTTCTTTTTTTTAACGGCAAATTTGAGATTACTGATGAATCACTGGAGTATTATAGTAATATTAGCGAAATCACCCGATTATATCCATCTCCACTAGGCAATAATGCCTATTTAAGATTTTGATATATCACTTGTATCAGATAAATTAAAATAGACTTCAAAATATTAATAGTGAATGGAAGTTGAATTGCCACGTTTAGCAAGTAATTTATCATGGTAGTATTAAATATTCCATGTGATGATTATTGATTCTAGAGGCAATGTCATGTCACGCGATATTACTACTAACTAATAATTGCTTATAATTATGTATGAAAGGAGAAGATGTATGAATTGTTAAAACTGATATTAATAAACTATTTTCTTTGGCGGGCCGCGATGGACCGAATACCGTCGAAGGTTGCTTTGGCAGGTAGAGGGGTTATAGTTGGGGAGCTCGTTTGTGGGAGGTGCGGGGTTGAAGACAAAACGACAAACCACTGCTTGGCTTCGTACGGTTATGCCCAAGCGGTGTGGAGAAAAGTGCTATTTTGGCTCAAACTCATGCCTATCACGGGGAGGTCTCTTGCGAGAAAGTATGGGATGTTTGGAAGAATTTAAACGGCTCTAAAGATTGGAAGAAAGTTGTAAGCGCAATCTTTATGACTACCTTTTGGATTTGGAAAGTTAGATACGCCAAAGAATTCAAGAAATTGAGCATGCCGGAGTCTAAAATTAAGGAGGAGATCAAAACGAACTTGTTCTTTTGGGTTACATGTAGATCTAAGTTTATAGCTTTGAATTGGGAAAGTTGGGATGAGTTTAAAGTTAGAGATGTAATTTTATAATGTTTTAGTTTTCATTGTTTGTTTGTTTGTTTGTGGGTTTTAGCTTTTTGCTACTCCGGTTTCTATATGATATGTAGAAGTTTTTGGCTGTTCAAAAAAAAAAAAGTTAAAACTGACAGTATACTAATTAAATACCGTAATTTGTTTAATATATGTGTGTGAGAGAGATTTTTTTTAAATAAAACTTGATTAGTAATATAATATCTTCGATGTAGCCTCTACATAGACAATTTTAGTACACTAATTCAGGGTCGGCCCGTTAGACTTATCAATCTAGGCTAAGGCCTAGGGTCACCTAAAACAAGGGCCTCCAAATTTTATTTTATTTAAATATATTTTAATTTATCCACACTGTCCTCGCACACTTCATTCCAGAAGTCAAAAGTAGCGCCACAACATACCAAACCTCTTACTTGCGATACCTTTTAAATAATCAATGTGAAACTGATTGCGGATTGCGCGAAATTAGGCTGAAATTAGGAAAAATTATCGTTATGGTTATTGAATGTCTCAAATCTCAATCTGAGTTGGTGATTTTCTTTATACCAATTCAATAGGGCCCCGACTTTGTAGTTCGTTTAGGGCCTCAAAAAACGTTGGAACGACCATGTACTAATTGATGTTATATAAACTTCGTTGGTGATGTGAAACACCATATATCGTTTTACACGTAATTCACATTATATAAAGTTTGCCTTTAGAAAAAGTTGAGGTATGTTCACATTGATTATGTGAATTTGTAACACCCAAAAAGTTTAGAATAAATTACTATAATACATTTAACTTCCTACCGTTACCGTTATGATATTGATGCATATAATGAAATATATGGACTATTTCAAGAAAATATAAATAAATCAATGTTGAAGTAACACCTAACCTTAAAGTTTGTATTTGGGTAAGTAATAACTTTGAGGAAATTCTTTAGTAAGTTATTGATAGTGGACAAAATGTGTCTTAGGTCTAAAACAAATTAGAAACATGTATATTCATGTGTTACATATCTTGCCTCAAAAGGAATAACTAGAGGCTCACATGAAAGAGAGATCAAAGGAGAATAAGGTTTAATAAATCATGAAATTAGTGTTTATAATTTGTTCATCTACATTTTACACGTACATAACGCACCATTCTTGGTGTTTTACTTAAAGCAATCTCTCTCTCTGTCTCTTTTCTTTTGAATGGCAAATTGAAACTATTATTTCACCAAAACTAGCAAGAAGCTATATACAACGCAACAAAATCATGAAAAAGGAACAAGAACTACCCAACTAACTTGAAGACACCAAAGCAAACTCTTAGGTAGGTTCTTACTCCATAATATCTAGGTCAAATAGTAATTCTATGAATTAAGATGATTTTGTAGAGATTAAAGCTTATATGGATGATTAAAAGCTTAGAAATATTACCATCTATGTTTGTAAATGGCTAGAGCTTACTATTCTTGAATACCTAGTTAACAATATGGAATTGAGTTTTAGGCATTCTTGAAATGGTGAAAAAAATAACGAACTGGCTTAGTATAAATATTAGGGGTATGGAGATGCAGAGAAAGCCAGTTAGATTAGAGGAATTAATGGGAATCACAATGTTTCGTATATGGGCCTATATGAATCTTAGTTTCGTGATTCGACAGGTATTGATATTCAGCCTTTTTTAGGGGTAATTCTAATTTTAGATTTGAAGTGGTAGGGGCCATGGGGAGGTCGGGGTTTAGGGGGATGGGGGTGGTCACTAGTGATAGAATTCCATCACTTACAAGTACCCAATCAAGTTCCGCCATGTCATCAACCATTTTTCCATCACTCACAACTTTTTTTGGTGACAATGGTCATCACTCACCACCACACCCAAAAATTTTCCCCAACCAACAATTACCCTCACAAAATTAACACCATCACGCGTTGAAGAATTCACGCGTTAAAGAAATTTGCCATGTTCACGCGTTATAAACAACCGGTGGCGGTGGGAAAAATTATTCTATCACTCGTTGAATTGCACCATCACGGAAAAATAACGTAGTGCCCCCACTCCCCTTAGTAAGCATGTGGTATCCAAGTGTTTTCATTTTGAATGAATCGATGAAACATATATATTATTCATTGGTCTCGAGAAAGATTTTCGGGAAGAATTTAAAGATTCATATGGTAAACCTTTATTTGCCCAACAAAACACGGCTAAAAGAAGGCTTTGGGAAAAAATAAGGCAACTAAAAGAAACTAAGGAAGGAATATGGATGGTATTTATCTTGAGGAGTTAAAGAATACTGATTCAGATGTCGTTTGTGCAAATGACTTCAATGAAGTAATACCGATTTTGATGAGGTTTGTGCAAATGACTTTAATAACTTCATTGCTCAAGCAGGGTTAGATGAGTTTTCAATAAAAGAGAGGAGGTTCATGTTTTGCAAAAGTAGGAATAACAAGGTGAAGATGAGCAAGATAGATTTTTGGTGTGCAATAATTTTGTAAATAAGTGGTCCGAACCGTGTAGTACCATGCTTCCCCGGTTTCTTTTTTATCATGCTCCAATAATTAATTTTGGCAACTACTCCGTCAAAACGGTCAAACCCCCAATTTCATACCCTCAAATGTCAACCGTTTCTGCTGACGGAAAATCTTGAAAAAAAAAAGACCAACCATGTTTCTTTGTTTAGAGGAGGATGAATCTTGTGCTTTGCTTTGCTTTTGAAACAATCAAAGAAATTAAAAGATAATTGTTAGATAGATTCAGTTTCTCTCTCTAAAAGAGAGAGTTGAGGTTGTATGGAGGTGAAGATGTACAGACAAATAGTAGCTTGGCTTGGTAGGGGGTGTTTGTTTTTTGCTCGGTGACCTGATCGGAAGCCGGTGACCTCTTAGCAGCCGGTGACCTGATCACTTCGGCTGTTTCGCTTTCGCCGGAGTCATCTTCTTTGTCTTCTTCATCGGAGTCGCTTTCACAGCTTTAACAGCCTTCTTCGCCGGAGTAGCCTTCTTACGGCCGCCGGTGGTGGTGGCGGTAGCTCTTGCTGCCGTGGTGGACTTCTTTACCATCCCCTGATGATTTTGATTTCTGCTTTGGTGAAGAGCAAAGGTCTAGGGTTTTGTTTTTTGATATGTGTTTTTGAAAGAAGAGGTCTAGAAGAGGCTTGAAGATGTGAGGCCATGCCTGTGCCAAGAAGAGGTTTAGAAGAGGTTTTTTAATGAAATCACTTCCAAAAAACAAACACGCTGCAGACTCAAACGTCTGCGCGTGGTCTGCGTGGGACAGACATAAGAGGTTTGGAAGTGCTTTTCACAAAAAACAAACACCCCCTAACTAATTATCTATAACTTTGTTAAAGATGAGAGATTAAAACGTAATCTAAATGAGAGGATTAAACTAACAACATTTAATCACTTGACATTTTGTAGTTATTAAACATTCTGAGATAATGACTAAGAGCATTCATATTCAATCTACCATATTTTCACCCTAAATTACACTAAAAAACACTACATTTTTTCTCTCATTTTCAATTAAATAATATTTTTTATATCTTTATTATTATCTTTTCTCTCCTCCACTCACAACCACTTTTTATACTCTTTATATTTTAAAAACACCACTCACATAATTTAGTTATTTGGATGTGAATGCTCTAAGAGGGTGTTTGGGATTACGTTTTGAAGTGATTATTTGATTATTGCGTTTGTAAAACATAAATAATTTAAAAAAGTGTTTGGATGAAAAAATGATTATCTGCCTCCAAAACGCAGTTTTGAAGAAGCACGTACCTACATGTTTTTTCAAAACGCAGTTTTGAAAACGCAAAATCCATTTTGAAAACGCATAATCTATTTTGAAAACGCAACACCAAACACCCCCTAAGTACGTTGGGCTTTAATCACTTGTATAATAAGGCATCATCTACCTGTACCTTTTAATCCACACATCAACACCGATCAAGAAAGATATCAAAACGTCGACAAAAATGAGTAGGTCGTCACGGTACTTTTGGATTCTTTTGGAACATTATAGTTTAGAAGATACGACAAGAATACGTAAAGAATTATAAGTTTGTTGGGGAGGGGGAAAGTGTAACTAATTACCTTTAATTATGTTAAAACACAGGGATTAAGTAAGACGTTGGGCTAAAATATAATTATTGTTTAAAAGACCAACTTACCTTTTTTTTAGTAGTGTATTTATAAATTAGGGTTTCTTATTTTTTGGGTATCTTAAAATGGCTCTCCATCATAGATTATAATATAGTATAGATTTTTTTATTTTTATAACAATGTATAAAAATATACCAAACAAGACACAAAAATCTTAAGTTTTACAACTTTTTGTAACAATGTACAAAAACGTAAAAAAACAGGACACAAAAATCTAAAGTTTTACAACTTTTTTAACAATAAAAAATAAAGTTCTTACGAAGATATTTTATTTGTTAAAGACACATAATATAAAGTGAAACAAAATATAAATTCAGTCACTCAAACAAATCTAATAATTATAGAATTTCTGTCATGTAGTTGGAGTGGTTATTCATTATTACTAACACTTTAATGTGATTATATATTTTTTTTTAATAAAGATTGTCTTTGAAGATTTGTTTATTTCTTGGTGATGTAACACACGAAAGCATGTTTCGATTATTCTTAGTCCACTTCGTCATTTTTGAAATCTCCAATCACAAGTTATTATATGTCCTTTGATTAAAAAAATAATTATAAGAATATTTCGTTGAAAATAATTCCATTTAAATTTGCGGAAATGTTGATAGTTAAATGAAGAGTAAACTACACTTTGCTTTCTTGTAGTTTGGAAGCACTTGCACTTTGTCTCCCTGTTTTTCAGTTTTCGCTCTTTTATTCCCCACGTCTGCATTTTATCACACTATGCTTTCGGCTTTCCTATTGTTAGTGGACCGTTTGACTTTTGGTGAAAAGACTAAACTGTCCTTTTTCCTATTGCAATTTGCGTCTATGTGATTTCATTATTACGTTGATAAATCTAGATTCTAGAGCTATGGTGATCTAGCAACAAACTTTTTTAAGCATCTTTACAAAATAAGTATTGACAATCATCAAATTGTGTGACACTCCCATTTTTTTTTTATTTCTACACAATTAGTCTATTGCAAATTTAAAACACCAAAACATGCTAGACTTCTAATTCGAGATGACTCTTACATTAATTTGACCACACTTGCATTTTTATAAAATTTTTAATTATTTTTATAAAACATAGATTAGCTTTTATATTCACAGAGACCCCCTAAGAACAATGTATTAAGAATGAGTGTGCAAGATAAAATTTAATGAACAATGTAGTGATTGAAGTTTTGTGCGGGAAGAAACATTGTTTTAAAATGGTCATGGTGGTGATGATAATATTAGATGGTCGTGGTGGGTGGTGGGTGAAGTAAAGAGTAAAGTTGAGGAGGCAGAAGGTGATGTGGATAAGTTAAGGGAGGTGGTGGACAAGATGGGAAACAAAATTACCATGATACCTCTTAAACAAACGGTCAACTAACTGTCCACTGATGACATAGATGCATAGTATGATGAAATGTAGGCACTGAGAGCCAAAGAGCATAAACTGGAAGATAGCGAGACAAAGTACAAGCGCCCCCAAACTACAAAGAGGCCAATTGTAGTTTACTCTTAAATGACTATGTTAGGTTTCATTTTAAATAGAGTTAAATGCCAAAATGGTCCCTGAGGTTTGATAAATTTTGTTATTTTAGTCCAAAACTCAAACGTTTGGAATCTGGGTCCCTGTGGTTTCAATTTTATTGTCAATTTCATCCAAAATCCAAGTTGGGTCTGATTTTTCAATTAACCACATGCTTTTTTGTCGTTTTCCAATGTATATTTTAATTTAATACATATGATATCATATAAATTGTGAACAATATATATAAAATAGTATGTTTTTTTTGTATAAAAAATGAATACCAACCAAGCTTTAAGCTCGTCCTGGAATTGATGGGACAATTCGGATAACAAACACATTTAAATTTTTGAAACGTAACTGTCAAAATCATTTATCCTACAAATATTAAATTATATACATACCACACAGGTATAGGATCCTGTAAAAAAAAACATTTTTTGTAGGAAATGTGAAAAAACATGGGAATTGACATGTAGGCATCATATTTTGGACTTAGGCATGATGTTTTGGGTTGTTTGGACAAAAAAAAAACATCAAAGATAACAAATTAAGACACAATCAAATGATTTCTAGGCTTAAAACTTAAAACACCATGCAAAAAACATTAAGCACTGTGTTTTAGGTGTTAATTAGTGTGTTTTAGTTGTGTCTTAAATTTCATGTCTAGAATTCATTGCATTGTTTCTTAAATTGTTATGTTTGGTGGTTTTTTTTAAGCAAAACAACCCAAAACATCATGACTAAGTCCAAAACATGATGCATAGATGTCAATTCGTATGCCTTCTCACACTTCTCACGAAAAAAGTCATTTTTACAGGAATCTCACCCCACACACATATGTATATTTATGTTGTTTAGTCTTTTTTTTATATAAAACTAGTAGGGTATCTGTGCATGCGGCGGAGCGACATTTTGTATTTTGTTACCTTTAAAGTAGGAAATTTTGTTGATTTCTCACTAAAGTGTAAAAGAAATTTTTAATCAATTAGTCAACTTTGGCTTTAGTTTTAAAGATGATAGTGTTTCTGTGACACCCCAGGAAAATCAGTGAACGAACGATATAACTTACCTAGCTTCCTCAGTGAGTGCATACCAAATTTCGGGACGAAATTTCTTTTTAGTTGGGGATAATGTGACAACTCGTACTTTAGACTTATCTTGTGTAACGTTATATGCTCACGTGAACTATATTACTTGAATGAATACATGATATGTTATATGAATGCTATGTGTTACGTGTTTATGTGATTGCGAGATATGTTTGCTTAAACCGAATAGTATTCGATTACACAAAAACCCACCCGGTCCATTTAGTGGACTCGAGACCATGAGATAGCCCAAGTGGGGTTTCGGCCCACTTCCCTATTATGTATTTATGCACACTCATCTCTTAGGGTTTAGTTTTCACAACCTTGGCAATCAAACACACACATACTCTCTCTCTCGACTCGGAACTAAGGCAGCCGAACACCCCATCTCTCTCGAAGTTTTGTTTCGGATCATTCCTCCTCCAACCGGTTAGTCTGTGTTTACCGATTTTACGTTTATGGTACTATGTTATGCATGCTCTACATGGTGAATGTGATTGATAGTTTACAAATTGTTAATGTGATGTTCTTGCATGTTCTTGAATCGGTTCATGTATGATTGGGTAGGGTTTATATAAATCATATAGATGAAAGCATGTAACTGATTTATGATGATGATTCGAATAGATAGTTTACTATTTTGAACGACTTATTAGGCACATGAACTAAGATGTTTGTTGATGATCCGATTGATTGTTCTTGAATTGACGATGATTATGAACATGCTTGCATATGGATTAATTGTTGATTTGATCTGTTTCCGAAACTGCCAAAGATGTTTGCTAGAATCACGGAATAACTGTTGCATGAATTATGGAAACCAGTTACACACCTAGTTGCGACATAGATTGCGAGTCGAGACCTCATAATCTCGACTCGAGACCACAAGCAGCATAACCCGAAACCATGGTTGCGAGTCCCGTTGCGACTCGAGACCTCACACCGACACACAGCAGCACGAGCCGGAACCACGGTTGCGAGTCCCATTACGACTCGAAACCGGACCATGACAAGCCGAGACCAGGGTTGCGAGTCCCGTTGCGACTCGGGACCTTCTTGTTGCGACTCGAGACCAGTTACACATGCACACGGATTTGGGCCTTGTACTGTCACGGGCCCAATTGTCTGGGCCGGGTAGCTGGACTTGTTTACGTATCTGCTAATTGGACCGTTTATATGTTGGGCCGGGGTACTTTTGGGCTAATAATTATTTGCACAAGTTGACTAGATTTGCTTTGATTATAAACTGTTGCCATGAGCTATAGGTGTTTGTAACGTGTTAACCTATGTGATATATACGTGCATTACTTGAAGTCAAAGTCTGACTTGTATGGTAACCCTGTTAGGACGTGGTTGACCACCTTTAGATTCAAGAAACCCTCTTGTGTGTATCTGCCGAGCAACCCAAGGTGAGTTCACACTCTTACCAAGGCATGGGATTCACGGGGTGTTGGGAATGGGATCGATAAGGATAAGGTTGAATAGATTCATACGGACACTGTTACTAGACTACCATACCATCGTCCTCGGTTGTGCAGGACACATACGTAAAACCTACGTATAATTAAGTTACTCGCTATCCTCGGTTGTGAAGGATACTCACGTAAAACCTGCGTGAACGGATACTCACTACTGCCTCGGTTGTGTCAGGCACTTACGTAAAACCTACGTAAACCCCCACGTACCCTATCCTCGGTTGTGAAGGATACTTACGTAAATCCTGCGTAAATTTGTGCGTATTACTGTTCTCGGTTGTGAAGAACACATATGGTTACGCATAGTCTAGTGGATTAATAACATGGGAAGCCCCCACCAATAGAAACCTATACTGGCCCATTAGAGCCACTTGATACTCATGAACTTACTGTTACGCATTTACTATCTGTGAACTCGCTCAACTAGTTGTTGACTCTCTGCTGCATGCCTTGCAGGACCTTAGGTACTAATGGAGCTTGCACAAGGAGGAGCAGGTCGTTGTGGGCAGATGGATCGTGATTACTTATTAAACACTTATGGCGTTTCAAAACATTAATACTTATGTTGGGTTTTACATAAATGCTTCCGCTACATTTACTTATGTTGGTTTTGATAAACACCTTTCGTATTGATGGATAACTTTTGCTATTTAATTACATGTTCAATATGATTGGTGGCTTGATCCTGGTCAGTCACGCTCCCAAGCGGTGATACTCCGCAGGTGGATTTTGGGGGTGTGACAGATTGGTATCAGAGCCATTGGTTATAGAGAACTTGGTTTTAATATGGGAAAACGTTTTTATTAAAACCAGACTATAACCAGAACAGTACTCTCAACGATCCACAACGACGCTTCGCTCCACGTGCAAGACTCGACATCCTAGGTAATAAGGTTTATGTTTATTGCCTGTTTGCTAGAACTGCTTAGAACTTTGCTCGCATTACTCTTAGATACACATGACTCTATTACATGAGAATACCTACGTGCTTACACTTTTCTGTCATCGCCCTACTCGCGAACCACTCTCACTTACGTTATTTTTACTATGAAGATCATGTCTGGACGAATCAACATGACTCAAGCCCAGCTAGAGGCTCGCGTTCAAGCTCAAGTTGCTGCGGCACTTGCAGCTGCTCAAGCAGGTAGTATACCCTGCAGTATAGACTCATACTAGGATCCTTAGATCCTGCGTTAACTCTCGTATTTAATCTCGTCCTATTCGTACACAATAGGTCAACACGCGCAGCAACCTGTCTGCACTTTCAAGAACTTCATGGACTGTCGTCCAAGTACCTTTAGTGGCACTGAAGGAGCAGTTGGACTCCTCCACTGGTTTGAGAAGCTCGAGTCTGTGTTCGAGATGTGTGAATGCCCTGAGGCTCGCAGGGTGAAATACGCCACTGGCACGCTAGAAGGAATAGCACTAACTTGGTGGAACGCCCAAGTTCAGATCTTAGGGTTGGCAGCTGCTAACGCCACACCCTGGAATGATTTCAAGGAACTGATCAAGAGGGAGTATTGTACTCGGGAAGACATCCATAAGCTGGAGGATGAGTTTTACCATCTGAAGATGACTGGATTGGAGATTGAAGCTTACACCAAAAGGTCAAACGAACTGGCCGTGCTGTGTCCAACTATGGTAGACCCTCCGATTAAGCGCATTGAGTTGTATCTCAAAGGGTTGGCGCCAGAGATCCAGAGCCACGTTACTTCGGCTAATCTTGATAACATCCAGGATATTCAACGCCTTGCTCACCGCATCACAGACCAGGCAGTGGATCAGAACAAACTGCCTAAACGTATCAGCGCTACTGCTACCGTTACTACTTCAGCTACTCCTACTACTCCCAGTGACAGTAAGAGAAAATGGGATGGGGATTCCAGCAAGGGATCAGCTTCAGTTCAGTCTCAGGCCCAGCAGCGGAAGACCGACAGTTACCAGAGTCCCAGTCAGCATTCCTCAGGTAGTCACAGGCAGGGCGGATATCGAGGGAACCTCCCAAAGTGCAACAACTGCGGCAGACACCACGGTGGCCAGTGTAACAAGGGTCGCTGTCAAAGATGCCTCAAGACGGGTCATGAGGCTAAGGATTGTAGAAGCCCTCGTCCTGCGAACCAGAACCAGCAGCAGCCACAGGCATAGCAGAATCAGCAACAGGGCAACAAAGTATGTTTTCAGTGTGGGGCAGAAGGCCACTTCAAGAGGCACTGTCCTCAGCTAAACAGGAACCAGAACAACAACCATAACAATCAGGGAAATGGCAACAACAACAACGGGGGAAACAACAACGGCAACGAGGCAAGGGGTCGTGCATTCGTACTAGGTCGAGGCGACGCAGTGAACGATCCCAACGTAGTTATGGGTAAGTTTCTCCTCGAAAATATTTACGTTACTGTTTTGTTTGATTCGGGTGCGGATACAAGCTATATGTCTGTGAAAATGTGTCAACTGCTAAAACGTGCACCAACACTTTTACCCACCAAACATGTAGTAGAGTTAGCTAACGGTAAAAGTCTAGAAGCCACGCACGTAGTTCAGGGTTGTAATCTTATCCTAGCTGGTCAAGCCTTCTCGATCGACCTTATTCCCATAGTCTTGGGAAGTTTTGATATCGTTATTGGGATGGATTGGTTATCCCAACATCAGGCAGAGATCTTATGCAGTGAGAAGATCATTCGCATTCCTCGTTCTGGTCAAGAACCTCTTGAAGTTCAAGGCGACAAGAGTGGTGCTGTGGTTGGCATCATCTCTTTCTTGAAGGCTCAGAAATGCTTACGAAAGGGGCACACTGCCATTCTGGCACTCGTTACAGACGATTCAGTAAAGGAAAAGAAATTGGAGGATATTTGAAGGGGTATGGTCCCAAAAAGTCGCGCAAACCTCAGATCAGGTTGCGCGAGAGACCATACTCCTTATTGCATCAAACTTGTTAGCAACAACCTCGCGCGACCTGCATCACATTACGATCTATCCCGCGCGAGACAAAACACACCAGAAGCTCAGATATCAACACTTAGCGTAAATAATGATACAAATGGGCACACTAACCCCGCGCGGGTTAGTTGCTGTCCAACAGGAAACACCTCGTAGGGGAGCGCACAGCTACCTACAGTGGTACACAAGGTACAAGTAACAGTAAAAGGAGCCAATGAGCGTCCAGCAGGCTCTGTTCAATCGTGCGCCACGATCGCCTGACGAAAAGTACACAAGGACGCCTACATGGCACCAATCAAGGGGTGGGGACAACTGTCCCACGATCTCCACTTGTCTGCTGATGACAGAAGGACAACAAGGCCAACAACAATGACACGTGGCTCCAATCAAGGTGCGCCAGCACCGACGAGCATCTAGAAGCCACTAAGCGGTCGATGCCAGCAACGCAAAGAGCATATCCGTTGTGTTGTCCGTTTCTGGCCCAAGGCCCATCAGCCCACAACCTCTTACACCTCTCCGGCTATAAATAGAAACCTTCATTCCTCAGGTTAAACATTATATTCCCTCTACTCTCACTCTTTACACTTAATTACTCTCAAAGCAGTCGCTTATTCTCACGCCGGAGCCTGGTTAAGAGGGAAACCCCCACATTCCCCTCTTAACGAGTAACGGTGTTCTGTTTTGCAGGATTGATTACCAAGTCGGAGCTCAAATATCCTTAAGAAGATTAACCATCATGAAAGGAACATAAACCAATCTAATTAACTCCCTAATTAGATCACTGTTTCTTCATTGGCGCCCACCGATTTTTTCTATAACCACCCTCATCTTCTTTTATTTGAGCTTTTGACATCTTTTTCTTCCTTCGACTATGACTGGTCAAGGAACCATTCCAGAGTTCGGTTTCGGAACCAACTCTAACATGGCGTTGGGTGAAGGAATCCAAAACTTCCAAGCCCAACAAATCGAAGAAATCGGCGAAGTTGAAATTACCAATACTGGGGGTCCGCGCGGAAGCATTAACCGCATCACCCAAGTGGTCACCCCAGGGAACAACGGTGAAGGACCGTCGAACACAGCGCCACCTCAAAATGTATCTGCATTACTTGGCTTACCAGAAGGCGAAACCCCAGCTTCGTGGTATGCCAAGAACATCGCCACCATCAATGCAGCATACCAATCGCTGATCGCGCAGCAAGCAGTTTTGACGGCAGAACCGTCCTTGGTCACCCCTCAAAGTCAGGGGGTGCGCCAAATGCCCCCGCCAGCCAATCTACAAGGCAGAATCAACAGGCCTCCCCCTACAAGACGTTTAAGCGTACAAGACACGCGCGATACAAGAGGGGAAATGGATAGTTACTACGACTATCCGTCAAACCTTCAGCGAGGCCCTGTTCACAGCCGGCTCACGCCGCGCAACATGAACAACGAATGGGAAGAAACGGACCCGTATGATCCCACATGGGAAGGTGACGAGGAATCGTCAGTCTTTAATCGTTTACCAAAAAACCATGAGTACTACAAGCCAAGACAACACATTGGCTACACAGAAGAAGCTGAAAGAGATTTCCGCCTGGCATACAGACCAGCGGAAGCCGCGGAACACTCCAAGTTTATCCCGAAAATTGCACTCGCGCCGCTTTCACGAGAGAAGCTACCCCCAACTGTTGGGAAATTCAATGGGTTGACTGACCCAGACGATCACGTCAGAACATTCACGAGTGTGGGCTGCATGGGAGGTTGGAACATGCCTATGTGGTGCCACCTGTTCATTCAAACTCTTACCGGAGCGGCTCGCGCCTGGTTTGACAGCCTTCCGCCTGGGAAGATTAAATCATGGACAGATTTCAAGACGCAATTCTTAAGCTACTTTAGCCAACAACGTCGCTATCAACGTGACACAGCCGAAGTAGAAGATATTTGGCGAAGAGATGGTGAAGGTCTGGAAGACTTCATCACGCGTTTTAACAAAGAGTGTCTGGAAATAGGCGGCGTCAGTGAGCAACTCATGCGCTGTCACTTCAAAAAGGCTATACGCTGCGATAGTCTCATTAGAACCATCACAGGCAAAGATGGAATGCCAAAGGAGTGGGATAAACTAATGGAAGCCGCAAAAATTGTCGCGCAAACTGAGGAGTCCCTTGCTGGTGGAAAGGGCTACTACCCAGAAGATCGATTTTCAAGAGGAAGTACGCGCGACAACAACAACAAGCGTAACAAATACAAGAGTCATGACTGGAAGTCTGAGAGACCAAGAGGCCGTGACGACAGGCCACGCTACAGAGAAGATGCGCGAGAAACGATTGACCGAATCGGTTACAAGAAGGCGGTCAGAGACGACAATCGTGACAAACACTGGACTCCGCTCACAAAAACGCCAAAGGAAGTATTGATGGCGGAGAATGTCGATTTCAAGGCTCCCAGGCCAATGACAAACAAGAAAGGGCAAGATCCCAACTTGTACTGCGATTTTCACAAAGATTCGGGGCACCTGACCGACGACTGTTATAGCTTGCGCCAAGAAATCGAGAGATCGCTCAAAAGCGGTAAGCTAAGCCATTTAGTGAAGAATGTACGCAAGGAAACCCGTCAACTCCAGCGCCACGATGAAGGGAACCACAAAAAGGTCCGACGACTAGAGACCCACATGGTCAACGGACCCAGGTATAGCGCGAAAGAGAAAGGCAAACGCCCTTATGAACCTTCTTGGCAAGAGCAGCAAGTTATATTTCCGGTAGTGCGCGGCGGACCTCGCGCCACACGTCCCGTGGTCATTACCGGTATAATCGGGCATTATGAAACTGACTACATATTCATAGACCCGGGAAGTACTGCCGACATCATTTACGAACAGTGTTTCAATCAGTTGGATGAGGAGGATAAAGCGCGACTCGAGCCAGTCGATTATCCTTTGTCCGGATTTTGCAACGAGATGGTTTTTCCTCTCGGACAGATCAGTTTCCCCGTCACGCTCTCTGACGGGAAACACTCAAGAACAACAAATGTGAACTTCATGGTAATGCCAGTAAAATCGAGGCATGATGTGCTTATTGGGAGGGAAACACAAGGCGAGCTAAACATGGTGACTTCAACGCCTCATTCTGCGATAGGTTTCCCAACCAAGACAGGAGTAGCAATCATATATGCCAAGAAAGAAGTAATGTCAACTGAAGAGCTGCGCCCAACAAAGGCGGCGAAGGTCTCCACGACCGAGCCAGAGAAATGGGTTTTAAACCGAAAATACCCCGAGCAGACTGTGACAATTGGCCACGCCATCTCGTCAGAAATCAGAACACGTCTAAAGCAACTGCTGTTTCGAAACATGGATATATTTGCCTGGACACCGGCAGACATGACCGGTGTCCCGCGCAACATCATCGAGCATTGCTTAAACACGTACCCATCTGTCGAGCCAAAGGTCCAAAGAAGGCGCAGCCTAGGGGCAGACAAGACAAAAGCAATGAACGAGCAGGTATGTGAGCTGCTCAAAGCCGGGATCTTGCGAGAGGTAAGATATCAGAGTTGGGTGGCGAACCCCGTGATGGTCGAAAAATCAAACGGCGGATGGCGCATGTGCGTAGACTACACTGATCTCAACAAGGCGTGCCCAAAGGATTGCTATTCCTTGCCTGAGATCGATAAAAAAATAGATTCTCTCGCGCCATACCGATGGAAGTGCTTTTTGGATTGCTACAAAGGATACCATCAAGTGCAGATGAAGCTAGAAGATGAAGACAAGACAGCGTTCAGAACGGATCTTGGAATCTTCTGCTACACAAAGATGCCTTTTGGCCTGAAGAATGCAGGCGCGACATATCAACGCTTGATGGACAAGACCTTTGCAGGTGACATCGGAAAGCATATTGAGGTTTATATCGATGATCTAGTGGTTAAAAGTCCTGAGGAGGACCAAATGTTGAAAGACATCGAGAAAACGTTCAACTCATTGCGCAGCGTAAATATGAAGCTAAATCCAGCCAAGTGTTCCTTTGGCATGGAAGAAGGGAAGTTTCTAGGCTTCATTGTCACAAACGGCGGTTTCAAGGTGAATCCAGAGAAAGTACAAACTATAGAACGAATGCCCTCACCGCGAAACATCAAGGAAATGCAATGACTAGCCGGCCGGCTGGCCGCGCTTAATCGTTTTCTCTCCAATCACGCCGCAAAGTCGTATCCCTTCATTAGCACGTTGCGCAATTGTGTGAAGAAGCAAAAGTTCAAATGGACCCCGGAAGCCGAAACAGCTTTTCAACAAATGAAAGCGTGTCTGATTGAACTCCCTACCCTGACTGCACCATTTGAGAAGGAGCCCCTCGTACTGTACTTGTCCTCCTCGGATAAGGCAGTAGGGTCAGTATTATTGGTCGACAGAAACGGGGTACAAACCCCGATCTACTGTGTCAGCAGGGTACTCACTGACCCAGAAACAAGATATTCCACAATGGAAAAGCTGGTTCTTGCGCTACTACACGCCTCCCGAAGGCTGCGCCGATACTTCACAGGCCATGTGATAACCGTGCTTACAAACTTCCACATTGGCACTATACTAAAGAAGCCTGAGACATCAGGAAGGTTGGCAAAATGGGCCATTGAACTGAGAGGCCATAACATCTTGTACAGGCCGCGCCCGGCCATTAAGGGTCAGGTCCTAGCCGACTTCATCACAGAAGTGCCGGCCGATAAAATCAAGGAGTGCGAGCTGATAGAGACTCCCGAAAAAGATGCAACAGATGAAACTTGGATGCTTTACACCGACGGGGCATCAAATGAAGATGGCGCGGGAGCAGGATTGCGCCTGGTGAGCCCAGAGAATCACGAGTTTACTTACGCCATTAAGTTGGACTTCAAAAACACCAACAACGAGGCTGAGTACGAAGCATTTCTGGCAGGCTTACGCCTCGCCATCAAGATGGGAGCTAAGAGCTTGCGCGCACATGTTGACTCACTCCTAATAGCCAGTCAAGTAAATGGCATATACGACGCAAAGGGAGAAGTCATGGCTTTGTATCTGGAACAAGCGAAAGAATTGCTCCAACAATTCAAATCTCACAAAGTCATACACATCAATCGCTCCGAAAACAAGCCAGCTGATGCCTTGAGCAAGCTTGCCTCGACTTCCTTTCAACATCTTGCCAAGGATGTAAGGATAGAGGTACTCAAGAATCCATCGGTGCTGCTGCGACAAGTGAATGTGATCGAAACGGGCCAACCTTCATGGATGACTCCGATAATCCAATACTTGCAAGAAGGGGTACTCCCTGAAAACAGAGCGGAAGCGAGGAAGATCCAAAACAAAGCCCTACAATATGAAATGAACGGCGGTATTTTGTATCGAAAGTCTTTCCTGGGGCCACTACTGCGCTGTGTGGACCCCCAGGATGCGAACTACCTGATAAGGGAGATCCACGAGGGGATCTGCGGCATTCACGCCGGGCCACGGATAGTTGTCGCAAAGATCATGAGCGCCGGTTACTACTGGCCTGGTATGCATGTAGACGCGTTGAAGGAGATTCGCAAATGTGACTCTTGCCAGAGGCATTCTCCAAAAACACTGCGCCCAAAGAACGATCTTATCCCCGTATCCACTGCATGGCCCTTCCAGCAGTGGGGAATCGACATGGTGGGACCCTTCCCGGATGCTCCCGGCGCCGTAAAATTCATCATTGTGGCTGTTGATTACTTCACAAAGTGGGTGGAGGCCAAAGCCCTTGCATCCACCACAGCTATGATTGTGCGCAAGTTCATCTGGGAGCACATCATATGCAGATTTGGCCTCCCGCTCAAGATTGTAACAGACAATGGCACCAACTTTGCATCGGAAGATCTCAAGAAGTGGATGAAGGAGATGAAAATCGAACACACTTTCACATCTGTTGCGCACCCCCAAGGCAACGGACAAGTGGAAAGCGTGAACAAATGCATTGTCGAGGGGATTAAGGCCAGATTGGGGACAAGGCGACGAGGATGGGTTGATGAGCTCCCGAGCATCTTATGGGCTCACCGAACCATGCCAAAAACAAGTACCGGTGAGACCCCCTTCAGCTTGGTTTATGGCTCAGAGGCGGTTATCCCGGCGGAGATTGGCATACCCTCACCTCGCATGACAGCGGTCAACACAGTTGACAATGAAGCGGAAAGACGGCTTGACTTGGACTTGTTAGAAGAAAGACGCGAAATCGCGCGAATCAAAGAGGCCAAGTACAAGACCCAGCTAGAAAGGTACTACAACACAAGGGTCCGTATCTGTACCTTCTCCCCAGGGGAATACGTCTTCCGCGACAATGAAGCGTCAAATGCGGAACGTCCAGGAAAGTTGGCACCTAAATGGGAAGGCCCGTACCTGATCCACGAGGTCCTGGGCAAAGGGGCCTACAAGTTACGCACCCTAGATGGCCACATCTTACCACGAACATGGAACGCGCAACAACTGCGCAAATGTTATATGTAACTTACTTCGGCCTTGCGCCTGTTTTTACTTTCCTATGTCGGCTAAACGCCATTACAATCAATGTATGAAGGCCTATGCGCCCATTCCAGACTTAATGAAAACATACGACATGTTTTGCTACTACATTTTTTCGTTACAAATGCACGCTAAACTTTTGATTAGCGCGAAAACACTCCAGCATTTCAGAGTTTGTCCAAACCACCTCCAAGGTCCTCCGCGAACAAAGCGCGAGACCGGGTGGGCACCTTCTACTTAAAAAACGCTTCCATTTATTCGAGCTAATTTAACCTAAGTTTTTACAGCTATGCAACAATTGCAACGGAAAAAACAAACATTTCATATCATTTAAAGCTCGCGCAGCAGCGCAGCATTATACATTTAAGCGTCAAAAGAAATAACAAAGGCATGAAAGCCTATCAACATCCTACTCTATTCATGTCGGTCACCATCATCATCACCGTCATCGTCGCCATCATCATTGCCATCATCATCACCATCGCCACCATCATCACCAGCTGGCTCTTCATCGGACAATTCGACAGTGACTGGTGGATCGAGGACTGCCTTGAGACGCTGGCACCAGTCGTCTTTCTTCAAGGATTCCACAACCAGATCCATGATAGGCAAGGAAAGGTTGTCATATGAGTTTTCAGCACCTGCCAGCGCAGCATCAGCATGTTCCGTCACTGAGCAATGGCTTATATCAAATTCCTGCCCCAGCATCTGCTCAACGTGACTGGCACACTCCAAATAACCTCCTCGATGACCCACCGCACGCGCCGCATCCGTAAGAGCAGCAACGGCGCGATCTAGCTCGCCAGCGTTCAAGATGGAGTTGGCAACCTTCACCAAAAGAAAAGCATTAAAAATAAACTCTTAACAAGATAGAAGCATAAAACAAAGATACTCACCAGCACTACTCCACGAGTGCGCATCCATTCAGCCTCCGAGACAAGCGTGTCAACGATTCCTTGGGCCTCAGAGTAGTTGGTTTGAGCCACGTTAAGCGCGGCAGTGCTGACAGCACGCGCCTCCTCAGCCGTAGCAGCCTTAACCCTCTCGGCCTCCAAGTCGATCTCCAACGACTCACATCTGTCGATTTGCTCGTTCAAGCGACGTTTGAGCTCCGCAATCTCAACGTCCTTGGCGTGGAGATCTCTGTCCTTGCTAGACAGCTGCACCTTGGCCGCAGACAACTCAACCTGAAGGCCGATAAAACAGCTTAGGCCGTTTTGTTAACAACATAGCAAGAATAAAGGAAAACAAATAAACTAACCTCCATCTGTTGTTTGGCAACTTTCTCTCCCTGCGCCTCCTCTACCTTCGATGTCAAGTCAGCAACTTTAGCCTCAAGATCAACAATCTTCTGTCGAGCCGCGTAGGCGCGCTCGTTGTCTTGGGCACAAATACGTTTAAACTCGGCCTTCTCTTTGGCCAGTTGCTCCTCAACATTGTGGAGTTTCTTTTGCAAGCCCTCGCGGCCCCATTCTTCGGCCCTCTTATCGGCTTCAAATTTGGCTCTCTCCTCACCAAGAGCAGCCTTAGACTTTTCAAACTCAGCAATTCGTTTTAACGAGCGCTCACGATAAGCCTCCCAGTCGGCGCGCTCTCTAACCATTGTTCGCCATTCACGAACTATCTGGTGATTGGCAGCACGAGCGTTGGCCTCTCCAAGTATAAAGGTGCGGTATAACATTTCGTGGGGTTTCGCCCTTTGCCGGTTAACTTCTGCAGGGGTAAACGAATTCAAAAACCACTCGCGGCAAGGGGCAAATTCATGAAATGTATCTTTTTGCTTTAAGCTCCAAGGGGCTTGGTGAGGAGCATCGCCGCGTTCTTCTTCATTGTAAGTTTTATAGTAGATATCGCCGACGGTATCCTTCGCCCCGACCACGTTTGGGTTAAAACCCCCTGCACCACCAGAGCTCGCGCTGCTTGAAGCATATCGACCCGCACCCTTAGAAGTAACGACATGCGCGGAGTGGGTAGGGTTTGTGACCTCAGGACCTTGAGATTTAAGAGGCTGATCCATAGCCTTTTTCGCTTCTAGCTCTTTCTCCAAGGTTTTCTTCTTCGCCGCCTCGGCCAACCTCTCCTGCTCCGCCTTCTTCAAACGCTCTTCCTCCGCCTTCCTTTTTCTCTCCTCCTCCTCTTTCTTCTTCCTCTCTTCTTCTTCCTTCTTTTTCTCCTCCTCCGCAAGTCTCTTCTTCTCTTCCTCTCTCTTCCGACCCTCCTCCACCTTTCGCTGCGCCTCAGCAGCCTTCGCGGCATCCTGAGCAGCAGTGTCAGTGGACTTGATGGTAATCTTGGGCCTTTTCGCCCCAGCCTCACTGAACGTGACAACTTTCTCAGGAGTCTTCTTCTTAATCTCTGCAAAAATAATGCAAGTACATTTAAGCAAAGAAACAAGGTATTAGGAAGAGAAGCAAAGAGCATACCAGGAGAGAACTTGTATAACGAGCGCAGCTTGCTCGTTTTCCCAACCGCGGGAATCACAACAGATGTAGGCGCGGAAGCCACACCAGTCGTGGCTTCGCTCCTACCTCTCTTCCGCCCAATAAGCTGGGCACCAACATCCTCTTCTTCTGCGTCATCTTCGGGAAAAGATGGAGTCGCGCCAGCTTCAGGGTTACGAGAACCCGCGCTTCCAGAGCTTTTCGATCCACCGGCACCAGTGTTGGCCTTAGCTGCATGTGACAAACCTTCAAATGAGTCACTGATTATCACATAGTCATCTAAGTCACGTTGTCGAAGGCGAAGAGTACCTTTGACAGCAGCAGTAGTTGTGCGACTGGTGCCAGTACCCTTGCTGGTCACCTCAGCATCAACCTTCTTCTTCTTCTTTAAAGGCTTCTTCTTCTTCTCCTCAGGGTCAATCCCCAGGTCGCGCAACACACCTGCAAAGATTTTAGACCAAGAGCTTAGCTCGCCGCTGGAAGAACCTACAGACTCCTCGCTGGAAAGATAGAGAGTCTCTTTCCTAGCGAGAGTCACAGAGCGCAAAGGACGAGGTTTAGGGTATTGCGCACCTTCAGTAGCGGTTGGCGGCGAAGCAAAGGCATCAGCAGCTGGAAACATGAAGTTGCCTTTAATCTGGTCATACCAGCTTTCCTCATCATCGCGCAACGGGTGAACGCCCATGGAGCCACCGGATGTCGAGAAGGCAGCTTGATAGAGTTGCGCTTCTACACATGAAAGTAAGTAAGTAACAATTAAAGCAAACCTACTTAGAAAAAGAACAAAGAAATAACTAACCTTGATCGCCGATCTTCAAAACCGGAACCTCCCTGCTGCTAGGTGACCACTGGTCACTCATCTTAGCAGCAACCAAAACATTTTCCCCAAACACCCGATTTGGGGTTGGGGTTAGTTGCTGGTACCACCGAGCATTTTTTGGAATGGGAAGATCTTCCTTCGGTATGGCCTCGGTCCAGTCCCTAAAGGGCATGGCAACCGGCAAAACCTCTTCCCTGATAAAGAAGAACTTAGGTTTCCAGTCATGGAAACTCTTCGGTGGGTTCAGTAAAATCTTCTTCGCCGCACCACGGCTTGCAAACGAGAAGAAGCCCATCGTCCTCTGCAACTGGTAGAAGGCACGAAACTTATCTACTGATGGCTCAACGCCATGGGAACGACACAAGAATTCAAAGTGTCGTACCCTAACCATACCGGGTGGGCTCATCTGTGATATATGAAAGTTATAGTGATGAAGAATATGGCCCATAAAGTTGGTCGCCAGCAGCCTGAAGTTACCCTGAAGAAAGAAATCTTCATAAAGGGTAATATACCCAGGTGGTGCATCAGCCGCGGTCTGGCCCTGAGCCGGATACCGGGCATCCCACTCTGGTGGGAATCGGAAACTACGAACGATTTGTTCGAAGAGACCTAAGTCCCATTTAAGGACAGGAACTGGTCCTTCCTCAGTAACAGCAACCTCCTGGTGTTCTTCGCTCATATCTGGAAATTCTGGAAAAAACTTTGAAGATTTGAAGAAATCTTGAAGATATGAAGAACAGGTTTGAAGATTCAAAGAGAAGTTTGAGAAGAAAATAGAGAAGAAACGAAGAGAAGTGAAGAGTCTCTCACCTCTCTTCGGATATATATACCCATCGCATTTAATGCGATGGGTACCCGTGCCGCGTTCGCCGCTAGGCTAACCAACGAGGGGTTGCCACGTCAAGCGGAAAACCAGGGGTGACGGTTACCACGCGCGCGTGGGCCTCACTCTCCTGACACGAAGTGCAACCGCCGCAGGCGGCATGATGACATCCGTGCCAGGGGTCAACTGTCACGGCCCCCGACCCGGTTTGACCCGTTTCAGGAGCCGCGGGACAGAAATCCTGCGGTATTTTAATTTAGGCGACAGCGGAAGTCTTTTAAAACAGGATCTTTAGTATTTAAAACTGCTCATTACATAATTTAGGGATAAAATCCAGTAATTTACAATAATGTGATTTCCATGGAAATCTTTATTTTTAAAACATGTTCCTTTATTTATTTACACTGAGCCACTTTTCTAAGCTGGTAGTGCTTCCTGGCACTTTTCTTTGCTCACAACAGATTACCTGAAACATGTTTGAAAAAGGTTTTGTCAGCGGGGAAATACTGAGTGAGTTCATTCAGTTTTTAGGAAATGACCCATAGTTATAAATTACAGCATAAGAGCGATTACAATGGTTTACATCTTTATTTTTATCTGGCTTTCTGCCACAATGGTGACAAGTCACAATGGTGACGATGGTCATACCACTATTAGGTCAATGAACTCTAATAGTGACGTTTCTCCCTAGTAGGTCAATGAACCTAACTGAGAGAAATAGTAATGTGCACAATACCCCACTAACCAATAAATCAAGATATCCACGACTTAGTCCCTGTAATTATAACACTTTGAAAATAATTTGGAGTATTGTAAAACAGTTGATAAAAAGAAGAATGACTCACATTGCAGATTTAACGAGCAGTGTATAAGCCTACTGATTAGCCTTGATTATTTCTAATTTAACAATAATGCACACAAAACAGGATTAGTGATCAATACAGCAGTTACGATAATTTCCCGAGATCAAATACTCGCAATGAATGACCAAGTGCAATACTTCAACTCATTTATCAAAATGACAAACGACAAAGTATAGTACTTCAACTCGTATATCGAATTATCGACAACGACAAAGTACAATGCTTCGGCTCATTTATCGGATTACCGACAAACGATAAAGCATAGCCCAATGTGGGCGGCACTTAGACATTCTTTGGGTATATTGATCCCGGAAACTGAATCGTAATAGCGATCGAGTAATTACCCTGTTCTGCGGCAGCGATTCGATAATTGTGTGTGTGTGTTGGACTGTTTTGCTTATAACTCGACCTACGTAACTCCGATTTTCGTCGTTCAAGTGCCAAATTTCAAGTCCCAACCCCTGCTATTTATACTGAAATTTTGACACCGTCGCGTAGCGCGAGGGGGTACCCCCTTAGGCGTCGCGCTACGCGAGTGACCACCCTACTTTCATAGAGTAGCCCTTCGTGCATGTAGGCTTGCTGTGTTGTCAGTTTCTTAAAATTCGATTTTTATAATTAGTTATGAAGATAATCGTTGGCTAGGGTTTATCCCCCCCTGAGTTTTAGGGGCCCTGATCCTGATTCTGAAAATTCTGAAAATTTTAGGGTTTGCGTAGAATCACTTGGGTGTCTCAATTAGGGTTTCCTTAATAGCTAATTACTATCCTAATTAGGGATTTTAGTGACAGTTGTTACATCCTCCCCATCTTACGAAAAATCTCGTCCTCGAGATTCACTGAAATAGATGAGGGTATTTTCACTTCATTTCTGATTCCAGTTCCCAAGTATACTCTTGTTCTCTTCTGGATTCCCATTGGACTTTCACTAATACTAGTCGTTTGTGTTTGAGAAACTTAATTTTCCGATCTTCTATTTGTAGGGGTTTCTCTATCATTTATCTCTATATCTTGAAGAGGTACTACCAAGGATTCGCCTGATAGACGTTTCTTGAGATTGGATACATGAAACACATCATGTACTTCAGCTAATTCTTCTGGTAGTTGTAAATGATAAGCTACTGGTCCTATGTGTTGGATTACTGGTAATGGCCCTACGTATAAGAGACTTAGCTTCTTCTCTTACCGAATTTATAAATTCCTTTCCAAGGAAATACTTTCAATAGCATTTTGTCTCCAACTCGGACTTCGACGGCTTTTGTTTATTATTTGTATAGTTCTTCTAACCGTCTTCAGCCTTTCCTTCGTGATACTGAATATCACAATCGTAATCATCGAGGATTTCCTTTTTCTCATGTTTAATTCTTGTTGCTCAAATATGTATCTTAAATTCTTATGACCTATATGGATAGTAAGTTTGCTTAGATAATGTTTCATAATCTTAAGGACAACTTGTGGTTTCTAATTTTTAAGCTTACAAATGGTAAGGCTTTCTTCGTGCTTTTGCAACTGCCTTGATGCATATACAATTACCTTTTTGTGTCGTATTACCATTCATTCAAATTCTAACTTTGAAGCATTACCGTATATTTTAAAATCTTCTGTTCCTTCTGGTAAGGCTAGCTTAGAGGCTTCTTTTTGTTTAGGTTATTATTTAGAATTAACTGTGTTAACTTAGTTAACGATGTATCTATCTAAAAGAATCCTTAATAAACTGTCTATAGTATTCGGTTAAATTTACAAAATTCCTACTTTCCATTTAAAGATTGCGAACTCTTCCATTGCTATCTTAGCAGGATCTAAGTGAATATCTTCATGATTCATCATGTGACCTTACGTGGTTTATTTCCTATAATCATAAATACTTCTCCAGCGGGTACCTGGATTTTCTTATAAAGTTCTTATCACCAAGAATTTGAGTAGGGTTGGCTACTAACCAATCTATTTCTAACACAACATCAAACTTGGCTAATTTCATAGGAATTAGGTTAGCGAGGAATTATATGACCTGAGAGTTCTATATTTTCCTTTTTGCCTGTTTTGACTGTAAAGATTTGTCTAAGTTAAGAGTTTGACAGAATGAAGTATTTATAAAACTTTGGTGTGCATCAGAGTCAGTTAATACTTTTTGTGTAAACGTTGTAACCTAGGACGTACCGGCTATTACATCTGGAATGAGCTCTGTCTCCTGAGCAGTCAATTGAAAGGCTCTTGCATTCCTTTTTGCTTCTTCTGTAGGTTTGGCTTTAGTGTCAGATGGTTTGTTCAGTTTTGGACAATTTGGCCTAAGATGTCCAGTTTCTTCACAGTTGTAACAAACTGAAAATTTCTTCCTTCTGCAGTCTTCTTCCTGATGCCCCGGAATTTTGCAAAAATTGCAGTATCCTTTGCATCTTCCAAAATGCTTTCTTTTGCAAAAATTGCAAAATGAACTAGTAGAAGATTGCCCATTCCCTCCTTTCTTAAAATCGTTATGGTTATCCGAACGGATTACCGGGGTAATCTTTTGGGCTACTTCCTTCCTTCTATTTTCTTCTCTTGTCCGTACTAGTTCGTCAGTCAGAGTATTGGCTAAATCTACCGCATCATCAATCGTGCGAGGTTTCGCAGCCTTGACGATGTTACGGATTTCAGAAATCAATCCCCAAATATATCGAGAAATAAGTACTGGCTCTGGCGAAGCCAGGGTTGGTACTACTCGAGCATATTCGAAGAATGTCGTAGTATACTTTCGACAATCTACATCAACCATTCGGTGGGTTAAAAATTTGTTTGTCATTTGTTCCTTTTCATATTCGGGACAGAATTTTCTTTCTACCAAGCTTTTAAATTCTTCCCAGTTCATAGCATACGCCATCCTTCTTCCTTTTGATTGTAACACCGTATTCCACCATTCTAGCGCTCCTTCTTTGAAAAGATTTGACGCGTACATGACCTGATCATCCTGAGCACATTTACTTATGGCAATTACTGCCTCAGTTTTCTCTAACCAACGTAGTGCCGCAGTTGCTCCTTCATTGCCCGCAAACTCAGATGGTTTACAAGCAAGAAATTCCTTGTAAGTGCAACCAGGCGTTGCAACTTTCATTTTCTTAGGGAGCGGCGCTGGTTGTGGTTCATGGTCATGATTAACATGATCATTGCCTCCGTTTACGCTATTACTGAAGTTATCTTCAGAAATACGTTTGCTAGGAACGTGTTGTTGTGGTTCTATTGGATTTTTAACAGCAGCAACGATGGCTGGAATAGCGTTGGCTATCCCTTGAGCTATCATTGTTGGAATAGTGTTGGCTATCCCTTGAGCAACGATATTTTCTATATCCTGCCTAGTCATATATTGATCTCCCGGATGTTGCTCAGAATCATTAACCTCATTAACTGGTTCATTATTAGCGTTTTCCATTTGACAACTAAGTTATAGATAAATAATTAGTATACAAGAAATAATCCAATATCATACTTAATTACACATAATCACGTATACGAACAAAATTTGTAAATTTTCTAAAATTTCATGCTTCTATATACAACCGTTTTATTATTTATCTTACACATACTGATTTTAATTTCATAAATCCCCTATTCTTTTTGTCAACGATATTCTAGTAACTGTGTTCCCTCTTATCGTAGTTCCAGGAGATCTGTCCCCCAATCTCTTGGATCCTATTCCCAGTATCCATTAGTTCTTTACCAAAGCGAAGTTCAGCCTTATTCTTGTTACTCATTGGTGGATTTGGTAAAGGTTCTAGATGGAACTTGAGGAAAAAGCTTATAGGGATGGTTTTGTAACTGTATTTCATTAATTAACCATTCGTTTATTTGCGAGTGGATTGAAGGGTTTGGAAGAGATGGTTCTAAGTTCATTGGGAGTGGTGTTTCAAGAGAGCGACTAAAAATAGTTTCATTAACAGGCTTAATAGTATTAGGGCTTGCCATTATAGAATCTAACTCTTCCTGAGATGGTAACTTTTCAATTTGCCTAGAACTTTCCCCAATTTCTATTTCCTTGGGCTTGGGTTTCTCGAGAGGTAAAGCATCGAATTCTATAGGTTCTTCTATATCTAGTATATACCTATTGAAATCTCTGGAAACTTCTACTCTTACTGGATAGAGATTTAAATTCTGAAGGGCCTCAGACAAGTTACTCATGCTGTTTAGCAAAAATAGACATAGTCAGAATTCATAAAATTTATAGAAAACTTTTTAAATATTAGTTCCTACTGGGTACTATTGAAATTTACATCATACGAGGTTTTATTTTGAAAATTTTATGATTTTCTTGATAAGACTTCTAGATAATAAAGGTACTAATACTTGAGTCAAATTATTTAAGAATTTGCATGACTTACTACATTGACTAGGATATATAAAGATCTGCTCATACTGTACACAATTAGTCAGATAAATAAACAAATAATCACAAAATAGCAATTAATAAAAATTAAGTATTTTCTAAATACTTAATTGGCTTAAATCAGTGGCTTGAGAAGTGGCTCTGATACCACCTTATTTCTGTCACGGCCCCCGACCCGGTTTGACCCGTTTCAGGAGCCGCGGGACAGAAATCCTGCGGTATTTTAATTTAGGCGACAGCGGAAGTCTTTTAAAACAGGATCTTTAGTATTTAAAACTGCTCATTACATAATTTAGGGATAAAATCCAGTAATTTACAATAATGTGATTTCCATGGAAATCTTTATTTTTAAAACATGTTCCTTTATTTATTTACACTGAGCCACTTTTCTAAGCTGGTAGTGCTTCCTGGCACTTTTCTTTGCTCACAACAGATTACCTGAAACATGTTTGAAAAAGGTTTTGTCAGCGGGGAAATACTGAGTGAGTTCATTCAGTTTTTAGGAAATGACCCATAGTTATAAATTACAGCATAAGAGCGATTACAATGGTTTACATCTTTATTTTTATCTGGCTTTCTGCCACAATGGTGACAAGTCACAATGGTGACGATGGTCATACCACTATTAGGTCAATGAACTCTAATAGTGACGTTTCTCCCTAGTAGGTCAATGAACCTAACTGAGAGAAATAGTAATGTGCACAATACCCCACTAACCAATAAATCAAGATATCCACGACTTAGTCCCTGTAATTATAACACTTTGAAAATAATTTGGAGTATTGTAAAACAGTTGATAAAAAGAAGAATGACTCACATTGCAGATTTAACGAGCAGTGTATAAGCCTACTGATTAGCCTTGATTATTTCTAATTTAACAATAATGCACACAAAACAGGATTAGTGATCAATACAGCAGTTACGATAATTTCCCGAGATCAAATACTCGCAATGAATGACCAAGTGCAATACTTCAACTCATTTATCAAAATGACAAACGACAAAGTATAGTACTTCAACTCGTATATCGAATTATCGACAACGACAAAGTACAATGCTTCGGCTCATTTATCGGATTACCGACAAACGATAAAGCATAGCCCAATGTGGGCGGCACTTAGACATTCTTTGGGTATATTGATCCCGGAAACTGAATCGTAATAGCGATCGAGTAATTACCCTGTTCTGCGGCAGCGATTCGATAATTGTGTGTGTGTGTTGGACTGTTTTGCTTATAACTCGACCTACGTAACTCCGATTTTCGTCGTTCAAGTGCCAAATTTCAAGTCCCAACCCCTGCTATTTATACTGAAATTTTGACACCGTCGCGTAGCGCGAGGGGGTACCCCCTTAGGCGTCGCGCTACGCGAGTGACCACCCTACTTTCATAGAGTAGCCCTTCGTGCATGTAGGCTTGCTGTGTTGTCAGTTTCTTAAAATTCGATTTTTATAATTAGTTATGAAGATAATCGTTGGCTAGGGTTTATCCCCCCCTGAGTTTTAGGGGCCCTGATCCTGATTCTGAAAATTCTGAAAATTTTAGGGTTTGCGTAGAATCACTTGGGTGTCTCAATTAGGGTTTCCTTAATAGCTAATTACTATCCTAATTAGGGATTTTAGTGACAGTTGTTACATCAACTCAAACGTCGCTCTCAGCGACTTATCTCACCAACCCGTCAGAAGTTCAAATTTCGAAGTTTCCCGCCATAAAATTTGCAAGTAACTTCATGCAAAAGTTACATGAGCCGCGCAAGATAAACGTCAACTACTATAACCTCGCGCGCCTGAACGGCCAAACAATAAATCGCCCAACACCTGCCTGGTACCTGCGCATTTGAAAACGACAGTTTCTACGTGCGCCATACCAATCAGGATCAAAAGAACATTTCCCCTTCTCTTATTTTTATTAAGTCCAGAGCTCCAACCACTTGCGTTGCGCATGGTGCAGCACTGGACTGGGGGGACTTGAAGGGGTATGGTCCCAAAAAGTTGCGCAAACCTCAGATCAGGTTGCGCGAGAGACCATACTCCTTATTGCATCAAACTTGTTAGCAACAACCTCGCGCGACCTGCATCACATTACGATCTATCCCGCGCGAGACAAAACACACCAGAAGCTCAGATATCAACACTTAGCGTAAATAATGATACAAATGGGCACACTAACCCCGCGCGGGTTAGTTGCTGTCCAACAGGAAACACCTCGTAGGGGAGCGCACAGCTACCTACAGTGGTACACAAGGTACAAGTAACAGTAAAAGGAGCCAATGAGCGTCCAGCAGGCTCTGTTCAATCGTGCGCCACGATCGCCTGACGAAAAGTACACAAGGACGCCTACATGGCACCAATCAAGGGGTGGGGACAACTGTCCCACGATCTCCACTTGTCTGCTGATGACAGAAGGACAACAAGGCCAACAACAATGACACGTGGCTCCAATCAAGGTGCGCCAGCACCGACGAGCATCTAGAAGCCACTAAGCGGTCGATGCCAGCAAGGCAAAGAGCATATCCGTTGTGTTGTCCGTTTCTGGCCCAAGGCCCATCAGCCCACAACCTCTTACACCTCTCCGGCTATAAATAGAAACCTTCATTCCTCAGGTTAAACATTCTATTCCCTCTACTCTCACTCTTTACACTTAATTACTCTCAAAGCAGTCGCTTATTCTCACGCCGGAGCCTGGTTAAGAGGGAAACCCCCACATTCCCCTCTTAACGAGTAACGGTGTTCTGTTTTGCAGGATTGATTACCAAGTCGGAGCTCAAATATCCTTAAGAAGATTAACCATCATGAAAGGAACATAAACCAATCTAATTAACTCCCTAATTAGATCACTGTTTCTTCAATATTCCAATCGTACGCGACTACCCTCAGGTGTTCCCTGAAGACTTACCTGGCTTACCGCCTCATCGTCAGGTCGAATTTCAGATCGAGCTCGCTCCAGGAGCAGCACCCATAGCTCGCGCACCATATCGTCTAGCTCCATCAGAATTGGAGGAACTGTCAAAGCAGCTACAAGAGCTCTTGGAAAAGGGTTTCATTCGTCCAAGCTCTTCGCCTTGGGGAGCTCCAGTACTTTTCGTGAAGAAGAAGGACGGTACGTTCAGAATGTGCATAGACTACAGGGAACTGAACAAGGTGACGGTGAAGAACCGTTATCCTCTTCCACGCATAGATGATTTATTCGACCAGTTGCAAGGGTCGTGCTATTATTCGAAGATAGACCTGAGGTCAGGTTATCATCAGCTGAGAGTCCGTGAGGAGGACGTCTCCAAAACAGCATTCAGAACTCGTTACGGCCACTACGAGTTTCTTGTCATGCCGTTCGGGTTAACGAACGCGCCTGCTGTATTTATGGATCTTATGAACAGGGTGTGCAAACCCTATCTTGACAAGTTCGTCATAGTATTCATCGACGACATTCTGATTTACTCCAAGAGTCAGGAGGAGCACGAGCAGCATCTATGCCTTATTTTGGAACTTCTTCGAAAGGAACAGCTGTACGCTAAGTTTTCGAAATGCGACTTCTGGCTTCGTGAAGTCCACTTTCTAGGCCACGTAGTGAACAAGGATGGGATTCATGTCGATCCATCCAAGGTAGACTCCATCGGAAACTGGCCTGCACCACGTACGCCAACGGAAATACGCCAATTCTTGGGTTTGGCGGGTTACTACAGACGGTTTATTAGAGACTTTTCAAAGATTGCTCAGCCGCTTACGCTACTAACACAGAAGGGTGTCACCTACCGTTGGGGAGATCCCCAGGAAACTGCTTTTCAGCACCTAAAGGATAGGCTTTGCAGTGCACCTATCCTCTCTTTGCCAGAGGGCACAGATGACTTCGTGGTTTATTGTGATGCATCCATCCAAGGTCTTGGATGTGTGTTAATGCAGCGCGACAAGGTCATTGCTTACGCTTCGCGCCAACTTAAGATTCATGAACGGAACTACACGACGCACGATTTAGAGCTGGGAGCTGTTGTTTTCGCGCTTAAGATATGGCGACACTACCTGTACGGTACCAGGTGCACGATTTACACCGATCATAGGAGTCTCGAGCATATCCTTAAGCAAAAGGATTTGAACATGCGTCAACGACGATGGGTTGAACTACTGAACGATTATGAATGCGCTATTAAGTACCATCCAGGCAAAGCCAATGTTGTGGCTGACGCCCTCAGTCGGAAAGACACTCTACCACGGCGCGTGCGAGCGCTACAGCTTACGATTCAGTCTAGCCTTCCTGCACAGATACGAGATGCTCAGGTAGAAGCATTGAAACCCGAAAACGTCAAGGCTGAAGCCTTACGCGGTTCACGACAGCGATTAGAACAGAAGGCAGACGGCGCCTACTATGTAACGGGGCGTATTTGGGTCCCACTTTATGGCGGTCTACGCGAACTTGTAATGGATGAAGCTCACAAGTCTCGCTACTCGATACATCCAGGGTCGGACAAGATGTACCGCGACATCAGAACAACATACTGGTGGCCTAGCATGAAGGCCCACATCGCTACTTATGTCGGCAAGTGCTTGACCTGTGCGAGAGTCAAGGTCGAATACCAGAAACCAGCGGGCCTACTTCAGCAGCCTAAGATACCTCAATGGAAATGGGAAGAAATTTCCATGGATTTCGTTACAGGCCTACCTAGATCCTAGCGTGGGAATGATACCATATGGGTGATCGTGGATCGACTCACCAAGTCTGCACACTTCCTAGCTATAAAGGAAACGGATAAGTTCTCCACTCTCGCAGACGTCTATCTTAAAGAAGTTGTTTCGAGGCACGGAGTGCCCACCTCCATCATTTCGGATCGCGATGCACGATTCACGTCAGAGCTATGGCAAGCGATGCATAAATCTTTCGGCTCACGGTTAGACATGAGCACAGCATATCACCCTCAGACGGATGGGCAGTCTGAGCGAACGATTCAAACACTTGAAGACATGCTTAGGGCATGCGTTATAGACTTCGGCAACGGCTGGGAAAAGCACCTCCCTTTGGTGGAGTTCTCGTATAATAATAGTTATCACACCAGCATTCAAGCTGCTCCATTCGAGGCATTGTACGGACGTAAATGCCGGTCACCTCTCTGTTGGGCAGAGGTGGGGGATAGTCAGATTACGGGTCCAGAGATTGTAGTGGACGCCACAGAAAAGATTGCACAGATACGACAACGCATGGCGGCAGCACGCGACCGTCAGAAAGCCTACGCGGATAAGCGTAGAAAGCCATTGGAATTTCAGGTCGGGGACCGGGTTTTACTTAAAGTCTCACCCTGGAAGGGTGTGGTTCGTTTTGGCAAACGGGGCAAACTAAATCCGCGGTACGTCGGACCGTTCGAAATCATTGAGAAAATAGGCAAGGTAGCCTACAAGTTGAACCTACCAGCTGAACTCGGTGCAGTTCACAATGTATTCCACGTGTCGAATCTGAAGAAATGCCTATCAGATGAGACCCTTATCATTCCTTTCAAAGAACTCACTATCGATGAGCGGTTGCAGTTCGTCGAGGAACCAGTTGAAATCACGGACCGGGATGTGAAGGTCCTCAAAAACAAGAGAATCCCTCTTGTTCGAGTACGTTGGAACTCCAAACGTGGCCCAGAGTACACCTGGGAACGCGAAGACAGGATGACAGAAAAGTGCCCCCAGTTATTCGGAACCAATGCAACCACTACTGAGGCTGAAGCTACTACTGCGGAATTTCGGGACGAAATTCCAGATCAACGGGGGGAGGATGTGACACCCCAGGAAAATCAGTGAACGAACGATATAACTTACCTAGCTTCCTCAGTGAGTGCATACCAAATTTCGGGACGAAATTTCTTTTTAGTTGGGGATAATGTGACAACTCGTACTTTAGACTTATCTTGTGTAACGTTATATGCTCACGTGAACTATATTACTTGAATGAATACATGATATGTTATATGAATGCTATGTGTTACGTGTTTATGTGATTGCGAGATATGTTTGCTTAAACCGAATAGTATTCGATTACACAAAAACCCACCCGGTCCATTTAGTGGACTCGAGACCATGAGATAGCCCAAGTGGGGTTTCGGCCCACTTCCCTATTATGTATTTATGCACACACATCTCTTAGGGTTTAGTTTTCACAACCTTGGCAATCAAACACACACATACTCTCTCTCTCTCTACTCGGAACTAAGGCAGCCGAACACCCCATCTCTCTCGAAGTTTTGTTTCGGATCATTCCTCCTCCAACCGGTTAGTGTGTGTTTACCGATTTTACGTTTATGGTACTATGTTATGCATGCTCTACATGGTGAATGTGATTGATAGTTTACAAACTGTTAATGTGATGTTCTTGCATGTTCTTGAATCGGTTCATGTATGATTGGGTAGGGTTTATATAAATCATATAGATGAAAGCATGTAACTGATTTATGATGATGATTCGAATAGATAGTTTACTATTTTGAACGACTTATTAGGCACAGGAACTAAGATGTTTGTTGATGATCCGATTGATTGTTCTTGAATTGACGATGATTATGAACATGCTTGCATATGGATTAATTGTTGATTTGATCTGTTTCCGAAACTGCCAAAGATGTTTGCTAGAATCACGGAATAACTGTTGCATGAATTATGGAAACCAGTTACACACCTAGTTGCGACATAGATTGCGAGTCGAGACCTCATAATCTCGACTCGAGACCACAAGCAGCATAACCCAAAACCATGGTTGCGAGTCCCGTTGCGACTCGAGACCTCACACCGACACACAGCAGCACGAGCCGGAACCACGGTTGCGAGTCCCATTACGACTCGAAACCGGACCATGACAAGCCGAGACCAGGGTTGCGAGTCCCGTTGCGACTCGGGACCTTCTTGTTGCGACTCGAGACCAGTTACACATGCACACGGATTTGGGCCTTGTACTGTCACGGGCCCAATTGTCTGGGCCGGGTAGCTGGACTTGTTTACGTATCTGCTAATTAGACCGTTTATATGTTGGGCCGGGGTACTTTTGGGCTAATAATTATTTGCACAAGTTGACTGGATTTGCTTTAATTATAAACTGTTGCCATGAGCTATAGGTGTTTGTAACGTGTTAACCTATGTGATATATACGTGCATTACTTGAAGTCAAAGTCTGACTTGTATGGTAACCCTGTTAGGACGTGGTTGACCACCTTTAGATTCAAGAAACCCTCTTGTGTGTATCTGCCGAGCAACCCAAGGTGAGTTCACACTCTTACCAAGGCATGGGATTCCCGGGGTGTTGGGAATGGGATCGATAAGGATAAGGTTGAATAGATTCATACGGACACTGTTACTAGACTACCATACCATCATCCTCGGTTGTGCAGGACACATACGTAAAACCTACGTATAATTAAGTTACTCGCTATCCTCGGTTGTGAAGGATACTCACGTAAAACCTGCGTGAACGGATACTCACTACTGCCTCGGTTGTGTCAGGCACTTACGTAAAACCTACGTAAACCCCCACGTACCCTATCCTCGGTTGTGAAGGATACTTACGTAAATCCTGCGTAAATTTGTGCGTATTACTGTTCTCGGTTGTGAAGAACACATATGGTTACGCATAGTCTAGTGGATTAATAACATGGGAAGCCCCCACCAATAGAAACCTATACTGGCCCATTAGAGCCACTTGATACTCATGAACTTACTGTTACGCATTTACTATCTGTGAACTCGCTCAACTAGTTGTTGACTCTCTGCTGCATGCCTTGCAGGACCTTAGGTACTAATGGAGCTTGCACAAGGAGGAGCAGGTCGTTGTGGGCAGATGGATCGTGATTACTTATTAAACACTTATGGCGTTTCAAAACATTAATACTTATGTTGGGTTTTACATAAATGCTTCCGCTACATTTACTTATGTTGGTTTTGATAAACACCTTTCGTATTGATGGATAACTTTTGCTATTTAATTACATGTTCAATATGATTGGTGGCTTGATCCTGGTCTCTCACGCTCCCAAGTGGTGATACTCCGCAGGTGGATTTTGGGGGTGTGACAGTTTCTAGCTTTCAATCTGTAATTTATTTGTGGTGATGACTAAAAGAATGTCTGACTTAAATCACTTGTATATTTAGGTTTCATCTACTTTTACATTTTAATCCGAGCGTTAGTACTGACTAAGATAACTATTGAAACGTTGACAAAAATAAGTAGGTCATCACGGTACCTTTGGATTTTTTTAAACGTTATAGTTTATAAGATATAATAAGAATACATAAAAGAATTATAAGTCTATTGTGGTGGTGGAAAGTGTAACTAATTATCCATAATTTTATTGAAACTCAGGGATTTAAGTATAATAAGATGGGAGACTAAAATATAATTAGTGTTTAAAAGACCAATTTACCCTTATTTTAGGGGTGTATCTATAAATTAAGAATGAAAATTTTTTAATTTTCTGGGTATTTGACCCTTTTATGCATTATAATATATAGTATATTTAAGTACTTTTTTTTTTATCAGAACCAAATCTACTTGTTTAGTTTTACTTTTAGAGTTAAATCTATTAAGTCTTTAAAAAGAAAATATTTTTTTTTTGACAGGATTGTGAATTCAAGAAAACAAATTTGAAAAAATGTCCCTTTGTATAAAAACTAGTTGATGCCCCGCCCGCGTTGCGGGGCGATAACCGAATAGTTCTCAATCAATTAAAAAAACACTATTATAATTTTGCTAGGAAAAAAACTAAAACGATGATATGACCGTAATTTTGGGATCAGGGCAAAACTGTAATTTTTCAGGACTAATGGGTGAGTGTAAGACAGCTCATTTAGACGGAAAAAAAATTAAATTGAGTCAACCAATTAAAACAAAAAACTTTTATAGTTTTGCTAGAAAAACTAAAACAATGGGAAAAACGTAACTTTGAACTGAGGGGGAAATCATAATTTTGTTTCAGTGATAAAATCGTAAATTAAATGGATCAATGGGGGAGTGCCAGGCAGCTGACGGCATGACTATAATTTTACAATGGGGCCAAAATTGTAATTTAACCAAGAGAACAAACAAAAACGATGGAGAAAATGTAAATTTAAGTTGAGGGCAAAATTGTAACTTGGTTGTGAGAGGAAAAAACTAATGGCAAAACTGTAAATTTAAACGGGGCAAAATCGTAAATTTGAACCGAGGGCAAAATTGAAATTTTTAGCTGGGAGCAAAAGCGTAAATTTATTTTAAATGGGGAAAAAACATAATTTTGAACAGATGGCAAGATCGTTATTACAAGGAAATTGAGGGCAAAATTGTAACTTGGCTGTGAGAGGGAAAAACTAATGGCAAAACTGTAAATTTAAACGGGGCAAAATCGTAATTTTGAACCGAGGGCAAAACATAAAATTTTTAGCTGGGAGCAAAAGCGTAAATTTATTTTTAAGTGGCGTAAAAGCATAATTTTGAACTCATGGTAAAATCGTAATTTTAAAACGGGGTAAAATCGTAAATTTGTTTAGCCAATAGGGGAGTGTAATGCATGAGTATAAATATAAACGGGGAAAAATCATAATTTAGAAAAAAAAAAGTTGTTTGTGGCAGTGGCCGTCCAACTCAACCAATCCCACAAACACACTATTCCCGGCCACCCTTTTTGTATATGTTGAATAATATACAAGATAGACATGTTGATAATGAAATAGTAAGTTTGGATATATTTAAAAAAAGTAGACAAGTCCATGGAAATAGCAACGCGTGCAAACGAGCCGAGTCGAGCCCGAGCTCGAGCTTGATTAACTTTTGAGAGCTCAAGCTCGAGCTCAATTAACTTTTGAGAGCTCTAGCTCGAGCTTGGCTCGATTCGAGCTTTGTTTTCAATGCTTGAGCTCGGCTCGGTGGTATTTTCTTGAGCTCGGCTCGTTTATTATCTATTAACTAATATATTAAATAAAAAATATAAATAATAGACTTTTCAGGCTCGTGAGCTTGATAAGTGAAGCTAGGGCTCAAGCTCGTTTACTAAATAAGCTTATTTTTAGGTTCGAGGTCTGCTAGTAAACAAGTTTAAATAAGATCGGCTCGGCTCTTTTACCCTAAAGCTCGATAAGGCTCGACGAGCCTAACAAGCTTCACATGCCGGGCTCGAGCTCGAGCTCGGGCTCGATAAACAAACAAGCTTTTATTTTAGCCTCAAGCTCGACTCAGACTCGATAAGGCTCGCCTTGTTTTGAGTTTTTTCTCGAACCGATCTCGAGTAGCTCGCGAACCGCTCAGCTCGTTTCCACCACTAGAAATAGCGTGTTAATACAATAGAATAAACATAAATATCAACAGAAATATATCGTTGTCATATTAAATTATTGGAAGGTACCACTTAGTAACATTACATTAACCCTGAGATTAATTTTATAGACATTATTCTCAATGGTTCAATTCGGTTTAACATCATTAGTTTTTAATTTTTATGATTAAACCATAAGCTAAAACCTTTATTTTAATCGAAATATTTGAAGTTGTCAGTTAACTTGTTATCAGACGGGAGTGGGGCGTCCTTTAGAGGGGGCGTCTTGCGACACGTGGCGCCACGTCAGATCAGAGGATTTTGAGTAAAAAATGGGGCGTGGTGTTTGGGGCGGCTTGGGGCGTCTTGGAGGGGGGGGGGAGTTCTTGGAATTTTGTGCCAAAAGTTGATTTGTGTGAGAGGAGTGGCGACGAGAAGAGGACGGGCAAAGGGGGGACGCCCTTGGGACGCCTATGGGGGGCGGTGTTTGGGGCGGCGTCGGAGGGGGAGACGCCCCACTCCGTTTAGTCTCAAATCGAATTGTGAACACCCTAGAGTAAGGTATAGTTAAATATAATTTATTTAGAAATGTTAATATGTCTTCAAAGTGGATGGTTATTAATTAAAAATGCTAATATAGATTTATTAATTAAAGCTAGTTTGAATACATCTACATCCGAGTCTCGACGGTTAACCTAATTAATCGAACAAATATTTTTCAATAATCGAATCAGCTGATTATAAATTTTAAAACCGAAACATCGGTTATAGGTTCGATTTTAACTTATAACCAAATAGAAACAACTCATCTTAACAACCATTCTATTTATAGGCGAATGGTTGACTCGGATTTGATAAAAATATCTTTCAACAAAGATAATACATTTGTATTATGATGAGGATACGTCCCTAACCGGACCGGACCAGGCCCCTGTGCCACGGAACGAACCGGACACTCCGATGATCCGACGTAACTAACTGGGTCCCACCTCCATAACTGCCATGATAACGACTGGTCCGACCCTAACTAACTCGCCACGTCAGCACACCCAAAAGATATAAATACCCCGCCAAGGTCTCCAGCAAGGGGGTAATCGCTATTCTCTCTCTCCCTGACTTATTCACTCCTCACAAATACTTATTCTCACGCCCGAGCTTGGTCACAGAGAGGCCCCCCTCCCTGTGACGAGGCTAACGGTGTGCTTGTCTGTTGTGATCTTGCAGGATTTTTGCTGGATCATCTGAAGCCATACTCTGACTAGTTCGTCCCAACTGGTTCTTGAGTCTTCAGTGGCGCCATCCCCTCGAATTCACATAATTCATTTCGTCACTCTCATTTTTTCGAAGTCATGGCAGAGTTACCAACAGTAACCTCGGCCGGTTCTTTCCCACGTTACAGTGACATATGGGAAGGGAACGTTAATTCCACAATCGCCCCAGCAGCAGCTGTCGCTTCAGCAGCCTCGATGGGCTCTGCATCCGCTCCTCCAGCTGCAAACGTTGTGGGTGGAAGCTCTATCACCACACTGTCTGTTACCGCTCCAGTCGTCACGCCACTACCGCATTTCGACAACACTTTCCTCTTAAGGAATGTCGATCTGTTACGGCAGTTACAGCAGCAGCAGCAAAGGGACGAGATGCTGCAAAGTCTCCGAACGAACTTGTTTACCAATTCTTATTCAGGAGGAAACCCTGTCTCCGTCGGTCCTTTCGCTTCTGGATCTTTGGTAAGTTCTATGATCCCTACTTCTATATCACATGTCGCACAATTCTCCTCCATCGCAAGTGCTCCAATGAATAACGGTCTAAATGACCTGTTTCTCCAGGGATCTCTGGGTTTAAACCCCCAAGACCAAGAGCTGTTCATGCCATATCATCCCACGTCTATGACTTCGCAGTCGAAGTTCACGCTACGGATTGTCAATGCTCCACTCCCAGCTAAGCTAAAGATGCCTCCCACATTAAAATTTTACGATGGAACGTCCGACCCGGACGACCACATGTTCGCGTTTGCCGGAGCGGCTAAGGTCGAACAATGGCCGATGCCGGCATGGTGTCTCATGTTCGCCCAAACTCTCACCGGGTCGGCTAGAGTTTGGTTCGATGGGTTGCCAGAGGGATCGATTGATCATTTCGAAGACTTCCGACGTATATTCCTGCAAAACTTTTGCCAGCAGCGTCGCTGCAAGAAGGATATTACCGAGGTACACCACATCAAGCGCCGCGATGGAGAGTCGGTGGAAGATTTTATAGACCGTTTCAACCGAGAAAGTATGCAGATAAGTGGGGCAGTAGACCAGCTCCGAGTGTCGGGATTCTGTCACGGTGTACGCAACAATCAATTGGTAGAAAAACTTCACGAAGATCTCCCAAAAACCATGGAGATACTCATGGAACGGGCCCGAGCTTTTGTTCGGGGGAAGAGTGCTTGCGGCCAACCAAACGAAGCAAATGCCAGGAGTTCAAAAGCTCGAACCACGTCGTGGAGACGGAACGCGTCGCCACCAAAGGATAGGAGCAGTAATTGGAGCAAAAACCGTGGTCCGTATCAAAAGCCCGATCGAAGCAGTTTCCGGACAGGAAACGTGCGATTTAACAGCTTCTCTGAATTATCAAAATCACCGAGCGAGATCCTCAGGACAGAAAATACCCGATTCCCCACGCCGTCAAAGCAGCGGCCCACTTCGGATAAGCACTCCAAGAAGTATTGTGAATATCACCGAGACAAAGGCCACACAACTGATGAATGTTGGGCTTTAAAGCAAGAAATTGAAAAGGCCGTTCGATCCGGTAAACTTTCGCATCTCGTAAAAGAAGTAAAAGATGGAAAGAAGCCAGCAACAGCAGTTGACAATCCGAACACCGAACCAGGAATCAATATGATCCGGTCAGCAGAACCGAGAGGAATTAAACGGTCGAACCAGCATATGGCAGCATGGATGCTTCAGCCAATGTATTTCCCCCCGATCGACCCCGAAGACGCTCGGGACGGACCGATCACCATTTCAGCTGTCGTCGCCGGGCACATGGTTCGGCGTATTTACGTAGATGGGGGAAGCGCCTTTGAGATCATGTACATCCAGTGTTTTCAGCAGTTGAATCCCCAAACAAAAAGGAAGCTAATCGAAGTATCTACCCCACTGATAAGCTTCTCAGGGGAGGTAGTCCGTCCGATAGGGCAAATCACTCTTCCAACCACGTTCAAAGACGGTAGCAAAAGCCGAACGGTGCCATTAACTTTTCTTGTTGTTCGAACTCATTCTTCTCACGTCATAATACTGGGACGCCCCGGATTACGAGCTCTTGGAGCAATCAGTTCGACGATACACGGAGCTATTAAGTTCCCTACCGAAGCCGGAGTTGCAACCATCTGTTCAGAATCAAATTCATTGGTCGCCGAAGTAAGACATACGGCCGAAACAAGTTCTAAGAAGTCCGAGGTACCTACGGAGCTATGGGCAATCAACCCAGATTTCCCCGAACAACAAGTGGCTATCGGCGCTCAACTCCCGAAGCGAACGAAGAAACTTTTATGGGAGTTACTAAGCAACTCGATAGATGTCTTTGCGTGGAAGCCTTCTGATATGCACGGAGTCCCCAGGTCGATGGCACAGCACCACCTAAACGTAAAAGATTCAGTTAAACCAATAACGCAAAGAAAGAGACACATGGCACCAGATCGAGCAAGAGCCATTGCAAAAGATGTCAAAAGCCTTCTCGACGCAGGAATCATTCGGGAGGTTCGGTACCAGACATGGGTTTCAAACCCCGTTATGGTACGAAAAAAGGACAACTCATGGAGAATGTGCATCGACTTCACCGATCTAAACAATGCGTGCCCGAAAGACTGTTTTCCTCTCCCGGAGATCGACGAGAAAATTGACTCCGTTGCGACATTCAGGTTAAAATGCTTTCTGGACGCATATAAAGGCTATCATCAAATACAGATGGCGGTCGAAGACGAGGACAAGACGGCTTTCGTCACCAATGAAGGGGTGTTCTGTTTCACCAAAATGCCATTCGGCTTGAAAAACGCCGGTGCCACGTACCAGCGTTTGATGAACAAAGCTTTTAAAGATCAGATTGAACGAAACGTTGAGGTGTACGTCGATGACATTGTGATAAAAAGTCATGATGAAGCCGCTATGATAAAAGATATACTCGAAACATTCACCCGACTCCGAAGCATCAATATGAAATTAAACCCGAAGAAATGTACATTCGGGGTGGAGGAAGGCAAGTTTCTCGGAGTCATGGTCGGGTCAAAAGGCTTACGAGCCAACCCTGACAAAATCGACGCTGTCCTTACAATGAAGCCCCCGGCATCAGTCAAAGAAATCCAATCCTTAAACGGACGACTGGCCGCTCTCCACCGTTTTTTGTCGAAGGCTGCAGACCGATCGTTACCGTTCATGGACGTTCTCCGAAAGAGTTTTAGATCAGAGTTTAAATGGACGGAAGAGGCTACAAGAGCTTTCGAAGAACTTAAAAAATGCTTGGGCACCTTACCAACTCTCACCGTACCAGAAGAAGATGAGGTATTGACGGTATACCTAGCTGCATCGCTCGGGGCCATTAGCGCGGTATTAGTTGCCCACCGAACCGGAAAACAAATTCCCATTTACTACGTAAGTCGAACGCTAAAAGACTATGAAACCAGATATTCAAACTTGGAGAAATTAGCCTTGGCTTTAGTCCACGCTTCAAGAAGGCTCCGCCGATACTTTCAGGCCCATCCAATTGAGGTGCGAACGGATCAAAAAATCCAACACGTCCTCCGACGGCCCGAGGTGTCAGGCCGAATGGCGAAATGGGCAATTGAGTTGGGCGCTTTCAACATTACTTTCCGAACGAAGGGACCATTGAAGGGGCAAGTGATAGCGGACTTTCTGGTCGAAATACCGGAAGAAAAAGGAACCGAAGAAGAAGATAAAGCTCCAGAGAAACCGTGGTCTTTGTATACCGATGGCGCCTCTAGCGCCGAAGGATCAGGAGCGGGTCTAATTCTCACCGATCCAGACGGAACGGATATAACATACGCGCTGCGGCTTGAGTTTAAAAGTTCAAACAACGAAGCCGAGTACGAAGCTCTCCTAGCCGGTCTCCGCCTTGCACAAAAAGTCGGAGCAAAAAACGTTATAGCTCATGTGGACTCACTACTCGTAGCGAATCAAGTAAACGGAGAGTACGAAGCAAGAGAAGCGAACATGATCGAATACCTCGAGCAGGTAAAACAGACGATGGCTCAATTCGAAGCATGCAGAGTCGAACACGTCCCCCGCAGCAAAAACAAAAAGGCGGACGCATTGAGCAAGCTGGCATCAGTGTCATTCAGCCACTTGGCTAAAGACGTAAGAGTGGAAGTTTTAGCTACGCCATCGATCGCAACCCAACAAGTGATGCAGGTCGAAACTCCACCACACAACTGGATGACACCGATAATCAACTATTTGGTGCATGATGTTCTGCCAACTGACAAATCAGAAGCAAGGAAGATTCAGATTAATTCCCTCCAGTATCAGATGCAGGAGGGCGGGTTATATCGGAAGACCTTTCTTGGGCCGTTGCTAAAATGCTTGGACCCGGATCAAGCCAATTACATCATACGGGAAATACATTACGGAATCTGTGGCATCCACGCCGGACCCAAAATGATAGTAACAAAGGTAAAGAACGCAGGGTACTATTGGCCCGGAATGCACGAAAGCGCCGTTAAAGAGCTCCAGCAATGTGACGAGTGTCAGAAGCATGCACCAATTAGTCTCCGAGCTAAAAATGAAATGATTCCAGTAACCGCCGCCTGGCCCTTTCAAAAATGGGGCGTTGATATAGTCGGACCTTTCCCAAGATCGAGTGGAAGTGCACAATACCTATTGGTTGCAGTAGATTATTTTACAAAATGGGTAGAAGCTCGTCCGTTCACAGTGATCTCCGGATATAATGTGACACGATTTTTCTGGGAGCAGATTGTGTGCCGATTCGGCCTGCCGCTCTACATCATAAGCGATAATGCAAAACAATTTGCGGAAAATCCCTTCAAACGGTGGTGTGAAAATTTGAAGATCAATCAAGTTTTCTCTTCGGTTGCTCACCCCCAAGGCAACGGGCAAGTGGAGCAGATTAATCGACGCATCGTTGATGGCATAAAAAGAAGGTTAGGACAGGAAGGAAAAGGTTGGGCGGATGAATTGCCCAACGTCTTGTGGGCGCACCGAACGTTGCACAAAACCAGCAACGGCGAAACACCGTTCAGCCTGACTTATGGAACCGAAGCAGTGATCCCGGCTGAGATTGGACTCCCAAATCAAAGGCACCAAAATTGGGAAGAAAACGAGCGAGAGCTCCGGTCCAACCTTGACTTGCTGGAAGAACGCCGAAACATAGCGGCAATCAAAGAGGCTCGGTACAAGAAGAAAATCGAGAAGTATTATAATGCACGGGCGAAAATCTACAAGTTTAAAGTCGGAGACTACGTGCTCCGAAGCAACGACGCAAGTCGTATGGAAACCCCCGGAAAACTAACCCCAAAATGGGAGGGTCCATACCGAATCAAGGAAGCCAGTGAGAAGGGCTCCTATGTACTAGAAAGGCTTGACGGATCCTCAGTACCTCGAACATGGAATGGGGTACACTTAAAAAAGTGTTTTATGTAAACAACCAGCTACGGTTGAAAAAGATCGCTAGTTCACCTTTTTTAGTATTTCTGAATTCCAGTATGTAAATCGGGAGGGTATTGCCCCGATATCTTTTTATTTCCTTTTGTAATCGGGACGTTTTTTCCTCGAGACAATAAATAAAGCGATCTATATCTTTATAAACGTAAAGGTAGAAAGCATATATACAAGTTCGAACGAAATTCATAAATGTGCACGAACGGGCCATGACCCATGCCTCGCGCTGATCGAGAAGGCTTAAATAGTTCAGAAAAGAATTAAAATCTATTAAGCAGACGAAGCACCACCATTTGGTGCGATCGCTAAATTAAAGTATATGGCAAAGGTTTGGACGCAAACCGAATGTTACATACCTACGTCAAAATAAAAGATTTAACACAAAAATAGTTATACATCTTTGATTGAACGATCAAATGTACTTCGGGCAAAGCAAATTAATGAAACACATTGTACGGTTACAAAAAAGCAAACTGATGAGACACATTGTACGGTTACAAAAAAAAAAAAAAGAAAAACAACATCAAACTTGAGCTATATTGTCATCATCCCCAACGATGGGAAGATCGCTTCTCTGCCGAATAACCGATAAAGGCTCCTCTATCAAATCGGCTACTTTGTCGAGAACAGAAATTTTGAGTTCGTCAAAAGCTTTCACCGCAGCCTCCAGGGCACTCTGAGCTCCGGCATCGTAGCCCGGGACCTCCTCCGCCGAACCAATCAGTTCCTGCGCGGCTTTGAAACCTTGCTTTATCCCTTCGTTCGCCCCAACCGCGTTAACACTGTTGACCAAATCAGCAACCACCTTCTCCAATTCGGGGCTCTGATGCACCAGCTTAACAACCCATGCGACCCCATCTGTCAAAAACCATTGTTTGGTAAGTTTCAGCTCCGACAGTTCCGCGTATGCTTCAATCATATCACGCTCGCACCGGACCAACATCCCTCTTGCTTCATCAATCGTTGTCTTGTGTGACTCGATCTCCCTGTCGCGAGCTCTTTCAACTTCGTCTTTAGCTGTAAGGAAACAATGTGAAAAAGAGTCAATAAATAATAATGTACACATATACGGACATAAAAAAAAACGGAGAAACAGAAGAAAAGGTTATAAATGTACCGTCGACCAAGCGATGGTAATCAGACAAAAGTTGATCATGTGATGCCCGCATCTCCTTCAGTTCGGCGGCATGCTTCATCTCTACGCTGGTCAACTTCTTCTCCAAATCAGCAAACTCCAACTTAAAGGCCTCTAAATCCTGAAGAGCCTTGTCACGAGCTTCATAGGCCGCCGCGGCCGAAGCTTGAGAAGACTTAGTAACTTCTTTAGCTTCCGAAACCTGCCTTTTCAGTCGGTCGATTTGAGATCGCAGGGACACCAGCTCCTGTTTTGTTTTGGACCGAACATCGCCCTCACCTTTCAAACTGGCAATCTCACGTTTGAGCTTGTGACACAGCGACTCCGACTCAACCCAACGCTTGTACGTCTCCACCACTAGGGAATTTGACTGAGCCTGATTCAGCATCAATGTATTTCCAAGTTCCGGCCCACTCATCTTGCGGTAATAAGAATGCTCCGCAGGAGTTCCCAGGTGGAACAAAGACATCTTGGCCGAAAGGGCATCCACAATCCTATCCTTATTTACCAGCGACCACTCCGGTATGTACTTCTCCAAAGCATTAGCCGCATCCGCGCCCTCAAAACCACCAGAACCTAATTCTCGAGACAAGAACACAGCCTCAGTGTCATACCAGAGAGGGGAGGAAGAAACACTGTCCCCACCATCAAACGGCGAAGAACTCGGCCTAGATACGTAGGATGCAACTCCCGTAGTAAACTTACCCGAAGGAGAAGGCACGGCTTTCTTTGGATCGGAGATGCGTAAATCCGTAACAACCCTAGCACCACCCTCACCGAAGGACAACGGGCTCAAAGGAGTTTGAAGATGATCCCGTGGAGTGCGGCCCTCGTGGAGATGAGCATCCAAATTCTCTAACACACCTCCAGCAGTAGAAAACGCAGTAACATGATCGTCATCGTCAAGTGTAACTACTTTAAGGTCGGCCTTCGTCCTTTTCGGTTGCCTGGCCTTCGGGTCAGATTTGGTGGGAGCAGCCCGTTTTCTTTTCAAAGCAATCTGAGGCAGTTCATCCCCGTCTTCACCATCCCCTCCGATGTCTCCACCCTCGTTCTGATCGTCCCCTCCTTTCTCACCACTAGCACGAACCTCGGTGTCTTCAACGGAAAGATGGACCCCCTCATCTTCGATAATAATTTTAGAGCCAGAACCTTTCGTCATCGACGAACTGGCTCCCCGACCTCCAGCATCATCCGCCGCAACCGTTGCCTGAGTTTGAGCAACAGGCAATAAGGTAGGGACCGAACCCGAACCACCTTGATCACCAGGAGCCTCCGGTGTGCGAATCGGATAAAGATTCTGTTGCACAAGTTGTAAGTACGGGGTCTCACCCTTCGGAGTCTTGGTAGCACGAACATCCAACTCTTTCGAATAAAAAGACTTCAATCTAAGCGCCTCCTTCAAACCCATAACTGCACAAGAAGACAAACAATAAGCAATATCTACTAACATATACAAAAAAAGTTTTCAGGACAAATAAGCAACATATAAAGGTACAAGGAGCGCCGCACAACTAACCCTCTTTGTTCCACCGAAGGGTAGGATACCACTCCGGTTCGGACCACATCGTGCTAATCCGACCCATGACGAGGATGTGTTCCGGATATTTCTGTATGCGTCCGGCCTCTTTTACCAAATCGGCGTACAGTTTCTTGTTGTACGAGAAATCCTCCGGAAGAGGAGGCGGCAGCTTCGACTTTTTTATCCTCCACACCATGAACTCTGGAACGCACCGATCGTCAACTAGGAAGAAGCGGTCTTTCCAGTCCTTTAAGCTCGTAGTGATCCATGTATAACAGCACGAATTCTTATCCCTAACCTCAAAGGTATACCAGTTTCCGGATCGATTCAGCTTATAGAAGGCCCGGAACACATCCAAATCCGGCTCGGATTCTAAGCTACGACAAGCCAACTCGAAATGGCTAATCTTGGCAAGGCCAAAAGGATTCACCTGAGTCAAGTGTACTTCGTGAAAAAGTAACACCTCAACCAGAAATTTCGTCAGAGGCAGACGACAGTTACAGTAATCAAAAAAACGAGTATAAATCCCAATCTTCCCTGGAACGAAAGGGTAAATAGGTGTATCCTTTTTCGGAAGTACATGGTTTAGCGATTTAGGAACCGCATAACTCTCCACATACCAGTCTAACCCTTTTTGAGTCAAGACGTTAAAACAAGCAGAGAGATTACTCTTATTCGCCATAACAAAGAAAGACAAAGCTTACTAACCTGAGCAGGGGAATCGTGTTTATCGCCGAATATAGACGAAGAAAGAAGAAGAAAGTGAAGAGGGTAAAAGGATGTAAAGTGAAATCGGAGAAAATTACCTTTTCCCCTTTATAGGGATGTGAAACCGCCTCAAGGGACCAATCAAATGGCGACACGTCATGACAACTGACGCGCACCAACCGTCACATCGGGTAAAAAAGTTAAAACGACTGACGGTCACCAATCCCAGGTCACCGCCCAATTTCAAAATTTAAAATTAACAAAACGGCCGCCAAACAGAGGGTCACGAATACCGGAATAACTGCGACAAATAGTTCGAAACTTTTGCTAAACAAACATTACGAACTAGGGGGACTTGATGAGGATACGTCCCTAACCGGACCGGACCAGGCCCCTGTGCCACGGAACGAACCGGACACTCCGATGATCCGACGTAACTAACTGGGTCCCACCTCCATAACTGCCATGATAACGACTGGTCCGACCCTAACTAACTCGCCACGTCAGCACACCCAAAAGATATAAATACCCCGCCAAGGTCTCCAGCAAGGGGGTAATCGCTATTCTCTCTCTCCCTGACTTATTCACTCCTCACAAATACTTATTCTCACGCCCGAGCTTGGTCACAGAGAGGCCCCCCTCCCTGTGACGAGGCTAACGGTGTGCTTGTCTGTTGTGATCTTGCAGGATTTTTGCTGGATCATCTGAAGCCATACTCTGACTAGTTCGTCCCAACTGGTTCTTGAGTCTTCATATTATGTACAAAAATGTTACATCAAGAGCCTATTTTTTAATTTCATCAAATGTTACATCAAGGGGAGCCTAATCTTTTTTTTAAATTTATTTTTATCAAATGTTGCATAGAAAGGAGCCTTTTCATGACGTAGAGTACATTTTTTTTCCTTCCAATTACAAGCGCATTTCTAAAATAAATGTTTTTTTTTTTGTATAATATTTATTGTAGTATCATTGCGGTGAATATACTTCATAAGCGAAATCATCGATTAATTTTGTTCATTGTGGTATGCATGGTTCGGTCGGTTCGGCTATTATCCTCGACCAAAATTGAAACCACAGTCAGTCATCGGTTAGTCCAGTAGAAAACGCAATTCTAAGTTATTTGTTTATATAATATAGTTACCATTTATTTATATACAAATAGTCATACATAAAAAAAGGAAAAAGAAAGTTAACATATATCTTTATATTTTACAGTATAAAAAGTATATATCGTATAACTTATAGTACACCAATAATAAGTAGTATTCTAGCAATCCAATATTAGTTGAGTGTTGCAGTTATCCGCCATTTGATAGGAAACATATTCTAAAAAACCATCAATGTCAGCCACTTCCCATGATGGATACACCCATTGGTCCACTGAGTCAACCATCACCAACTCATTCCCATCTAAACTCGGTAACTCAGTGATCTCACCAAGTTCATCCACCGGGTTTGACTCGGTCAACGGTGGTTGTGTTGGTGGCGTTGGAGTTCTGGCGAACTCTAACATGCTGGCTGCTTTTGCGGCCGCTTCTTGAACGTGGCGTGGAGAAAGAGAAACGGGACGAGGTAATGAATCTTTGAGTTCAGGGAAGTTGAGAATAGCAGAATTACCTTTTTAAGAAATATAAAAGAAAACATAACATCAATAGAATATCAAAAACAACATTCTTAATGAATGAAAAGAGATAAGGTAAATAAAAAATAATGAGTAAAAGATAAATAAATATTTTTTTTCTATTTATTTATTATTATTTGATTATGACATTAAGAAGAAGTAAATGATTATAAAATGATATATTAAATTTTTCTAAAAAAAACTTAAATAAAGATATTTATTTAATAATAATAATATACTTCATTAGAAAAATAATGTTTTAAAAAGGTAAGGTTGTCATCAAATTTTACTTAGAAAAAGAATAGGTATTTATAAGTTACTCTTTTAAGTTGACAATTCAGTCTGGTTAGAACCTGAAATAGGCCATTTTAACTCTTTTATTTATAATTATCTTTTATTTTTGAAACAAGTAATCAGTCATATACATGACTTCATTAACTCATTACCTTTGATCGATAAGGCGGCGACATCGTGAGCTTTGGCGGCCATCTCAGCCGTCGAAAAGGTTCCAAGCCAAATGCGGGACTTCTTTCGTGGTTGTCGGATCTCAGACACCCATTTCCCCCAACTCCGCATTCTAACTCCCCTAAAAACCGGGTGTTTGTAGCTCACATCTTTCCGGTTTCTTTTCTTATTCTTGGAGTTCTCGGGCACTGGCTGATCGTCGACGACCCCCTTGTGTGGCGTAGCGGGCACCGTTTGCACATCGGGTTTTCGAGAAATGGCAGCCATTGATGAAGCCGTTAGCTACTAACTTTATACTATATAATGTAGGGAAATGATATAACGGTACGGAGGAATAATGTAGTTTTGTTTTGATAAAGGAAATGGAAATGAGTATGTATGACACAAATGTTTATATAAAAAGGCTTTATACTTATAGTGGTATTATTAATATTAATTATTTAATTGAAAAATATATTAAAAAATGGGTTTACACGTGTCGTAAGTGTTGTGGAACCCTCACATAATGGAGTCCAATAATTCAAACAAAAATATTATGATATTTTAGATTTATCAATTTCAAAATAAATGTCCGTTGGGACAGGACAGCCGACATGTTTGTTTTCTTTTTCTTTATTTTTTGCCCGTTACGCCGTTGAATATTTCAACACTATCGACCCTTGTTTGGTTATGTTACGTTTAATTTAATTTGATTAGTTAAGGTTTAAACTTCAAAATCTTGTTAAAATATAAAAATACGCATTAGGTACAGGGAAATGGATTACATGTATACCCTTTAAGAATCTGTTGAGGTTTAGGGTTTGAGATTGAAAAAAAAAAAAAAAAAACTAGACTCGAGGAAACAATCTGAGACCTAAAATATTTGGTTAGGGTAACGAGACGAGTATTCGGGTATATAACCGGGAATGGTCGGAAGAGGTTAGTTTTAAAAATCTTTATGTGTTTGGGAATAGAATGATATTAGACGATACGTGCCTGAATAAATAAACTCGTATACAATAATATGCTATATTAACTTAAAAATATAACAAATAGTATATTGAGTTTGTTTAAAACTTAAAACTATTAAAATTATTAAAAATATAACAAATTATATATTGAGTTTGTTTAAAACTTAAAAGTATTAAAATTATTAAAAATATAACAAATAGTATATTGAGTTTGTTTAAAACTTACAACTATTAAAATTATAATAAATGTTAGAAGCGTAACCCATTTACCCAAACTAAGTTGCTATATGCCCATGGCTTTATAACCTAGTGGCATTTTGAGGGTGGAATAAGGTTTTGGAACCAATAGGTCCTGAGTTCGATTCCCACAAGAGGGGTTTTCCCATATTTATTGAGTTTCCTCCTGAATTGGTGTATAGGCATTATGACTAGTGGAGATGGATATGATCGGGTGGTACCGGTGATGGCATGATGATACTCCAGTGGTTCGTTAGTGATCCAAATTTGCCGTTCAAAAAAAAAAAAAAAAACTAAGTTGCTATATATTTTTAGATTAACGCAATAGGACACGTTTAAATGTTAGAGAGTAAACTGCCATTTTGGTCCCTGTGGTTTGGTCACTTTTGCCACTTTAGTCCAAAACTCAAACTTTTTGCATCTGGGTCCCTGTGGTTTCAATTTTATTGCCATTTTGGTCCAAAAATGAAATCGGATCATATTTTTCTTATAAAATCCTGCAATTTTGTCCTTTTCCTCAGAGGTAAATCAGGCCATATTTGTCTTATAAAATATGGTATTTATTTATAAAAGAGAAATGATCATTTTGCCCCTGCGGAAAATGACAAAATAGCAGGATTTTATAAGGCAAATATGACCTGATTTCATTTTTGGACCAAAATGGCAATAAAACTAAAACCACAGGGACCCAGATGCAAAAAGTTTTAGTTTTGGATTAAAGTGGCAAAAGTGACCAAACCACAGGGACCAAAATGGCAGTTTACTCAATGTTAGATAAAGGATCGTAATAACTACACAGTGGTGAATTCATGAACTTTTTGTACAAGGTTCCTTTTGGTAGATTGTCACTATTTTTTTTTCCGAATCATACAAGGTTTCCACGAATTTTCTATTTTTTTTTCCAAATTGAGGGGGTTCCCGAGAACCCGTAATACATCCCTGGATCCGCCCCTATAACTGCATCATGTAATTGCATGAAGTGTTTTGCTAAGTTAGTATGGAGTACAAGTTACATAACTATATTATGTATTTTAGTTAAAACAATAATATAATTTTTAAAGTGATTTTTATGATTCTCTTCTTACTCTTAATTAAAGTCCTTCTATATTATATGTTAATTTAGGTTTTCTGAATATAAGTTAAATATTTTTGGTTTACCACTATAAAAGACAGAGAAAAATGGATTTTTTTATAAAATGATTTTAAGTATTTCATCACAAGAAAATGATATAAAAAATAAAAATGATTTAAAAGTAAAATGATCTTATTTTACTATCACATTAATGCTAGGCATGACTATGGTTGTCATTGGCATTAAAAGTAAAATGCTCTTATTTTACTATCACATTCAGGGTGAGCTGGAGGGGTTATTATGCAAAATAGCATTAGTAAGGGGTTGTAACTGAAGTTATTCTAAACATATAGCATAAAATTATGGGCCATACTTGTTGGGATATAGATGTTCACAAGTGAAATGACATGGTAATAAGGTGATTCAAATCATGCAAATATTTATGAATAAGTTTGTTTGCCGTTAAAAAAAATTTACTTATTTACTCAAAAGTAACATATACAGAAGTTATTAATACGAGTGAGAGGACTACATATGCAAATTGTCCTATAGATCGACGGAGAATCACTTGTCGCCATGAGACCATGGCCAATGCATTGCATATGACTGCATTTGAGAGGGTGTGCATCGGAGGAGGATGCATTTGAGAGGGAGTGCATCGGAGGAGGAGGTTGCATTTGAGGGAAATATATGTGGGGAAGATGGTGTATTTTGATGAAGTGGTAGTGCCAAAGGTAAGTTTTAAATACATACATTCTTTTTCTAGTTTTATTTTAATTTGAAATGGATTGATAAGTTGTATATTATAAGCTTCAGTGACTTGTATAACACATTTATTTCTCATTTTAAATGTAGCAATTGATTAAATAAAAAAAATATGTAACGTTATTTTAACTAAAAATAGTAATTTATTAATTCTACTTTGAAAAAAAAATATGTTAATTTACATATATTTTAAATTTTAGTTTTAAAATGAATGTTTAATTTTTTGATAACTTTATATTTTAATAATGCGGAAATAAAAAATGAAACATTTTTAAAAATAATTTGATTATTAAAATTATATGTATTGATGATGTGAAAATATAAGTATTGGACTATTGGTAAGGATGTTCATAAGGATAGAGAAATATAGGTATTTTTTATATATTTGTAAAAATGTGATGTGGTAGTACTGGTCACGCTTTTTAGTGCATTTAGCACATTGTACTAGTGATGACCTAACAAGTGAGATGAATGCACATGCAAATTGTAGCAAAACTATTTGCGAATCCAAACAAAACAACCCGAAACTACGATCCAAGCAAAAAACTATCTTGTACCAAAACTAAGAATGAAGCACTTGGATTGAAGTAATTAACTTCTTTATAGGATGTCTTCAATCGGTGATTCCGGTTTCTTATCATTTCTTCAAACACATTCCAGTTTTTATTAGTTTCTTCAATTGGTGATTTTAGTTTTCAGTTTAGTTTCTTCTGGTTAAAGCGATGACGAGAGTAGGATCAGTATATGATTGAAAAATAGGAGAAATATGATCCCATACGTTTCTCATGTGATATATTGCTAAAAATTAAAAACATGGTTAAAAATAATAATATGAGTTAATTACACCGTTAGTCCTTGTGATTTAGTTGAAAATAACAACCTCAGTTACTAATAGTTTAAAGTAACAATTTTATGTTTTAACTTTTGATTTTGTAACATCCTAGAACCTTAAGGTTAACATGCGTTAAAAACTAACTGAGAACTTAGTACCCAACCTTGAACTTTAGAGAAACCACATAGACTAACCACGAAATTTACTCTTGTAATATTTAAAACACATCTTTTTTTCTTTTTCTCTTATTATTTAACTAAACTTTTTAAATATTTAACAAAACAATTTTTTTAAATGGTTATGGGTAATTAACATAACTAACGTAATTATAGCTAATTTGAAGCCAATTTTGTAAAGATAGTCATCTTACAAGGTTATATATATATATATATATATATATTGATGTAATAATTTCCATCTCTCTGTATCTATCTATACTTTCTATAAAAGGAGAAATCAAAGTGACATAAGAAAAGTTGATGTGTCAGCAGGAGATGGTGTCCAACAAGGCTTTTCTTATCTCATTATTACATCATAAAGCCTAATATTAAAAGACTTTAAAATTCAAAGTTGGCCCACATTTAGATTCCAAAGGTCTGCCCATTCAAAATTTCATACGAACCACTGTCCATTCAAGCCACTGTAATCAAAACCATTGCCCATTCAAAGGTCTGCCCATTCAAACGAATGTAATCAAACCACTGTAACCAAACCACTGATGATTAAAAATTCAAACTTCAAAACCTCTGACGATTCAATATTATGGCTCCAAATTCAAAATTCAAAATTACAGTGGCTCCAGATATATAACATATCATCTTCTTCAATCAATTACTCTCTCTAATCAACATCTTCTCCAATTCAAATTCTGGCTCCACATTCAAAATTCAAAATTCAAACCATATTCAAATTCTATAAATAAGACATAATTATCAGGCTGCACATTCAAATCTCTCTCGCTGATATCTGCAAGCGTGTCTCTCTCTCTCCCTCTCTCTCAAATGCATCTTTCTCGACTCTCGTGATTTAGCCGCTATTCTCCGATTACACAATTTTGTTCGAATGTTTGATGATTCTGTTTACATGTTATCGTTCCGGTATCATTGTTCCAACATCGTCGTATCAATGATGTTGACCATCACACATCAACCTTTCAATGTCGATGTTGCAAAATAATTGTTGCAACATCATGAAAAGTTGCATGTGTTACATTCTTTGATGGGAGAGTTGCAACTTCAACCGACGATATGTATTTTCTATCGTGAAAAGGTCAGTTTTGCTACACCAGTTGAGAAGAGACCTTTGCATTTTAGGTTTGTTTCTTATTTTTTATTAATTGTTAAGATGCATGTTTATATTATTAAAATGAACTACTACAGAGAAAAATATTGAATTTGAATGAAATATTTATAAAGTATTACACGCTAGGATTAACACTTGCTAAGATTTCGTAGACTCTAGCCTTTCTCCATGTGATTTCATGCTCTCTTTTTAATTTCATGTCAGTTAGCATGTTGCAGATTTTCTGATCCTGTTCTACAAGTTGTGTAAGAAACTCTTCTGCATTCTTCTGGAAGTCTGATGGAGGAGAGTGGAGGACTTCATCGAGCAATGCTATGCTGTTCTAGGTTTTGTTGTTATTAGTGTTGTTGATTATGTCGACTTTCCTGTTTACTTCTTGGTTTGTTCTTTGTTCTTTGAGTGACCACATCGAGAATTGTGTTTTAAGATCGCTGGTGTCTGACCAGTGGTAGAAACTGAACTTTGCCATGTAGATTTTTTGTAAGTTTTCTGAATTGGAACTATTTTTGACAGAAAGTGATTTGTAGGACGAGTTGTTGATGTTTTGAATCAAAACGAATCATCGGTTTTTTATAGAGTTTAAAAAACGTGTTTACATGGAAAATGAATCGTTTAATTGTAATTTTCATAATCTGCTTTTGTTCTTTGAATTTCGATATTTTATCCCTTGGGTTTCTTGGTATTTAATTTTACGGATTTCCCATAAAAGTTGGGGTTTTGAAAAGGTTTTTGCATTAAAAGACTGTTTAATGAAGCAGATTATGTTTATATATATTAAATCTACACGTTTTCATAATTACAAAGTTCACTATATAAACTCATAGTCACTTCATCTGTTTTTTCATCACGTTTTCCTAAGAAGATATCATACTTTCAGGAAAGTCGAGTTATATAGTTTATTCAAATGACCTCATTCACAGATGCAAAATCGGATGATTTCAAGTTGCGTTTTGTCAGGCAAATCGAGGAACAGGTGTATGATGACAGGGCTACTCTTCAAGAGTTGAAGAGATGTTTTGATGGATTGCAGGTTGGCCTGCTCACTGGAGAGCAGGTTTCCAGAGATCTTATGCGCATGCCTTCAACTTCCGTTCGTGAGCTTTGTGTTGTTAGTAATATAGAGTGCGGTGATAGAGACGTGGAGTTCATGAAGATGCTGAAGGACATACATCGAGAGGTTCAGCAATCGATGGAGTTGAAGCTAAAGTTTCTTCATTCTTGCTGTTATTGTTAGATTTGAACTTTAATGTTGTTCAGTATGTGATGTAATTTTTAGACTTTTAATGTCATGAATAAATGAATAAAATTTAAACTTATGAATCTATGTTGCCTTTTAGTTTTATTTATTTAGTTTTTTAGTTTGAATTAGTTTAATTATTGGTAAGTCAACAGAAGTTTAATAATATGAAGGGTTGCTTTGATGGCGAAGAGATAATGTTGATGTTGTATTGTGTCTAAACATCTGTTTGGTAAGTCAACAGAGGTCTAATAGTATCAACGGTTGGTTTGATGGTTAATAGATTATGTTGATGTTGAATTCTGTCTGAACATCTGCTTGGTAAGTCAACAGAGGTTTAATAGCATCAGGGGTTGGTTTGATGGTGAACAGATGAGTGCAAAGATAAAACAAATGTTCAGAATTTGATCATTGATAGTAGTTTTTTGAAGAATCTGCTGGTGATGAAACAACTGTGTATGCTAACGACTGTTTGATTTACCACTGTTGACTAAATGACATAAATTTAAATAGTATTAATCTTTGTTGTCGCATCTTCATTTTAATTATTTCAGTCATTCCTAACAGTGGTTGGGCTAATAGCAGATGTTAGACTTACCACTGTTGAATTACACTGATTGAAAACAACTGTTTTTGAAACTTATGCTTGCCTAAAAAACACATCCACTGCTAAATGGTACCGTCTGTTATCATAATTTCTGTTTTTCCTAATGACTGTTCATTTACTATAGTGCTGACTACTGACTATCATGCATTATGATAACAGAGGTTCTGACGTGGACAGATGTTAGCTAAAAATAAAACAACTGCTGAAAGTTATCATCTGTTGTCATAACTTCTGTTTATCTAACAACTGTTTGACTTACACTGTTTCCAACGACCAACAGAGGTTTCCAAACACATTTTGTTAGACATCTTTTATTAAGTTTGTAAATGTAAATAACAAATTCAATAAGGGGTCTATGTGTAAATATTTTTCATTTGTTGAAAATATGGGAAAACGAAAACACAACTGTCATTATTTCTTTAGCATTATTACACATCAAGCATCTATCATCTGACTTCTTTCAAAAATCTATTCTTCCCAGTCATTTTCTAGGGTTTCAACTTTCTTATTCTCCATCTTTTACACTTGAATCACTGGAGGTTTTGTTGTTTTTTCTTCAACTGGTATGTAAATTCATATTGTAATACTTTATATTGTTTAACCGATTTTAATTCAAAAAAAATCAAATCCTATCTTGCTACAAATACGATTTTAAGTTTATTGCTATACATTCAAGAAGTGTTTAGTTAGGTGTTTGAATCATTTGTTGATAACATATTAAAATAGTTATTATTTGCAGAAAATTTTTAACTCATACTCTGTTCTATGATTAATTTCAGTAGATACTCTGTTAATACAAAAAGTTAATGTTCATCTTCGAAGCCAACTTTTTGATTTCAGTGTTTTAACATCTTTACTGATTTAGGTTTTGTCATGTATACTACATTTATAAGTTTCTTGATAATCCAGAATCTTTGAAACTGGTATGAAATGTTTTTATATACATAATTTATTTTTATTGAGATATATAATTAACAGTTGTTATGTTAGTGCACTACATCTGTCGACTTCGTCTTGTATCGAGTCTTAGATTGCATTATATAGATTAGGGCACGTTTTACGAGAAAATAGGATGTTGTATGTGTTTAAGTAGTTGATTTCGCTAATAGGGTCAAATTAGTTGCTGATTTCGCTTTTGTGGACAAGATGATTTCGCTTATTGGACCTTGTGTCTCTTGGGGCGAAATCTGGACACTATATATAGTGTCTCTTGGGCGAAATCACATAATCAGACTCTTGTATTCCATACCGAAGTGCTGCCGGTGTGAAGACTGCTTGTATTAGTGATTATATCAATACAATCAGTAGTTATAGTGAAGAATCAGCTATTTCTAGCTTTGTTTCTTGTTATTCCGTACCTGAAACAGAGTAGAACACCTCTGAACGACTCATTCGGGTCAGATCGCGATCTTACAAGTGGTATCAGAGCTCAGGAGGAGGAGTTCTGCAGAGATTAGCTGGAATTCATCTTGTTTTCTTACTTCTACACCTTCTTTCATCATTTCAGAGAAATTTACCGGTCAAAATTCGCTCAAAACTTCACAGATCATAGATAATTGGACATAAACAAATCCCTGAAAGTTTGACACTAAAATTCGAAGTAAAAATGGACCAAATTACCCTCCGAGTTGATTTCGCTGATATGAACATCTGGTGATTTCGCTCATAGTTCACATCAAATTTCGCTTTTGTGACACATTTATCTTGGGATTTCGCTTTTGTGACACATTTATCTTGGGATTTCGCTCTTGTGACACATTTACCTGCTGATTTAGCTTTTTGGAACACCTGATTTCGCTCATAAGGTCCATACAGAAGCTTAATTTCGCTCATAAGGCCACCCAGAACCTTAATTTCGCTCATAAGGACACCCAGAATCCTAATTTCGCTCATAAGGACACCCAGAACCCCTGATTTCGCTTATAAGTCACTGATTTTGAAAAACGTGATTAGTCATTATGGATACCGAGTTCTATAATGCGTTTGCAACACCGACTGGTCCAGCTGCCATTGTTCAAGCTATGAGTTTGGAAAATTAGACGGGAACCACCCAAAAGCCCCCGAAACTGATGAGTATCGAAGAATACTACGGGTGGAAAGACATATTCGAGAACTGGGTTCAGGCAAATCATCTCAGGTCATGGGAGTGTATTCTCAAGAAATATGTGTTGCCTCGAACAGATTTGCAGGTTCTTAAAGAGTTATCAGAGTTTACAGATCAAGAATGGGTCATGTACAAAGCCGAAAAGATGATGATCAGTTTGCTGCAACAAGCCATCAAAGAAGACATCTTCATACTTCTACAGCACGACAAAACTGCAAAATCGATCTGGGATGCACTTAAAGTTAAATTTGAAGGTAGTGAGAACATGATAAATAGCAAAAAGGCGTTACTCAAGAAAGAATTTGAGTAGTCTACCGAGTGAGGATACGAAGAAGCTGATTGAGCGATACTACCACTTAGTACGATCCATTTCAATGCTGAGTATCACAAAAGATCGTGAAGAGTGGGTAGACAAGTTGGCGGATGCATTACCGCAGAAAGAGTGGGGAACGTATTTGATGATTCTGAAGAATACCGGAGTTTATGATGGGCTAACGATTTCTCAGTTTATCGAAAAGATTGAAAGTCAGGATTTGGAACAGCAGAAGATCGCTAGGATGAACAGTCCAAGTGGTCAACAGGACGTAAAGATGTATTACAACGGTAGTGTTCCGGTTCCAGAATCTGAGAGAAGTCCGAAGATACAAACTGCATTCAGTGCTGGAGATTCAACGGAAAAAGCAGATCAGAGTTTAACCAAAAGCAGTGGATTCTCTTCATTTCCGAGTGTTAATCCGAAAGAGTCAAACACAAGTTTCCATTCCCAAAGCACGAAAACAGGAAACGGTTATGTGATTCAATGCAACATCGCTCTAAATCTTCCAGAGGGTCAAAGCTTTTCTGAAGAAACTGCTAAAGACCATATGGCTCTACTTGGTTCAGTGTTGTTATCTTATGAAGGATTAGTGGCTGGACGAATTGGAAATCCTATGCTCACAAAGGAGGATTACGATCAGATAGACGCCGAAGAGATGGAATTAATGGATATCAAATGGTGTCTTGCTAGTGTTCTTAGACGTGCTGAAAAGTTCAAGACAATTACCGGGAGAAATGACTTTCTTGATGCTCATGTTTCTACTTTAGGTTTTGATAAATCTAAAGTTACTTGTTTTCGATGCAGGGAGAAAGGCCATTTCAAACGGGAGTGCAAGAACAGGGAAGCTAGTGGTGCTCAAAATCCGTTCGGAAAAGATGATTATTACCGGAAAGCCATTTATCAGCAAGTTGGTCAATCACAAGATTCACAGACGGCACATGTCACACCCCAACCGATGGTGGAATCATCGGGACGCGGCACTGAGCGAAACAGATTGTCCAGGAGTTTCCACAACAACTATTATTACAAATTCAGTTAAATGATACGTCCCATACCGTATCCCAAATAAATAAACAAGTTATCACAGATAACAACTAGGCAAATAGTACTGTTTCGACAACTCAGATTTAATTATTACAAACCAAATAAATAAAGCACTGCCCAGAGTCATTAAGACTCATCTGGACAAGATCTACAGACAGCTATTGCCCTAGATGCTCGTTCAGACAACTCCAACGGCTCCATGGCAATTGTTTATCTGCTTCTAGAGACCCCTAGGTAGACCACTACCTACAACTAATTGTTGGGCTCTAAAGCTTTATTATTGCCTCGCTTTCCTAGCAAGCAAACACCTTATACACCTGTCACATACATTAAAATAAAGTCAATACATATAATGTAAAGGTGAGCACACAAGTTTGATAATAGCATATAGAGTTCGAATACTTTACGCATAACCAGGCACGTACACAGTGGAAAACGAAGCATGTTAATTATCGACATGGGACCATCGGTACCAACGACTGCGGGTTGACTGTCCGAGACAGTTCGCAATACATGAATACCACCGTAATCCATGCAAGTAATTGTCGTTAACAACCCCCGTGTGAACGGGTGCTGAGTCCAAACTATAGTACTATGTTGCTAAGGCAGGTAGATAGCACTCTACGTGTAAACATAATAAACAACATTCATTTAGTCAAGTAGCACATGCAATCGGTTAGCGTTCAAATAGTTTGTGTTTGATTGTGATTTGATAGATAACGTATGTAACACCCAAAAGTGCTAAAAGCGAAAAGGGGTCGAGTATACTCACAGTGATTGGTTATGGATTGAAGGGAGCGCTGAGAGTAGGTTAGCCTGAATAGTACGATAGTATAACGATGAGTAACGCGGAAATGTAAACAAGCGATATTGGGTCAATCAGTCCGGTCGATCGGACAACAGGTTCGATCGAACGGGCGGTTCGTTCGGTTTGAAAGTCCGTTTGAATAGTCCTGTTCGATCGGCCGGTAGGCTCGATCGGCTGGTCCTTTCGAGTGGATTGTTTCTTCCTTTGGGAAGGATGTGTTTGTGTATGATGGTTTGAACTTTTGAAGTTTTTGCAGCATTATCAGGACACCTTGGAGCATCCTTACCTTTCAGGTCGGTCGATCGAACGGTCCGTTCGATCGGTCGGTCCAGTCGATCGGTTAGGTTACCTTGGTGTGATCCTTGACAGAGTGTCACTCGATCGGTTGGTATGCTCGATCGGGTGGCACTCCAATGCATCAGACGAGTTGAAAAATGGTTAAGTGTTGAAGCATAGTATCTCATGATCCGAAGAGTAATGTTCACTAATCGAGTAGCATGCTCGATCGGGCATCGCTTCGTCAATACCATACTTCATGAATATTTGAAAAGACGTGGGGCCATCTGTCAGCCGATCAGCTGGCCCGGTCGATCGGCTGGTTGGTCCGATTGGCTGAGCTGTTCGTTCGAACAGCCTAGCCGTTCGGCCAGCATTTCCGACCTGGTCGGCCTTTCATCTAACACTTGGCTGTTTTGATTACTTGATATGATTTCGAGGTATTTTGATGACGAGTTGAACCATAGAACGTAGTTCTTACTTGTTTCACCGGTTCGGACAGGAATCACCCAAGCCTGGCCAGTAAACTGTTCGGAACGGCAGTTTGACGTTTAACCCGAAATCGGTGAACCTCGTGGTTAGAATCCGAACCTTGAACCACGTGTTTGTTAGAATGGTTTGTGAGCTGGTTCAAGCTTCGTTTCTACCGGTTCTAGTATGTTGAGTGTAAAAGAGTTGAAAGAATGTTGGAGAGTCCGTCTTTCAATCTTTCACATCGTGAAATGTTAAGATCTATGATAGATTTTAGTTTGATTATGTGGAAATCGGTTAGATCTAAGCTATTCACGGTTGAATGATGTCAAAACATGATGTTCTTGAAGAACACCATGATGACATCACCCAAGAATACCTAGATCTTGGTGATTTCACGGTTAGAATCAAAGTTTTGAAAGATAGAAAGGTGTAGAATCATGTAATGAACAAGAACGTACAAGATTTAGAGTGAAAACTTACCGGATTGAAGAGAAATCTGAGAAATAGTGAAGAATAGGAGCTGGCCGGTCAGAACTTTCCAAAAGTGGAAATGAAGACAAGGACATCCCTATTTATAGGCTTCCAAATGAGGAAAGATGTGACCGATCGGCCAGGCTTCACTGATCGAATGGGCTGGCCGATCGAACAGCATGTTCGATCGGTTGGCCTGTTCGATCAGGATGTCCTGTTCGATTGGCACAACCTTTTGAGTGGTTTGCGACGATTTCTGATATTTCGATTTAGATGAGCGATGATTTGGGTATGATAGAGTTTTACTATATCTAGCATATAAGCATCTATAATTCACACTTCGAGTTCGATTTCGATTGAGTTTGATTGCCTTTCGAGTTTCGATTCGATTTGATTGATTCTCCAAACATAACAACATAGAGTAAACATGCACAAGTCACACATAGGGCACACACACACGTATAAAGCACCAAAGTTCGCATAGTTCGAGATTCGAGTTTGATGATTGATTGATTAGCTTGATTATTGATCGATTATCTTTATCGCATTGTTACTTCCTAGCATTCAAGGTCGATTATCGATTCGCATTCGATTAACATTCGATTCATTTTGATTAGACAACACTTACTCCACATAATACGAAATTTTAAAATAGATTAATTACATTAAAAGTCAACATTTGACTTTGACTTTGACATTCGAAAACACGAGGTGTTACAGCCTCCCCTTGTTTAGGGAATTTCGTCCCGAAATTAGACTGGAAGCCGTACATCACCGTGATATTACCAATTTGATGCTTCAGATCTATCTGAACAACTGCGGGTACTTGGCCTTCATGTCGCTTTCGAGTTCCCAAGTGAACTCTGCGCCTCGTTTGCCTTCCCATCGGACCTTCACGATCGGGATGCGAGTTGCTTGGTTTGGCGATCCATGATTTCGACAGGCTTTTCCACGAAGTGTAACGTTTCGTTGACCTGAAGATCGTCGAGCGGTATGATTGAATCATGATCAGCTAAGCACTTTCGGAGGTTTGACACATGGAAAGCCGGGTGGACGTTACTAAGTTCCTCCGGTAAATCGAGTCTGTAGGTGACTTTTCTGATCCTTTCCAGAATCCTAAAAGGTCCAACATATCGAGGCTTGAGTTTCCCTTTCTTTCCGAATCGGACTACACCCTTCCAAGGTGATACCTTTAGGAGTACGTAGTCACCAACTTCAAATTCAAGGGGCTTGCGTCTTTTATCAGCGTAACTTTTCTGTCTGTTTCGAGCTTTCACCAAGTTGTCTCGAATCTGGTGGATTTTGTCGGTCGTTTCTTGTAGAATCTCGGGACCGGTTAATTGAGAATGACCGATCTCGTGCCACACAATAGGCGAACGACATCTTCTACCATATAAGGCCTCGAATGGTGCCATTTGGATGCTGGCATGATAGCTGTTATTGTACGAGAATTCGACTAAGGGCAGGTGTTTACTCCAACTTCCCCCAAAATCAATAACACACGCACGGAGCATCTCTTCAAGAGTACGGATCGTTCTTTCAGTCTGTCCGTCGGTTTGTGGATGGAATGTAGTACTCAGATTTAGCGACGTACCAAGGGCCGCTTGAAACGTTTCCCACAATCTCGAAGTAAACCGAGCATCACGGTCAAAGATGATGTCGCGAGGCGTACCATGATTACGAATGATCTCGTCGGTGTAGATTTGGGCTAGTTTGGCCACCTTATAGTCTTCTCGTATCGACAAAAAGTGGGCTGATTTGGTTAGACGATCAACTATAACCCAAATACTGTCGTGACCTGATGGTGTGAGCGGAAGCTTCGTTATGAAATCCATAGCTATGCTCTCCCACTTCCATATAGGTATCGGCGGTTGTTCGAGTAAGCCAGAAAGTCTTTGATGTTCAGCCTTGACTCTTGCACAGGTTAAGCAACTTCCAACATAGAGAGCGATATCCCGTTTCATTCCCGGCCACCAGTACTTGTAACGAAGATCCTGGTACATTTTGTCAGCACCGGGATGAATGGAGTATCGGGATTTGTGGGCTTCATTCATGATAATCTTTCGCAAATCGGTCCTCCTGGGGATCCAAATTCGGTCCAGATAGTAGAATATCCCATCGGATTTGCTTATAAGCTGAGCTCTATCGTGATGAATCCTCTCTTTCTTCAATGTATGCTCGTTAAAGCAAGCATGTTGAGCTTCGCGGATGAGGGTTTCGAGGTTATGCTGGGCTTGAACATTTCGGACGCTGAGCACGTAATTCTTTCTGCTGAGCGCGTCGGCAACCACATTCGCCTTGCCTGGGTGATAACGAATCTCACAGTCGTAATCGTTGAGGAGTTCTACCCATCGGCGTTGACACATATTAAGTTCCCTCTGATCGAAGATATGTTGTAAACTCCTGTTATCGGTGAAGATCGTACACTTGGTATCGTACAGGTAGTGTCGCCAAATCTTTAATGCAAAGACAACCGCGCCTAGCTCGAGGTCATGGGTTGTATAGTTCTTCTCGTGGATCTTGAGCTGTCGAGATGCGTAGGCTATAACCTTGTCTCGTTGCATAAGAACACAGCCAAGACCAAGGTTTGAAGCATCACAATAGACAACGAAGTCGTCGCTTCCGTCGGGCAGTGTAAGAATCGGTGCATTGCACAGCATATGCTTGAGAGTTTGAAAGGTGGTCTCTTGTGCAGTTCCCAACACAAAAGGCTTGTCTTTATGGGTAAGAGCGGTAAGCGGCACAACGATTTTGGAGAATCCCTCGATAAATCGTCGATAATAGCCCGCTAGTCCGAGAAAAGAACGAACTTCAGACGGGTTCTTAGGCGTAATCCAACTTTTAACTGCTTCAATCTTCGCGGGATCGACGTGTATGCCCTGACTATTCATGATGTGACCCAGAAACTGAACCTCCTCCAACCAAAATTCGCACTTGGAGAACTTGGCATAGAGTTGGTTCCCCTGAAGTAACTCGAGAACCAAACGTAGATGTTGCGTGTGTTCGGTCTTCGACTTGGAATAGATCAAGACATCGTCTATGAACACGATGACGAAACGGTCTAAGAAGGGTTTACACACGCGATTCATCAGGTCCATGAAAACCGCGGGTGCGTTAGTTAGACCAAAAGGCATAACAACGAACTCATAGTGGCTGTATCGGGTTCGAAAAGCGGTTTTGGGGATGTCTTCCTTTTGAATCCGCAATTGATGATAGCCTGAACACAGATCGATTTTCGAGAAACACTGGGCACCTTGCAGCTGATCAAATAAGTCGTCGATTCGGGGTAGAGGGTATCGGTTCTTGATGGTTAGCTTGTTCAATTCCCGATAATCGATGCACATCCGGAACGACCCATCCTTCTTTTTGACGAAAAGGACTGGCGCGCCCCAAGGAGAAGTGCTCAGGCGAATAAAGCCTTTTCAAGCAATTCCTGTAGTTGGTTCGAGAGTTCCCGCATTTCGGATGGAGTGAGTCGATAAGGGGCTTTGGCAACGGGGTTAGCTCCAGGAATGAGGTCGATGCGAAAGTCGATATCACGACTTGGCGGTAGTCCAGGGAGATCATTAGGGAACACCTGAGGAAATTCGCGGACCACTGGAACGTCTTTGACTTCAACTTTCTTTTTCTTTTCCTTCTCCGCTACTACAATGTTGGCCAAGAAGGCTCGGTATTCCTTGCGGAGATACTTGCTGGCTTGAATACATGACATGAGCTTAAGACCTTTCGAAGCAGTTTCACCATACACACATAGAAGATCACCATTGGCGAGTGAGAATCGAATCATCTTATCGAAGCACACAACTTCAGCATGGTTTTCGCTTAAGAAAGTCCATGCCTACTATGACGTCGAAACTTCCGAGTTGCATCGGAATAAGGTCGATTGGGAAGATATGATTGTTGAGCTCGAGAGTACAATCACGGAGCACAGAATTAACGGCAACAGTTCTTCCAGTAGCGACTTCGAATTCGAATGACGACGAAAGATAAGAGCGCTCACGACTAAGGAGCTTCTCGAATTCAAACGACACAAAGCAGTTATCGGCTCCAGTATCAAACAAACATGATGCATATATACCATTCACAAGGAACATACCACTGACCATGTTGTTGTCAGCATGTGCCTGACGGGCGTTGATGTTGAAGGTTCTGGCATGGGCTGCTTGCTGCTGTTGCGGAGGCTGCTGTTGTTGCTGCTGCTGGGGCTCTTGCTTGACCACCCTGTTCAGGCACCTGTTCGCAAAGTGGTTGGGATCACCACATGCGAAGCAGACTCGAGCATTGACTGCTGGTGCTTGAGCTGCTGGTTGGCCTTGAGGGGCAGGGAGTAGAGCTTGGTTGGCAACGGCTTGAACTGGGGCTTAACGGGGACTATAGCGACAGTTCGCAGTGAAATGCCTGTAGAGGTTGCAGTGAGCGCAGAAACGACAAGCCAGACCCACTGGATGATGATAAGAGCATGTCGGGCAGAGTGGGTGAGGGCCTGTGTATGCACGCTTTGCTGGCGGTGCATTGATCACTGGAGCTGAGCGTTGGTGCTGCTGCTGCTGTACTGGTACAGCTTGGAGAGGAGCAGCAGTTGTTGCGGCAGCACAGCTCTTGTTGCTGGAGCTGTTGTTCTTCTTCCTTCTTCTTGAAGACTTGGAGGCTTGAGCAGTAGTGTTGTCGGTGGATGCTGTTGTGGCTTGGTGTAGAGACTTGGTTTGCTTATCCCAGAAACCAGCCTTTCCCCGCTTGTCGTTGATCTCAGCGGCTAGCAGGTAGGTTTCTTCGATAATTGCTGGCTTGGAGGCGTGAACAAAATCTGCTACACAGTCTGGCAGAGCTCGGATATACTTCTTGATGGTCATATCTGGAGTCTTGACCTGATCGGGACAGATGATACTGAGCTGCTTGAAGCGAGTAGTGAGACCAGCGTTGTCTCCGTCCTTCTGCTTAATGACCCAAAATTCATCCTCCAGCTTTTGTCGTTCATGAGGAGGGCAGAATTCATCGATCATAATTGCCTTCAGTTCCTCCCATGTCAGCTCGTAAGCTACATCATTCCCACGCTTGTTTTGTTCGGCAGTCCATCAGTCTAGAGCACGGGACTGGAAGACGCCGGTAGCATTGAGAGTGCGGAGATTTTCGGGGCATCCGCTTTGTCGCAGGGTGACTTTGACCGAGTCGAACCAATGAAACATGGCAGTAGGGCCATCCTCACCAGTGAACTCCTTCGGTCCACACGCTTTAAACTGCTTGATGCTAAAAGTAGCCTTGCTGGAATCATTAGGGGTATCAGCATGAGATCCTTCAGAGGACTTGCTGGCATTCTCATACACCTCACTCACAGCTTTCGCCACGGATTTGGAGATGATAGCAGCGAGACGCCTATCTCTCTTTTCTTGGCGGGTCAGACGTTGACGTGATCCAGACGACGACATGGTTTGCAATAGACATCGTCACAGGACTCAACACAACGTAATCGAATCTCACCTCACACGTCTAGATTACTAGAGCTCAGGAACACATCGAAACACATATCACGTAAACACATAGGCACAAAAGCACCGAATCCACATAACCACAGAAGCACATAAGCAAGCAGGGCACAGAAGCACATAAACGCATACCCATTTTAGCACAGAGGCGATCAGAAAACAGAAACCTATCCTTCCAAATCGAGCGTCGTTCGTATAGCGATCGCGTATGGCATATCGAGTAGCACAGTATAGTATAGCCTAACTTAGTCGTATAGCATAGCATAATATCGTCTAGATTGCATTAACTGGAGATCGATTTGAGATGGAATAGCGGTACGAGTCGTGTGGATTGAAATGATAGCAAGATCGAATAACATCCCAAGAATATAAACTCGTAAGCAGATAAAGCACATAAAAATCTCATAAAATCAACAAGTCACCAAGTACACAGTTGTGGTTCTCGGAAACGAAACACATAAAATCGAGAGATAGATTGTCTGCGGCTACCAGACATCGACTAACCAAGGCAATTCAACTATTCACAGTGAACTTGTCGTCACTTTCGGCTCTAGGAGTCGTGTTTCTGCCTCGCTTCTCGGGCGTTCCACACGTTTCCTAGGTCATACTTGTGAGTTCAGGTCGTTGGACTCCGTCGAATGCTTTGGTGAGATGAAATAAAGTTCGGAACAAATTGCCAAGGTTAGGGTTTCACCCCTGGCTTAGCAATCTCTTCCTTGTTTTTAAGAAAATTTAAGGAAAATTATCATCAAAATAGGGATTTCACTCCTGGTTTGGCATAATTCTCCTCGTTTGTTGGAGAAATTAATGAGATAAGCATGAATAAATCAGCATAAGTCAGGCAATTTGGACAGGAGTTTGCGGTTTTCACACCTAGTCCCGACCAGATTGCTGATATTGATGGAAGTTCGAGTGCAGTGATAGCGAAGAATGTCATACATAAGCACATAAACTTGGTCTGTTGGTTCCTAGCTATAGTCTAGGTCTCTAAGACAGCGACCCGGACTAGGTCGTGTCTAACCTAATTCCCTATAGTTATGGCTCTGATACCAATCTGTCACACCCCAACCGATGGCGGAATCATCGGGGCGCGGCACTGAGCGAAACAGATTGTCCAAGAGTTTCCACAACAACTATTATTACAAATTCAGTTAAATGATACGTCCCATACCGTATCCCAAATAAATAAAGAAGTTATCATAGATAACAACTAGGCAAATGGTACTGTTTCGACAACTCAGATTTAATTATTACAAACCAAATAAATAAAGCACTGCCCAGAGTCATTAAGACTCATCTGGACAAGATCTACAGACAGCTATTGCCCTAGATGCTCGTTCAGACAACTCCAACGGCTCCATGGCAATTGTTTATCTGCTTCTAGAGACCCCTAGGTAGACCACTACCTACAACTAATTGTTGGGATCTAAAGCTTTATTATTGCCTCGCTTTCCTAGCAAGCAAACACCTTATACACCTGTCACATACGTTAAAATAAAGTCAATACATATAATGTAAAGGTGAGCACACAAGTTTGATAATAGCATATAGAGTTCGAATAGTTTACGCATAACCAGGCACGTACACAGAGGAAAACGAAGCATGTTAATTATCGACATGGAACCATCGGTACCAACGACTACGGGTTGACTGTCCGAGACAGTTCGCAATACATGAATACCACCGTAATCCATGCAAGTAATTGTCCTTAACAACCCCCGTGTGAACGGGTGCTGAGTCCAAACTATAGTACTATGTTGCTAAGGCAGGTAGATAGCACTCCACGTGTAAACATAATAAACAGCATTCATTTAGTCAAGTAGCACATGCAATCGGTTAGCGTTCAAATAGTTTGTGTTTGATTGTGATTTGATAGATAACGTATGTAACACCCAAAAGTGCTAAAAGCAAAAAGGGGTCGAGTATACTCACAGTGATTGGTTATGGATTGAAGGGAGCGCTGAGAGTAGGTTAGCCTGAATAGTACGATAGTATAATGATGAGTAACGCGGAAATGTAAACAAGCGATATTGGGTCGATCAGTCCGGTCGATCGGACAACAGGTTCGATCGAACGGGCGGTTCGTTCGGTTTGAAAGTCCGTTTGAACAGTCCTGTTCGATCGGCCGGTAGGCTCGATCGGCTGGTCCTTTCGAGTGGATTGTTTCTTCCTTTGGGAAGGATGTGTTTGTGTATGATGGTTTGAACTTTTGAAGTTTTTGCAGCATTATCAGGACACCTTGGAGCATCCTTACCTTTCAGGTCGGTCGATCGAACGGTCCGTTCGATCGGTCGGTCCAGTCGATCGGTTAGGTTACCTTGGTGTGATCCTTGACAGAGTGTCACTCGATCGGGTGGTATGCTCGATCGGGTGGCACTCCAATGCATCAGACGAGTTGAAAAATGGTTAAGTGTTAAAGCATAGTATCTCATGATCCGAAGAGTAATGTTCACTAATCGAGTAGCATGCTCGATCGGGCATCGCTTCGTCAATACCATACTTCATGAATATTTGAAAAGACGTGGGGCCATGTGTCAGCCGATCAGCTAGCCCAGTCGATCGGCTGGTTGGTCCGATTGGCTGAGCTGTTCGTTCGAACAGCCTAGCCGTTCGGCCAGCATTTCTGACCTGGTCGGCCTTTCGTCTAACACTTGGCTGTTTTGATTACTTGATATGATTTCGAGGTATTTTGATGACGAGTTGAACCATAGAACGTAGTTCTTACTTGTTTCACCGGTTCGGACAGGAATCACCCAAGCCTGGCCAGTAAACTGTTCGGAACGGCAGTTTGACGTTTAACCCGAAATCGGTGAACCTCGTGGTTAGAATCCGAACCTTGAACCACGTGTTTGTTAGAATGGTTTGTGAGCTGGTTCAAGCTTCGTTTCTACCGGTTCTAGTATGTTGAGTGTAAAAGAGTTGAAAGAATGTTGGAGAGTCCGTCTTTCAATCTTTCACATCGTGAAATGTTAAGATCTATGATAGATTTTAGTTTGATTATGTGGAAATCGGTTAGATCTAAGCTATTCACGGTTGAATGATGTCAAAACATGATGTTCTTGAAGAACACCATGATGACATCACCCAAGAATACCTAGATCTTGGTGATTTCACGGTTAGAATCAAAGTTTTGAAAGATAGAAAGGTGTAGAATCATGTAATGAACAAGAACGTACAAGATTTAGAGTGAAAACTTACCGGATTGAAGAGAAATCTGAGAAATAGTGAAGAATAGGAGCTGGCCGGTCAGAACTTTCCAAAAGTGGAAATGAAGAAAGCTATAAATTTCTACATCGAAGAGAGTGCCAAATGGAAGCAAGAGTTGGAAGCAGAAAAGATTGAGAATGAGAGAATTAGACATTTATTGCAAAGTTATTCTAGTTCTGATTATCTCATTGATTGTATTTACCCGACTGTTGCAGGTTTGGAAGCTTTTCAAGATGACATGCCAAAGAAGAAAGATAGTGGTAAGAAACCGACTGTTAGCTATAACAAGTGTCCGCCTCCAATCTGGGAAGGGTATTCTCCTAGAAAACCAAATGAGGAGCAACTTGAAAAAGCAGTCAATATAAAGCTAAAAACCGACACAACTGATGAATTACCAGAAAATATTGATGTCACGTTTAACTCGTCTGATACTGATCATGAGTCTGAGTTAATCAAAAAGGTGGTCGATCAGGTGTTGGATACTGATGAGGAGTCCGAGTCAAAATCTGAGTCTGGAGGGTCAAATTCGTCAGTCAACAGTTCAAAGTCGTCGGTTAAACGGTCTTATAGTAAAGAATTCTAATTATCAAAAGCAAATTTGGATGTTGAAACATTTGAAGTTGCATACACTTTAAATGATTCGAACAAATTATACTATGATAAAGAGATTCCAATAAGGAGTGTTCGTTTTGATATGATCAAAAAGGTTTTCAAAATGACAAAAATTAATATTTATGAAATAAAAGATTTAAATCTTACTGGAAAACTTAAAAAATACAATTCAAGAGTTCAACAACGTTTAAACAAGAAAAAGGGTTACAATTCTGGTTTTGGTTTTCAAAAGAAACCAAACCAAAATCGTAGCTACAAAAAGAAAGTTCTAGGTTTTATTCCACCAGAAAACTGTAAAAATGAGAAAAATACTAAAACAAAAACAAATTTTGTTTCAGGTGGAAGCTTAGAAGAAGAACAGAAGAAACCATTTTGGAGACAATCAAACCAAGAGTTTCTTGCTGCAAAGAAAAAGAATGGAGCTGAAGTATTACATTCAAGAGAGACTCGAACCTGTTATAAGTGCAATGAAGCCGGTCACATTGCATGGAATTGTCCGAAAAATGCCAAGACAAAACAGGGAGTTTCTGGGAAATTGAAAGAAAAAGTTGTTGATGTTATTAAACAGCCAACCGAAAATGTTAAAATTTTTGAAAACTCAACTTTTGAGGTTGGTGAGTGTTCTAAAAAGAATGATTACAAAAAGAAAGAGAAAGACAATCAAGTGTGGGTTGTTAAAAAGGTTGAAGAGAAAGTCGGCAATGAATCTGGTTCCAAAAAACCAGAAGAGCCACAGGTTGAAAAGAAAGTTTCAGTAAATGATGATGATTTTCCATCACTGAAATTTGAAGAGGTTAAAAAGAAGGTTGGAAAGGTTGAAATCTCGAATCAGTTTTACACCGAGAAAACTAAGTTTGATGTCGAGAAAACATTCAATGGGAATGTAAAGAAAATTTTTGGGAAAATGCTGAATGGGAAAGCAAAGGGGGTTAAAGATTTTTATGCTACTAAAAAGGCAACTTACAACCCTACTGCACAAGAATTGAAAACCATCAAGTCTGAAAAGACTTGGATGGAAGTTTGTTTTCCTTGAAGTCTTAGGACTACGCCGGAGATCCCAAGTTTATATCGTGGATCAGGAATCGGCATTATTCTAAATTTTTGATAGGTTGTTTGAAAGATTTTGAATGAGTTTAAATTTACAGGTTGATTGACTATGCCAGAGCTTCCAGGTTGGTAAGTGCGAAGCAGGAATCGGCATTCTGGTTGGTAAAATGGTTTATGTAGACGTAACATTCCTATAGTTAGTTTTGTGTGTATTTTTTACAAATGATATTGTTTCGGATATACTTATAAGTGGTACAGAGGTTTCTGAACTGAAAATGATAAATCAGGGACATTAAGTTGTACTTGATTTACCACATATGAGTAAAATAGACAAGATGATGAACCATATCCTCATACTTAACAAGTGGTAAACTTACAAGTGGTAAAAAACAAACTCATTTTCCGGAAACATCATTTTGATTAAAACAAACTTAAGTGTTTTGAGATCTAAATGAGAAAATGGTTTGTGAAAGGGGGAGTTCTGATTGTTTATGCCTAGTGAATGGCGAATTGATGCAATTCGATGTCAGTTGTCAAGTTTTTGTATAGTTTGTGTTGCATTTTATGTTTCAAGTGGTCAAGAGCTTAGTTATTTTCAAATTTCCTTTGAAATGTGTTTGCATTTTAGGGGGAGTAGGAAAATTTCAGAAAATCCAAAAACATTAGAAAATTTGAAAAAGACAAAAACATGATAAAATGTAAAATGGGTTTTTGTTGAGAAAAGAGGAAATGATAGTACATCAGTGGACTGTCACAACATGCTAAAGAAATGTAAAGATAAAAAGTGATAAACAATCTCACTGAGGATGTGCCAGTAGGTTTTTATATATTTAGTAAATTGTGATGAGATATAAACCAAAAATTTCAAACTTGCTTGTTCTGTGGGTTAACAACTTCTTGGATATATAGGTAACCCCTGAAATCTTGTTTGAAATGTCCCTTATTCTGAGATACTAGGTCTTTATGCTCAGTGATATCTGGGGTATTATCCCGGGGGGACTTCTGCTGAATGGAAGTTCTGACCTAGTCCCCGGATAATTTTTTCCGCAATAGCTTTGAAATATAAGCGCAGCCCTCAGCAATCTGATTAAACAATAAAATTGATAATCATTGCTGTTGTAATCAAAAGATCCTCTAAAGGGGACACATCGAAAAGTCGAAGCCGTCATCTCTTTGCGTATACGGAAGTATCGACCTGAGCTCTCACGGCCCTCGCATTTAATCCCCTTACAGATATCATCTGTGGTATACTCATCTGTAAGACTGAATATTGGGATCTGGATACGGGAGTATATTCAAGTAGTGGGACACACGGATAAGTTAGTATCTAATACATTAACATCGTATCTCGAAATTTGTGTGAAAATTTAAGTGGACTAATATACTGACAATCTAGGTGAATTGTTTAGAACTTAAAATGTAATCAGCTTAACGGTGTTGGTGATATGTCTCATTAACTGATATGATCCTCTTACACAAACTCGCAAAAATAGTGTCTGTAAATATTTTTTTTTACTGCATTTTATTTCTCTTATGTCAGAAAAATCTAAAAATATTTTAGTGTGTTTTAGCATAAATTTTGAAAAATCAAAAAGATTTTCGACAACTGATATTGAAAAGCAGATTTTCAAAATTCTGAGTGCTAAACATGATGAGCAATATTTGAGGGGGAGTGTGTGTTTGGAATTAAATGTTTTCATTATCTGACCTTTCAAGTGGTTCATCAAAATCTGTGTTTGTTCTGAGGGAGAGGTAGTAATAGTGCATATCTCTATGTTTGAAAAATGCGTTATTTACTTTGAGGTAGAGATTATGCAGGATAATATAAGAGCCAGGTTACAATACCTGAGGACTCTGATTGAAGAAAGCCAGACAACGATCTGAAGCTGATGATGCTAAAGAACTAAAGGAATGCCAGCATATCGTAAGGGGGAGTCTGAAGACATGCAAGATGAGAAGAGAAAGAGAAGCCCAGAGACAGATCAAGACTGAAGTTTATGAAGACTCGACACGTGCGACTCGTCAACATCTGAGGGGGGAGTCTGTTAGTGCACTACATCTCTCGACTTCGTCTTGTATCGAGTCTTAGATTGCATTGTATAGATTAGGGCACGTTTTACGAGAAAATAGGATGTTGTATGTGTTTAAGTAGTTGATTTCGCTCATAGGGTCAAATTAGTTGCTGATTTCGCTTTTGTGGACAAGATGATTTCGCTCATGTGGACCTTGTGTCTCTTGGGGCAAAATCTGGACACTATATATAGTGTCTCTTGGGCGAAATCACATAATCAGACTCTTGTATTCCATACCGAAGTGCTCTGGTGTGAAGACTGCTTGTATTCGTGATTATATCAATACAATCAGTAGTTATAGTGAAGAATCAGCTATTTCTAGCTTTGTTTCTTGTTATTCCGCACCTGAAACAGAGTAGAACACCTCTGAACGACTCATTCGGGTCAGATCGCGATCCTACATGTTATGGTTTATATTTTCTTACACTACTTAAAAATTATATACAGGATGTACCTATAGCCTTTTCTAATCAAAAGTGGGGAGATTGTTGGCAAAAAAATAAGTTGCGAATCTATCATGAGTCTGGTAAAAAATGGGTTATGAAGGTCAAAACAGAAAATTCAACACCAATAATAACTGACGGTTGGGACAATGTTGTTAAAGATCTCAATCTGCCGAGGGATACTTTGTTGGTTTTCAAAGCGTTAGGTGATTTTGGGTTTGAACTTTCATGTTTTGTTGATGGGATGTGTGGTGAATCTTATTTCACGTTTAATCGTTATCCAAGATTTGGTTTTACGGTATGACTATTGATCTTAACTTCAATCCTTTTGCATCTTAAACGTGTCAGCACTTATTATCACAATATAAATAAGCAACATATTGTTGCTTATATTGTTGTACATAATGCATTGGGTGTTTTTCAAAAAAAAAAAAAAACATTGATTTTCATTTTTAATCTAAAAGTTTTTTATCTTCTACATTTTAACCCTTTTTAATGTTTTACTTTTACTCCAAAACTTTTATCTCTTCCAATTTAACACACACACTTTTTTATGGTCAACTTTAGTCCATCATACTTTTGTTTTTTGTAAATTTTTCGTTTTACGTTTCGTTCTATATTTGCGAGTCAACACGCCGCAACGTTCGTGTGGGGTTCAACATTTTTTTCGTCATTTTTTCCCGTTTAACATGCCTGTCGCAACGCGTCTATTTTTCTCTGTTTGGCAAGCTAATCACAACGCGATGGTACTAGATTGACTTAGTTATTTTTTTCTACATTTTATGTTACGGTCTAATTTTTCGCATTAACATGGTGCAACGGGCGTGCGTGGTTCAACAATTTTACGTCTGTTTTTCGTTCGGTGTTATTTATTCCTTTTTTATTTATTTTACTTTTACAAGCTCTTCTAAAGTTGGTGGTCGCTGACAGTAGTGTGACATTAGTGTTACTTGGCACGATTTTACGAACGTATTTAACCTATTAAGTTTTTTAGTAATAATTTGTTTTGAGTTTACCCCTATACCTCCATTACTTAAAAAAATAAACACTATTTTTTACGTGCATATTTTTATGTATGTACCAGTGTGAATTCAATTTGCTCTACTTTTCGACATAAACTTTTTCTGGAAATGAGTCAGTTAAAATATAATACGTTGTCGTTTAATAAAACCATTTTTACGTGCATATTTCTATATACGCTTCGTTATAAATTCGAGTTGGTGTATGTTTCTGCGTAAACTTTTTTGGAAAACGAGTCAAGTCAAATATAATATAATATGTTTACGTGCTTATTATATGAATTGTTTTGTAAATTTTGTTTTGAATCGAGTGGAGTCAAATTGTGGTTTCTTTTCTTCCCTTTTTTTTCAAAAGCTCTAATTAATCTATTTTAATTATACGTGTCAACTTTTCTGTTACATGTGTTATGTTTTCTATGCATAAGTCGGGTCACATATAATACGTTATGATTGTATGGTATTAATTTGATTCTTTATGTTTTGATCCAATCACAATGCTTATAAGGGTTACATTGAGTTTAATCGGATACGTCGAAATGAGCGTTTTCATATGATTAACGCACCACATAACGTTTGGACTAATCCATTCGATGTTTGCGACGTACCCACGCCGCAACGCGCGCGGGTCTTATTGCTAGTTCTCATAAGTTACATACTTCACATATAGTATTCATTATTTTTAATTTTATGCAGGTAATCGAAGACTGCTTCATTAAACAGTTTTATGTAAACAGCTCACCAAGTGGCAAATTTCAAATCTGTTATAAGGGTTCCTATTGGAATGTTGAGGTGTCTAAGGTTGATACAAACTTTGTATTTGCTAGAGGATGGCCTGAAATGTGCAAGGATGTTGGGATACTTGAGGATGATTTGCTTGTGTTTAGCAGAATTGATGATGTTGTTTTTGAGGTAGTAGTTTATAGAGATGAGATTGAGATTTGCTTTTCGAAGAAAGCTGAATCTGACAATGATAGTGTACTTGAGATATCGCAGGCTGATTATGTTGAGAATGCATTCAAGGTACGTATGTATTTAGAATTAGCAGTAAAAGTTTTAATTATTTTAGCATTATATTAATTATTTCATTAATGTTGACCAGGACATCTATGAGGATGAAGAAGTTGTGTCTGTAGGTGAAGGAAGAACTGTTACTCAGGTACTTACTAAATTATTAAAATTATTTATTTTTAATGTAACACATATAAGGATTTAATGTTTCTACAACTATTAGTAATGTTGTTTACTGATGTTACATTTATCCAATAATGTATTATTTAGAAGAAGTTATGAACGAATGTCGAATGCACGTCGAAGAGACGCATGTCTTCATGATTGAATAAAACACAAGATGTAAGTTTACCGTGTTAAAGATTGTTATATTACTATGGTTATTAAAGTCTGTATGACAACAGGTTAAGAAGAAAGGTAAAGTTACTTCTGAGAGAAAGGAGACGGTCAAGAATATGACTAAGGGAAATGCTGCCTTACCTGTCGACACAAGTGATCATATTGGATGTTCTTCATCTGCTCATAAAGTTAAGGTATCTATACTTGTCACTTAATCAGTATATCTTATATAAACTGTTTTTTTTTTTTTTGTTCATATATTCAACATTCCTTTAATTCACATGTATATGTTTACTTTTTCATCAAGGGGAAGAGAGCCGCCAATGTTCAGAAAAAGCTTATCTGTAGAAATAAGATTATAAAGACTGCAAAAAAACATTCTGGACATATTTTCGACCCTGAGTTCTTTCATTTTGATCGCAAAGGAGACTATAGTCTGGTATACCGTTTTTTATAACAAACTAATGATTTATGTTTATTTGTCTGACTATTATTTTTTTCCACACAATACATGTAGCGTCTTCCTGTTGAAGTTTCCAGACGAGTAGGTCTTTCTGTTGATCTTCATCCTTTGAAAGTTCAAAACATGGTTGGAGTTGTGGAGGTTTATGATGTTAAGTCGGAGTTAAATGATTTGAAGCCACGTTATGCGGTGGACGGTTGGCGAAAGTTTATGACTGAGAATAAGTTGAGATTTGGTGATATGTTGCACTTCACATACGTGTCTTCGGAACAGAAGATCATATTAAATCAAGTTACCTCAGTTTAACAACGACATTTAAGTATGTTCTGATATCAGATATTATAATTATGAATTTTTTGATGGTGAAATTATATGTTTTTTTTTAATTATTAACTTGATGTTTTGCTGCTATGTATAGCTAACATGATAAAACACTGTTATTAGCACTTTATGTTTTATATATAGATGATATCATGCTTCTTTTTGCTAATAGTAACTGCAATTAGTAGAAACTTGGTTTATTAATCGCAAATGTGACATTCTTCTGCATTTATGGGTTTATGAATTCAGAATAATGGATGGATGTATATGACTGTATTTGGCATGATGATGTTGCGTTTCATGTTGTCAAAACCAGGGTTTGAACATCTGTTTGACTTTTGGTCAATAGTTAATGGAAATACAAGAACAAATAGTGGTTTGAACATCTGTTTGACTTTTGGTCAATAGTTAATGGAAACCAATGTTAGGTTCAACAGTGTTTTGAAGAGGAAAACAGTGTGAGAAGACAGTAGACCTGATTAAGTTAAACATCTGTTCAGATTTAAACAGATGTTTGGCCTTTAACAGATGTTTGGCCTTTTATATCAGAGGTTTGGACTTAAACAGATGTTTGTGCTTAAACAGATGTTTGGTCATAAACAGATGTTTCACCTTGAACAGATGTTTTTCCTTAAACAGATGTTTGGCCTTTATATCAGATATTTAGACTTAAATAGATGTTTGGCCATAAACAGATATGTGGTGTTAAACCAAACATCTGTTTAAGGTCAACATCTGTTTGACTATTGGTCAACATCTGATTGACTTTTGGTCAACATCTGTTTTAATTTTGGTTAACATCTCATTTAGTATTCAACAGAACTTTAAATAACTCAATATCTGTTTAATTTGTTGTTTCGTTTTCTTGAATTCTATGTAATTTTGTAAAGTAGTACAAAAACAAACATTTTTAAAAATCCCAAGTCACCATATCATTAAAGTAATTTTGTAAAGTAGTTTGTTCTCAACATAATAGAATTGCTGTTGAATAAAGCTATTAATCATTAATTTATATCAATTTTGTAAGTCTGCAGTAATTATTTTTTTACTCTCTGTCAATATATGTTATGCATGGTTTTCTAAGAAATGACCCGTGTTTGCACACGGGTTTTACCGCTAGTCTACTATAATAAAAGAAATCAAGTTTTGGACATGTGTCATTCATTGAAGCCATCCATTTTTATAGATAATTAATATCAATTAAAAGATAATTATACAAATAATTTTAATATAAATTTAAACAATTCATATATGAGATAATATATATATATATATATATATATATATATATATATATATATATATATATATATATATATATATAATATTTTAAAATAGAGTAAATTACAAAAATCGTCCTTTATGTATGTCACTTATTGCAAATTGTGTCCTTTGTCTTCAATAATTACAAAAAACGTACTCAATGTTTGCAAACCCTCGCAAGTTATGTCCTTTAGCCCTAACTCAGTTAATTTAAATGATTTATTTATTTTATTAAACTAAAATAGTTAAGGGTAGAACCTATTTCAAAAATGTTTAAAAGGTGTTTATTGGTTCTATGCTTATATTTTCGTGTTCAATTCTCAACTCAAATACGGTAATCACTATGTTTACGTGACATTTATAAGAACAATCACCGCAATCACCCCATCCATCGTATATCGAGTATATCCATTAGTTTTTTTTAAGATATAAATTTTTATTAGATTCATTCAACCTGTGTTATAAACGAGGTTTTTTAAAGATATAACATTTTTATTTTTACTATACAAAATTACATTTATGCAACTCGTGTAATACTCGGGGTTTTAAAAATATAACTTTTTTTTTTATTTTGTAGTATATAAAATCAGATTTATTCAATTTATATAATAGATAGGATTTATAAAGATATAACTTTTTATTGTTTGGTATATAAAATTACATGTGTACAACCCGTATAACACAACCTCCCGCTTTAGTCTCCATAGCGATCGAACTTATTCTCGCTCCTCAGCTCGACGAGGTTCTTAAAAATGTAACTTTTTTATTATATAATATATAAAATTAAATTTACTTAACCCGTACAATACACGGGGTTCTTAAAGATATAATTTTTTTTATTATTTAATATATAAAATTACATTTATTCAACCAATGTAATAAACGAGATTTTTAAATATATATTGTTTTATTATTTGGTATATAAAATTGCATTTATTCAACCCGTGTAATAAACGCGATTTTTAAAGATATACTTTTTTATTATTTGGTATATAAAATTACATTTATTCAACCCGTGTAATACACGAGGTTCTAACATAGTAAGTATAAACGAAATAGGATAACTTTTATATATTAACATGTTTAGTGTCAGAGAATTGAACTGATATAATGTATTACAAATTAAACGATTTATTCCAAATTAATATAAGAAACTGATTATAACTAGATGAGGTAACAAACATAAATATTTTTTTACTTATTATATATTGCTTCATATTATGTATTTACCAATTAATTTAAATAGTAAATATGCTAACACTCGGGTCAAAAAATCCAAACCTCATGTTTAATATTTATCGTATGAGTTAGTTGATATTATTATACATACATATAAAAATCAAATTTACCAAGGCAAAAAAATAAACATGTTGAAACTTGGGTCTGACGCTTAAGTTGAAAAATTAAGCCATTAATCTATGAATAAACGTTAACTAAGTTTAAAAAATATTTTTTACAATTTTGTTCATTTTACTTATCAGTTTTAGCCCAGCTTACAATCTAATTACCAAAATAGAGCAGTTTAAACGTTACTACAATAGTTGATAGTTTATAAGTAAATTGTTACTAAGTCCTTAAAATATTGAGTTATTATTCAAATTTTGATAAAAAAAAAGTTCTTAAGTTGAAAAAACAACAATATTTTATATTCAATAACCTTATTATAGTTAGTTTCAAATAAATAATATATTACTTTTTCACCATTTCAAAGATTATTTAGTTAAATAGTTATGTAAAACTTAGTTAAGTAAAAACAGAAAAAAATGTGTTAATTGTGGGGTTAGTCTATGTGGTTCTAAACTAACAAAGTTGGGTACTAAGTTTTGAAATGATGAAAATACCCTAAATTCTCAGTTAGTTTTTAACACATGTTAACCTTAAGGCTCTAGGATGTTACAAAATCAAACGTTAAAACCTTAGATTGTTACTTTAAACTATTAGTACCTGAGGTTGTTACTTTCCACAAACTACATGACTAACGATATAATTAATTCTAATAATATATTATAATGTAGTAAAATATGGATGAGAAGGTGGCGAGTTTGGTTCGGGCATTGATAATTTTAGTTCCATGCTAGTTGTAAAACTATGTTTCAAACCCAACCATATAACCGTCAAGTATTGGACATAAATAATTAGGCCTGTAAAAGAACCGAACGTTCATGAACTGTTCATGAACTTGTTCGGCGGGAAGTTCGTTTATGTTCATTTATTTAATAAACAAACGAACACGAACAAAAAAGTTTGTTCGTTTAATTAAATGAACGAACATGAACACACCTTGTGTTCGTTCATTTATGTTCGTGAACGTTCGTTTATTTGCGTTCGTTTATGTTCGTTTAAATTTTAAGAAATACATAAATGGTTATATTTATATAAATATTAGGTTTTCTAATTACTTATATAGGGTCTACTCATATATATAACTCATCAGTATATCTATTAACCCTTATTTAGATGTGTTTTCGGATGAAATGTAATATATTAGACTTGTTTCTTCAGTCATGTTAATTTATGTTTATTCAAATATGTTCAGTTATTTTTTTTATGTTCGTTTGTGTTCGTTTATGTTCGTGAATTGTTCGTTTAGGCTTTAAACGAACGAACATAAACATGTCCGATTTCTTAATGAACGAACACGAACAAAAAAATGTGTTCGATTATATGTTCGTGTCCGTGTTCATATTCGGTTAAAGTTAAATGAACGAACACGAACATGCCTATGTTCGTGTTCGTTCGGTTCATTTACAGGCCTAGACATAATTGCAACTATAGGTTTTACTCGTTAGTATGTTAAAAAATATCTCTTGAGATTGTCAAGTACGTACAATCCTTTTCTTAAATTTTATTTTTATATAAATTTACGCTTTTAACATCCACATCAAATTATAATATTATAAAGATTTTATACGTATCATCATCACCATAAATATTTGCATATCTTGATTCATATTTATAAAAAAATCCATTTATATACTATCAATTTTTAACAATGTTGTGCATCAGTGTTGTATTGTTTGCTTTGAGAGTTGTACAATAGTATTTAGCATAGGGATGATATATACAATGGGTTCTTAGTCTTGTGCCATTTATATACTATTAATTTGAAACATTTGTGTGCATTTATTTATATACTATTAATTTGAAACATTTGTGTGCATCTTTTGTTGTAAGTTGTGCTTAAATGGTTGTATTTTAATCAAATATAGGTTGTAAGTTGTGCTTAGGTGGTTGTACCTTAATCAAATAATAATGGTTTCATTACCTTATCAAATCCAATTTGTTTGTATGCATGTATGGTTGTAAATTGTGCTTAAGTGGTTGTACCCTAATCAAATAATGGTTTCATTATCTTACTATATTCAATCGGTTTGATCCATTCAAAGTTGTATTGTTTTATTTGTAAATTATTATTATTTATAATAATCTAATTAATTTAGCCAAAATCTTGTATAAATATAATTTGCAACATATTGATGCAATGGTTGTTTGTAATGTATGCATTATGGTTTGTATAGTGGTAATGATATATATTATATATAGATATAGATTACGATGAACCTGTCAAACGGGAAAAAATAGACGAGGGTTCATCGTAACGCGCGAGTCCTAGATCAACTTAGTTATTTTATTATATATTTTACGTTTCGGTTCAATTTCTTCGCATCAACACCGCAACTTCAGTGTCGGTTGTCGCTGACAGTAGTGTGACATTAGTATTCGCCCCCGCCGCAACGCAGGGATAGTTAATACTAGTTATAATATAAATCTTAATATAAGTTTATACTTTATATAAAACTAGTTTTTCCCTGCCCGCGTTGCGGGACAATAAACTGAATATTTCTCTCTCATAAGATATATGTCTGTATAGAGGGCAAAATTGTAATTATATTTTGAGCTGGAGGCGAAATCATAATTTTAAACTGAAAGCAAAATCATAATTTTGAGCTTGAGGTGGGGGGGGGGGACTCGTAAATTTATTTTGAACTGTGGGCAAAAACGTAATTTTGAGCTGATGGCAGAATCGTAATTTTATTGTAGAGGGAAAACCAAAGTTTTATTTTTAACTTGGGGCAAAACCGTAATTTTAAACGAAGGGTGAAACCGTAATTTTAAGCTGAGAACAAAATTAAAAATGAGTTTTTGAACCGAGGGCAAAAGCGTAATTTTTAGCTAGGGACAAATTTTTTTTAGGTGGGGGCAAAAACATATTTTTAAACAAAGGACGAAAGCGCAAAATGATAATTTTGAGCTTGAGGGGGGGGGGGGAATCGTAATTTAATTTTGAACTGTGGGCAAAAACGTAATTTTGAGCTGAGAGCAGAATCGTAATTTTAAGGTAGAGGGAAACCAAAGTTTTATTTTTAACTTGGGGCAAAACCGTAATTTTAAGCTGAGAACAAAATTAAAAATGAGTTTTTTAACCGAGGGCAAAAGCGTAATTTTAAGCTAGGGGCAAAAATATATTTTTAAACAAAGGACGAAAGCGTAATTTTAAACTGAAAAAAAAATTAAATTAAAAAAGTTGGTCCAATGGGGAGTGCCAGGCAGCTGCCTAACACTATTCCAGTATAGAAAATATATATAATATCGCCAAATACATATTTTAATAAAAATATTTATTTTCCTCATGATGAAGCAAATAGAATGAAGCATTATTATTGTTATTCAATTCAATTCAACTTATAAAAAAACCTTAGCCGGCAATAGTAGTTTCAGTGGATTGGGTGTGTTGGGCGGCGTCCAAATGCCACCCGCTTTTTTTTTTTTTTTTTAATTACGATTTTACACCGTTTATATTTATAGTCATGCATGACATTCTTCTATTCGCCCAATAAATTTACGATTTTATCCCGTTATAAAATTACGATTTTACCATCAGTTAAAATTATGCTTTTACTCTCACTTAAAAATAAATTTACGTTTTTGCTCCCGGTTCAACATTACGATTTTGCCCCGTTTAAATTTACAGTTTTGCCATTAAGTTTTTTTTTTCCTTATAATAACGATTTTGTCATCTGTTCAAAATTATATTTTCACCCTCATTTAAAAATAAATTTATGCTTTTGCTCCCAGCTAAAAATTTCAATTTTGCCCTCGGTTCAAAATTACGATTTTGCCCCGTTTAAATTTACAGTTTTGACATTAGTTTTTTTTCTCGCACAGCCAAGTTACGATTTGCCCTCAACCCCTTTGGTCCATTTAATTTACGATTTTATCCCTGAAACAAAATTATGATTTCCCCCTCAGTTCAAAGTTACGTTTTCCCCATCGTTTTAATTTTTCTAGTTACGAAACAAGCGTCAAGAAAAAAAATAAAATATTTTTTTTATGTGTAATATCTCATGCCTGAATATCCGTTCGGCATATTTCACATAACGAGTAATCACATCGGGTTCGGTTTTTTCTTTTTTTTCATCCTATGTAAAATGGCTATAAACAAAAGAACATGGTTCTTGACTTGCTCCCATGTTCCCACATGTGTCACCTCCATTCCGTCTTGTTAGAAACCATTCAAAGAACATGCACGTGCAATAGTGTTATATTTGATTAGTGTGACTCGTTAAATCAATGGGTAAGATAAGTTATAAGTATAGCTTAATTTAATATTTTTATAAAATACCCTATATATCTATTATCTAATGATAAATACTAATGTGAATAGACAAGTGCATTCTATCAAGAGTAATACGGGTAATGATAATAATTTGGTTTGTTAAAAAACGGTGGACGATGTAAACTAATAATGTTACCAAACTTTTAAGGTGTGGTTTGTAAAAAGAGGTAAAATGTCTGTGGTCTGCGAACCGCATCTGCAGACATCTGTAGAAGAAGAGGTGGATCAAACCTTTACAGTATGCAAGAAGAAGACTGTTTGTTTTTAAAGTATATGTAGACTTCTAAAATAAACTGATGATGGTGTACGAACGGTGGTGGTGGCGGACGGTGGAGCTGGACGGTAGTGGTGGACGGTGGTGGGGGACGATGGTGGTGGGTTAGGGACGTGGACGGTGGGTGGTGATGGTGGCCGGTGGTGGTGTTTAACCCTTTGTAGAACTTATAAGATCTTAAAATTGGTTGGGCCAAGTCTGCACCAAGAAGAACTCACGTAAACATTTTTTTTTAATGAAACGTCTTCGAAAAAACAAACGGTCTGTAGATGGAAATGTCTGCGCCTGGTTTACGTGGCGTAGACAGAAGAGCATGCACAAATATTTTTTAGAAAAACAACTGAAGAGGTATGGTCCCAAATCAGTGCACACACGGCACGGGGACCACACCACTTTTCCAGCATGGCGTCCACATCACATGAGTGCATCCAGAAGCTTCTAGAACCTTCTGGAATGAGTCGCATGTGACAAAGAAGATGCTCCTCCAGACAGAAAGGACGACACGTGTCACCTATAGATGGACGCCAACTATGACTGCAATATATTTGGAGGACAAGCCGACAGCTAGTACTAACGAAAGCCCAGTTGGAACAAGTAAGTGCGCACCACGTCATCCACTAGACTGGCGATAGCAGAGGGGACAGAAATGATATTCCCCTTGGTCGGACAGCTGGCACCCACTGGCTAGCTGGCAAGCCTCCTCCTCATTCTTCATCATTCGGCTATAAATAGAGAACTTCAGTCCCAGGCTTAAGGATTCTGCTCCCTCACTCTTTACTCTAAACACATACTATTCTCCTCAGAACAGTACTTATTCTCACGCCGGATGGTGGTCACAAGGAGAATCCCCCTATTCCACTCCTTGTGGCGAGTCACATGTGTTCTGTTTTGAAGGATATTCAGCTAATGGCGAGTGGAGAAAGAGATTGAACCATTCATCCACGAGATAATCAGCTGGGATAACCTAGTGTTAACCAGTGTTTCATCATAAACACCACCTAAAACTAATTGTTCGGATGAACCCTTGGAATCGGAAAAAAAAAAACAACTAAATCACATGAAAATAAAAAAAGTTGGTTTTAATCAATGATACTAAAGGCATTTGCAAAGATTCAAACCTACTTACCTAAAATTAGGGTGGTTAAACGGGTCGTGTTCATGAGTTAGCGAGTTTAACTTGATCTGAACCCAAAAAATTTAGATGAACTCGAACAGGAACCGAACCTGAAAGTTGTGTCCTACATATGAACCCGAACACGACCCAAGTATTCGCGGGTTAATCCGAACACGACCCGTTCAACCCGATTTTTTTTATTTTTTTTTAGTTCTTTTCCGTAAATTAGTATATTAAAACTAAAATTTACTAAAAAAACACAAATATATAATACAATTACATTTAAATTATAAATTATTAGGTCAAATTCTCTTTGTAAGTTATAATTATGACATATAATACACATTCAAATTAATTTATAACACAAAACATGTTGTTAAAAATATAATATAATATAAATAGCTTAAACGAGTCAACCCGCCAACCCAAACAGGTTGACCAGAACCCAAACTAAACTCAAACCCGCGAATTTCATGTTAGGTTCATATTGTGTTTTTGGGTTGTGTTAGAAATTCACACCCCTACTTACAATGACTCCCTGAGCCAAAATTTAAATAAAACATGAACACTGTGTTCCAGAGTTTACTAACGGAAGGAAAGGAAAGGAAACAAAAAGAAAGTAAAAATATTTTGTGTTCCAGAGTTTCATTTAAGGAAGGAAAAAAAAGGAAAATAAAACATGTCGTGTTCCCGAGTTTCATTTAAGGAAGGAAAAGAAAGGAAATGACGGGAAAGCTAGGCTAAATTCTTTAATTTTTCTTTCCTTCCGATTTGGGAGGAAACGGTGGGAAAGTAATCTTTTATTTTCCTTTCTCGTCCTTTCCTTTCTCACTTTTACTTTCTTTTCTTATCCCTCGTTAAGTTAACTCGGGAACATAGGGGAAGTGTTTGTCAAGTTTATCACCATCATCATCTAACTTGTGTGTTAAAACTTATCAACCAAATCGCTACAAGAGTCATTTGTTAATAATCAGACGAAAAACACAAACTAAACTCCAGAAACTATTTACTTGGTTATGTAAAACCTAAGTTAACCAACAAATCTATCGCATCTTACTAGCATTACCAATATACACATATGGAAATTATGAAATCACAATGGCCAACTTGATAAACATCTCTTGATTCTTGGCGTTAGCCAAGAGGTCACGAAATGATGGAGCCGGGTGAATGGTTCTTTGAGAGGTGGAAAAGTTTTCAAACGAGGCGCCGAGTCCACAAAGGAACCAATGACGTTTGTCCTCATGTAACAACCCGAAAATATAAAACTTTATATGAAAATTATAAAGTTTAAATAAATAGGAATCAATTAACTAGAAAATTGTTAGTTTAGACAACTACAAGTCTAAAATATAACTTAAATAGGGTTAAACTAACAAAACCTAATGTTAGACAAAAGTGAGGGGTTAATAATGTCAAAACATAAACTATTATTACTAAGTTAGTAACAATTAAAACAAAAGACCCCCAAAACTACTCCCTGGTCGACCAGAGAAAACCCAGGGGCGACACCCACCTTCCAAGCCCTAGTTCATGAAGAAAATCACAAATTGAAGGCCTAAATCAACTAGAAATCGAAATCCAATCATAAAATCGTGATCACCTCGTCAAAGGGATCTTAAGGTATGTCAAAATAGGTCATTTCGATGCAACTCAAATTCTTGCATATGATTGAAATTGAATGTTTAGCTTAAATTGGTGATAGTAAACATGAAATTTGGGAGTAATATGAGGTTGGGGAACAAACCCTAGATAAATTCTTGTCAAATCTTTGCATGATGGTTGTATGAATCAAAATCACTATAGTGGGTGATTACTATGTTAGTAGAACTTGATAAACACTAGGATTTAGGTTTTTGCCTAGTGTAAATTGAGATTTTGAAATAATCTCTAGGGTTGTTGATGTTAAAATATGTGTGTGTTGTCAAATTGAAGATTATTAGGATGATAATTTCAAGTCATGAAATTAGCTTAGATCATGTAGAAATTTGACCCGCTAGGTGTTCGATGAAACGCCTAAATTAGGGTCAAAATGTTAAAGGTTTGGTAAAAAGCAGATTTGAATGTGTTAAGAAAATGATGCATTAAAGCTTAAGAAAGAGTTCTAAACTTGTTGTAAATTGAACTCTTTAGGCAAGGAATCCGAGACGTCGAGCGGACACGCCGGAGGAGATACACGCGGAAAAGGAGTGCTTTAAAGGTACATGACTTTAGTCTCGTTAAATTGTGCATATTTGTTTGAGTTTAAAGAATAGATAGAATTGAAGCTTGAAGGATACGTTTGATGCATTCTAAAGTGGCGTAGTTCACTTGAACATCAAATGGGTCAATATAAAGAATTGGGAAGGGGTTTGACTTGTCAATAAAGTGATGGTTTCACTAGATAGTCAAACGGGTTGAATAATGGTGTAAATTGTAGCCTTGGTGTCTAATTACTTAGCAAAAGTGACATCAAGCACAAGGATAATAAGCCATGGAATTGGTAAGGAAATACGAGTGGCGTTAAGCCCCGGATGTTGGGTGTAAAACGCCTTAAAGCTGCTAGAGTACGGTAGCAAAGTTGGATAATATAGTGGGTCGAATATCCATATAGAGTTTTTAGTGACTGAATCCGTAAACCAAATTATGGGGAAAATAATTATGGTAGACACGTAGGTAATTCAATTACGGTCGTGTAGGAAAAAGAATCACTAAAAACGGACTTACGAATCACAAATTATGGCAATTTTAAGTTAGAATGGAAATTATTTGGAACTGGGAATGCACAGCACCAGCAGCAACACGCCAAGCCCCTTCGCGTCACGCGACGCCTCATGAAATGAATTTTTTTTATTTTCTTGTGTGTTTGACCTTTGGAACTTGGTTATACCCATTGTAGCTTCAATAAAACTAATGTTTGTTGTGGTTTTTAACCTTAGGTGATGTTGGCACTAACCGGGAGATGATCGAGCTAGCTTTTGAAGAACCGAACACTACCTACAAGTTTCCGCATTAGTTATCTTTTAATGGATTATGTTTTGGGAATGTAAACAGCTAACAATTAGTTTTCGAATGTTTTAATTTAGTACTAAGTTGACTAAACTCATGCTACCTATGAATTCCATGTAAGGAATCTATGTTATCTAAGTATGTTTTTACTTAAAATGTTTTAAATTGTTATTATATTTAAGTATTTAAACGGGTGTTACACCTCATCGCTTATGGGATGACCTATAGCCGAAAGTTGGTCGGCTAAAGCTTTGAACTTTCGACCGAATTCCGAAACCGAAGAGGTTCCTTTTTGAAGGGCTCGAATGGAATCTTTGAGAATGTGGATTCGTTTAATATAGGAGTGGCTATAGGCATCGGCAAGGGCTTTCCAAACGGCTTTGGCGGTGGTATGTCCAATGGTTTCGGCCATGGCTTCTTCGGTTAAGGTAGAATTAAGTAGGAGAAGAACTTTCTAATCGACTATTTGCCATTTCAGAAAATCAGGGTTGACCACGGTTTTGTTGTCGGTTAGAATAGTTTCGGATGGGGAAGGGGTGTCTTCGGTAACATGGGCGAGAAGTTTGAGATAGGATAGAACCGGAGTAACTTGTTTCTCCCATGTAAGATAATTCGTTAAGGTTAATTTGATGTTAATTAGATGAACAAGGGAGTGTAGAGGGGTTGAAGTTGGATCGGCAGCCATGGGAGAGTTTTGGGAAGGGACCGAAAGAAAAGAAAGAAGAAGATTTGCTAGGAGAAAGGATCTTGCAATGTTTAGGCTGATACCATATGAAATCACAATGGCCAACTTGATTTTCATTACAAAGATACAACACTTTAAATACAAGTTACTGGACTAATAATAAGGAGAGAATTACTCCTCTAGACTAAGAAACTATTAACTACTGATGACGGGGGTAGCCCAAGATTAAATAAAGTGACCAGATATGCAAATGCTTAAATGGTTAAATGGTTCACTGGTTGAAAAGCTGTAAAATGGGAAAAGCGAGGAGTAAACAGTATCAATCACATCCAGAGCTCGCTTCACCAACCCACGCCCGCAAAAGCAAAGCAGGTCTGCACAATACACGTTATTACCCAGGGGACAAAAGCCTTCAACCCCAAAAGGGGAAACCCTCCACTGCAAGCAGGATTACTAGTCTTGTACATGCCACTTTAGGAGATGTCTTCCCTTATAAAAAGACATCTCATTTACTCCAAAAAACATCCGGATTAGTTGAGATTCTCTCATCTCTGGTCATTCGTGGAGTACTTGCTCAAGTCACTCCTTATCACATCCACCACACACATTCTGTTTGCTCTCACTTCTGGATCCGAGTACGTCTCGGAGAAAGAACCTTCAGCAAACAACAATTACAAACTAGTAAACCTCCTTCCACGTCTTGCAAACGTGGGGGGTCCCCGCGACCTGCGTTAGGCAAGGTTGAACCCTTCAACCTTTCTGCCTAATCAACTCAGCTACTATCTTTGGTCTCGTGTTTGTTGCATCAACAAGTTGGCGCCCACCGTGGGGCTACGCCGCTATTTCTTCTCAAAAAAGACCTAGTAGTGTAGCTCTCTTCACTTAAAGTCACCATGTCTGAAAGTGGATCTCCGGGAGAAGTAAATCAGATTCCAAACACTTCCACCCCGGGTAGTGGCCAAGCTCATGTGGCTATACCAACATCTTTCTCGACTCCGGGGAGCACACCCGAGTTCCTTACCTTCAACACACCAACTCCATCCAGATTTGGGGCTCCATCTCCCAATGTCGGTGTATCTGACACCTCAGCACGTGTTGAACTTACCCCCGAGGGGGTCGCAAATAATTTCCTTGAGTTAAGGTCACTTCTTAACCAGCATGTGAGTAAAGAAAGGGAAAAGGGTATAAGGATTCGTTTAGATTATGACGAACCTGAGCCAACGCTGTCTCCCGGACCACCCCTACCTCCTTTTACCACAAGAAGTGAGGCTGGTCCCAGCAACCCTCCAAACCCTCACCCTTATCTGTCCACTATGACAAATCCTACGGTACATCCTATCCTCTCTTCCCAACCAATTACTAGTGGTGCTCCTTTGGGACACGAGCTAACGCTTGACCAGCTCCTACAGTCCCCAGTGACAAGCTATCCAGCTTCTGTAACAACCACATGGGAGCAAGCTCTGTCCGTGCTCCCTTTAGCACGAAGTGCTGTTACTAGCACCCCTCTTGGAATAAACTGCTCGGTTGGTCCAGGAAGCCTTCAAGGCTTCAACATCATACCCAATATGATGACCCAGATGACGGCCAACTTCCCGTGGCAACACTTCATTAATCAAGTGCTAGCCACTCAGGGGAATCACGGCAATAGTAACAATATAGATACAAGGCCTGAAGAGGACTTGGCTAAACCCTATAAGCCAAGCAACCTTTCATGCTTCTCAAGGCAGATAGCCGATTATGATTTTCAATCAAAGATCAAGATGCCAACCCACATCAGAACGTATGATGGGACTGAAGATCCTGAGGATCATCTCCAGATCTTCACTGGTGCAGCTCGAATAGAAAAATGGTCAAACGCCGAATGTTGCCTAATGTTCATGCAAACTCTTGTTGGATCCGCTAGAATCTGGTTCAACGACCTACCTGCTCAAAGCATTCGAAGCTTTGACGATCTCAGCAGGGGTTTTCTGGCAAACTTCTCCCAACAAAGGCGATATGTCAAAGACGCAACAGTAATCTTCCAGATAAAACAACGTGATGATGAAAGTCTTCGGACATTCATTGAACGACACAAAAAGGAAGGTCTGACCTATGTGGGGGCAGACGAGAAAATGAGAGTGGCCGGCTTTATGAACGCCATAACCTCTAAATACCTCACACGAGATTTCAACAAGTCTCTGCCCAAAACCTTGGAAGAAGCCCTTGAAAGGGCCGAAGCTCACATTCGGGGAGAGGAAGCTGTAGACATCAAGGAACAAAGGAAAAGAGGGTCCGGCTGGCGAAGCAATAGCCCAGCTAGAAAGAGGGGAAACTTCAACTCCTATGATAGGCGCCCAAAGGGTTCAGACTCTCGAAGGTCTGAAGGTCGGAACCCTTCAAGCAGAGAAAAAGGCATAAGTTTCACTCCCCTCACAAAAAACCCTCAAGAAATCCTGGCAACAGAAGAAGTCAAACAAAACTTTAGACCTCCCAGGCCTCTCCCCAAAAGCAGAAAAAATGAGAACTCCACGCAATTCTGTGAGTTTCATGAAGAAAAGGGACACCACACCAACGATTGCTTCCAACTAAAAAAGAGAATTGAAGAGGCTGTTAAGTCAGGAGAACTCGCCCATTTGGTAAAAGGAGTTCGAGACAAGATGGCTGAAGGCAAGGGAAAGGAAGTCAATATGGTATACTCTGATGAAAAGGTTCCTCACAAGAGGCAGCGGTTGGAAGCCTGGGAGCTTCAGTGTGTCTGCTTCCCCCCAACGAAGAAGGACCCACTTCCCAGTCCTCTTGTGGTAGAAGCCACCGTGGGAACACTGCAAACATGTAAAGCATACATAGATACTGGGGCAGCCACTGAAATCATGTTCGAAAAGTTCTTCAACCGTTTAAGCAATGAAGAACGTTCAAGGCTTCAACCTTCTGGAACCTCTGTAAAAGGAATAAAACCGACATACCCCTCAAGCCTTTGGGGCAGCTAACCCTTGATGTTCGTTTCAGTGAAGGATTAAAAGAGAGAACCCAATCATTAACCTTTGTGGTTATCAACATCCCCTCAAGTTATGACGTGATCATAGGGAGGCCCGGACAGTGTGCATTTTACATGGCAGTGTCTGTTGGCCATGGCACGGTCAAATTCCCTACTGAAAGGGGGATAGAAACCCTTCAACCCTCGCAGGAAGCTTACATGATTGAGGGTGAAAGCTCAAACAGTGAAGAAGACAGGCAAGGGTTGGTCATAAACCCTAAATACCCTGAGCAACGGATAAGAGTCAACCCAAACCTTTCTCAGGAGACCCTTTCATACCTTGAAAAGCTGCTAGCACATTACAGTGATGTATTCGCTTGGTGTCCAGAAGATATGACCGGGATCCCTCGGAACATTGCCGAGCACGAATTAAGAATACCACCGGATGTCAAACCGGTGGTCCAAAAGAAAAGAAGCCTGGCACCCGAGAGAAGCCTGGCAGCTTGCCAAGAGGTTGAAAAACTTGTGTCGGCCGGCATTCTCCGAGAAGTCAAGTACCAATCATGGGTTGCAAACCTGGTTATGGTCAAGAAACCCGACAACTCTTGGAGAATGTGCATAGATTTTAAAGATCTTAACAAAGCTTGTCCCAAAGATTGTTACCCACTACCGGAAATTGATCTCAAGGTCGATTCCCTCACAGGATATTCGTTTAAATGCTTTCTTGATGCATACAAAGGCTATCACCAAATCCTCATGAAGAAGGAGGATGAAGAAAAAACAGCCTTTCACACGGACAAAGGGATCTTTTGTTATCAAAAGATGCCTTTTGGCCTCAAAAATGCAGGAGCCACCTATCAACGACTCGTCGACAAGGCCTTCGAAAACCAAATTGGCAAAAACATGGAGGCATACGTTGATGACTTGGTGATTAAAAGCAAGACGGAACACCAGATTCTTGACGATATTCAAGAAACTTTCAAGAACCTCAGAAAGGTCAACATGAAGCTTAATCCGGAAAAATGCTCATTTGGATTCGAGGAGGGAAAATTCTTGGGTCACATTGTCGGAAAGCAAAGCATCAAGGCCAACCCTAACAAAGTAAAAGCCGTCCTCGAAGCTAAACCACCAAGAACCAAGAAGGAGGTTGAAAGCTTAAATGGGAAACTTGCAGCCTTGAAGCGTTTTACCTCAAAACTGGCCGAAAGATCTCTGCCCTTCTACAAAACGCTCAAGAACTGCTCAGACAAGAAGGATTTCAAATGGACTGACGAAGCTGAAGAAGCTTTCAATCAAATGAAGCAACACTTAGCTTCCCTACCAGATATTGCAGCACCAGAAACTGGGGAGGTAATATCGGTGTACCTTTCAATCGCTGACGAAGCCATCAGTGCAGTCCTCACCATTGAGCGAGACAAGGCCCAGGTACCCGTTTATTTTTTCAGCAAAACTCTAAAATTAGCTGAAACCAAATATCCTCCCCTCGAAAAACTTGCCCTAGCTCTGGTTCAAACAGCTAGAAGGCTTAGGAGGTACTTCCAAGCACATCCTATACAAGTGGTCACTGACCAACCTGTCAAGAATGTGCTTGAAAAACCTGAAAACTCTGGAAGGCTAGCAAAATGGGCAGTGGAACTGGGTGAGCACAACATCACCTATGTCCCACGAAAAGCCATTAAAGCTCAAGTTCTGGCCGACTTCCTGGTGGAAGTCCCAAGCCAAACAATTGACGAAGTAAACACCACAACCACTGAACCCTCCAACCCTGAAGCCTGGAAATTATTTACTGATGGGGCTTCAAGCGTTGAAGGGTCAGGAGCTGGTTTAGTTCTAATCAACCCTGAAGGGTTAGAATTCACATATGCTCTCCGTTTTAATTTTCAGACCACCAATAACGAGGCTGAATACGAGGCATTGATCGCTGGTTTAAGACTGGCCAAAGAAATGAAAGTTCAGAAGCTTGAAGTGTTCACAGATTCATTGCTAGTCTCAAGCCAAGTTAACGACAGCTACATTGCTAAAGAACCCAACATGAGAAGATACAAAGAGAAATCCAAGGAATTGATGAACACCTTCCAAACATGCAGCATCAAGCAAATCCCAAGGTCCCAAAACAAAAAGGCCGATGCCTTGAGTAAATTAGCATCCCTCCCCTTTGCCCACCTCGCTAAAAAGGTGTTGGTTGAAGTGTTGAAGGCCCCATCGATTGATGAATTGGAAGTCCAAGATGTAGTCACTGAGGAAGATCCAAATTGGATGACTCCCATCAAAAAATTCCTTCAAAATGATGAACTACCCAATGATCAAATAGAAGCCGAAAGGGTTAAAATCAAAGCAAGACAATATGTGTTGCAAGGAGAAACCCTCTACAAAAAAGGTTACCTTGCCCCCTTGCTAAGATGTGTTGGTCCTGAACAAAGCAAGTATTTGATCAAGGAAATACACGAAGGAGTATGCGGAGCTCATTTTGGAGCTAGGTCGGTGGTTACAAAGCTCATGAACCTTGGATATTTCTGGCCGTCGATGCATCGTGACACCATTGAGCAATTGAAGAAATGTGATGCCTGTCAAATCCATGCCCCAATCCCAAGAAGTCCCAAACATGATCTTGCTCCAATAACCTCGGCATGGCCATTCCATAAGTGGGGAATGGACATTGTTGGACCATTCCCTCCGAGCAAAGGGGGAGTAAAATTCTTGTTAGTAGCAATTGACTATTTTAGCAAGTGGCCAGAGGTTAAACCCCTTGCCAAGATCACAGGAAAACAAGTCATAGACTTCGTTTGGGAAAACATCATCTGCCGCTATGGGTTGCCGGGAGTAATTGTCACCGACAATGGAAAGCAATTTGCTGAGAAACCTTTCAGCCTCTGGTGCAAAGAATACAGGATCAACCAGATTTTTAGCTCAGTGGCTTACCCGCAATCAAACGGCTAGGTTGAAAGGGCCAACCGAAGCATAGTGGAAGGCATCAAGACGAGATTAGGAAGATATGAAAGCAATTGGCTCGAAGAATTGCCTAGTGTTCTATGGGCAAGTAGAACAACCGAAAAAACAAGTCACAAGAAAACACCTTATAGCTTGGTATTTGGATCCGAGGCCGTAATCCCTGCTGAAATAGGAGTTGTAACCCAACGAGTTGTCAACATGGATCCCGAAACAAATCAACAAGAGACCATGTTGAATTTACAACTCCTAGAGGAAGCCCGAGATCAAGCGGCAATACAAGAAGCCAAGTACAAACAGAAGATGGAAGCCTACTACAACAAGAAGGTTAAGAATGAACGATTCAAACCAGGAGATCTAGTCCTCAGAAACAACGAAGCTAGCAAAAAGGAAAATTAAGGGAAGCTGGGCCCAAAATGGGAAGGTCCATATACTATCCTCGAAGCACACAAGGGCGGATCCTACAAGCTAGCAGACTCAGAAGGCAAAAGGCTTCCAAGACATTGGAACGGAAAAACCCTGAGAAAATTCTATGTTTAGACAGAAAAGTTTGGTTTGTATCAAAATGAAAACCTTTTGTAAAAAGCAGGTACTGCTTGAATGAATGAAGTTGATTTATCAAACTTGTCTTTCTATCCTAATATCAGGTTGAGAACCTAGCAAAAAACTCCATGGCAAGGGCCATGTAAGGGGATGAGCTCCCAGGCCATATCGCTCAATAGGTTCAAGGGTTGAATGAACCTATATAAGGGGTGAGTTCCTAAATCAATACAACTCCATGAGACTTATTAAGCCAAAACAATAATGCCTCATAGACAGGTTTAAACAACCTACACCAATCGTTCCTTAAGCCTTAGAAATATAACCAACAAATAGGCTTACGAAATCGAATAAATTACAAAGAAATGATAAAGAGGATAGATACTACGTCTTCTTGTTCATAAACACTAAGGCTAAGTGTCTGCAGCACTGAACCCTTTAAAGTGTAAAAAACATAAAGACAAAGTAAACTCAACAAAGACAAGGCTAAAAAGAATGACAATTGCTAAAGGAAAAATAACAAAACCATTAATAAAACATACAAACCAAACCAGAGACTATCAAGGCTTCAAACCACCAGGGTAATAAGCTTGAAACGTTGAAGGCTTCAACCCAAAAACAGCTAGCCAAAAGGCTTGAAGGGTTAACAGCCTACAGAACAAGCTAAGCAAAGCAAGCATAAAAACATAACGCAAGTAACATAATAACCATCATACCATAACAAAGAAAGTCATAAAAGACTTTCAGACAAGAGTTAAAGCAAGTTCTAGTAACTTGCAAGAGAAACTATTGTTCAAATGGCCATATAGGCCCAACAAACCACCAACAGGAACCTTAAGGGTTCCTGGAAACCTAATATTGTTTAAAATATTACAGACCATAAAGTGTTTTGCTAAGAAAGCTACGAATAAACATCAGATGGCAGAAGGCTTGGAACCTTCAGCTTTGGACTTCTTGGCTTTCTTAGACTTCTTGGCCTTAGCACCATCATCACCACCAACCGCGGAGGCCTCTAAACCAACATCCTTTGAAACATCAGGCAGACTTGAGAGAGTATCATCACTATCTCCGGAATAAGACCTCTTCCTTGAAAGGGAGCCCAAAACCTCAGTACACACCTTTTCGTTCAGGCCCTCATGTTTCAAATCCTGTAAAACAGATAAAGGCTTACCAAAGCAAGAGGAAACCTGATGAACATAAGGATAGGTTAGCCTCTCCATTTGTTCAACCGAGCTTTTGAACACATCAGGAGCATCAGGGCGAAATAAGGGAGACTTTTCCAGAGCATGCCCAGCTTCATGCAGTTTATAACCAGCAACGAGACCTTGGTGTTTCCCCAAGTTTAGCAACTTTGTATACACATCACCAAGAGCGGAATTAAACTCAGTAGAGTGAAGCAGGTAAGTGACAACCTGTTGAAAGCCCTGCTCAATCAACCACTGGTTATCGCTAGTTGCACGAGATACTGAAGCCTTCAAACTCTCTTTCTCTTCATCAAAGGCTTTCTGGGCAACAGACAAAGCCTCCCTGTCCGCCTTTAGCTTCAACCGATCAGCCTCGAAGCTCTTCTTAAAATCAGTCATTTCAATCTCATGCTGCCTGGACAAGCCTTCAACCTTCTTAGACCAAGCTTCCTCCTTCTCAGCAAAGCTGCTTATTCCTTTCTCATTGACGCCATCGAAGACTTCATCTTATCTTTCTTTTTGGAAAAGTCTTCATACTCTCGCATCCTTTGGCGAAAACGAGCAACCCCCTGAGGAAGCATAGCTGCAAGGTTGCAAGTACTAAGAATCATCCGGGACAGCATCACATCATCATCCATCTCGGAGATAGTCTTGTGAACCGAAGGAGGAGCAATATGACTTAGGGCCTCTTCACAGACAGCAGCATCTTTAAAGCTATCATCAACCTTTACCGACCAGCTTGGCACATAAACTGCATCAGGATTCAACCCTTCAACGTCCATACTCGAAGAACCTTGAACAGGTGTAGCAGCAACCTTTCTGGTTGAACCCTTTTTGCCACGAACAACTAACTTCCTCTCCCTTTCAGAACCCGCCTCAACACCTTGGTCCTCAGACTCTTCAACATCATCACTCAACTCCACCGGTTCAGTAGAGGTGGATTGAGGAGCAGCTTTCAAACGACGAGTAGACCGCCGAGTCGAAGTCTTGGGGGCAAGAGGCTTAGAGAAACCTTTAACATTCGACACACTAACATACCCACCACCTTCAAACCTTTGCTCGGTACCTTTAACCACAACATTTTCATCAGGAACAACAGGAACATCCCCAAAAACCACATCCGAAGTGTCATCACTTTTGATGAAATCCAAGGCAGACATAACTGCAAACAACAAACAGACAGAACATGAGACAAAAATTTGAAAGATAAAAGAAAGGAGAAAACAAAAATGCATACCCGTGCCATCTCTCATCAGAACCGGATCCCGGTCAGCTTTTTCCCACGACTTACTAACCCCTAATAAAACCAGCAAATGCTCAGGAAAGGGACGAACCCTCGCAGGGCATTTACGAATAGATTGCAGAAAAGTATCATTTAAATCAGACTCAAGGGGTTCTGGTTCATTGAGAACAGCATCCGGGTGACGCCACACAGTTTTAAACGGAACAATAGTGTCTGAAACCCAGAAAAAACGATTCTTCCAAGTTCCAAGTGTGGTAACCATAGATGAAATAAGGCCAGAATCAACCTTAGATGCTTCAAAAGTAAACCAATCGCCATTCTTGGCCAGTCGGAAAAAGCGACGGAATAACAATAAGGAGGGATCATATCCGAGGGCACGACACAAAACCTCGAAATGTAAAACCCTAGCCGTGCCCTTCGGATGAATCTGACCAAAGGAAACCCGGTAATACTCTAACAAATTCAAAACAAACAGAGAAAACGGATAGCGAAGGTTTGAAAATTCAAAGTGATGGCAATAAAGTGCGATGAAACCAGTTGGGCATTTATCAATCGAAGCATCACACGCAGGAGCAGTAGGTGTAAACTCAATCCCAATGCCATATTCCTTACAAAACAACTCTACTTCCTCTTGGGTTAACCGGGAAAAGGATCTTGCCAAATCCTTAAGGGCACCCATTTTTGCAAGAAAACTATGAAAAAGTAAAGCAGAGGATAAACAACACTAACCTTGAAAGAAAAGGGAGAGACTTGCAGAAAATACTTGATGCAAAAATGAAACGGCAGTTAAGAAAAATATAAAACAAGTTAATATAGGGGCAAAAACGTAAATAATAACTTCTGCAAAACCGCCACCCTATCTACTGCCATACATCAATCAAATCAACTGTCAATCATTTAAAATTCAAATTCAAATATTAACTGCCTCCAGCCTTTCAACCCGTCAAGCAACGAACCCTTGAAACCTTCGAGCAATAAAACACATGCATAAAAGTCAGAAGTCTTTGAGCATACTACCCAAAAACCTCTGACTTGGGGGGCTGATGACGGGGGTAGCCCAAGATTAAATAAAGTGACCAGATATGCAAATGCTTAAATGGTTAAATGGTTCACTGGTTGAAAAGCTGTAAAATGGGAAAAGCGAGGAGTAAACAGTAATCAATCACATCCAGAGCTCGCTTCACCAACCCACGCCCGCAAAAGCAAAGCATGTCTGCACAATACACGTTATTACCCAGGGGACAAAAGCCTTCAACCCCAAAAGGGGAAACCCTTCACTGCAAGCAGGATTACTAGTCTTGTACATGCCACTTTAGGAGATGTCTTCCCTTATAAAAAGACATCTCATTTACTCCAAAAAACATCCGGATTAGTTGAGATTCTCTCATCTCTGGTCATTCGTGGAGTACTTGCTCACGTCCAAGTCACTCCTTATCACATCCACCACACACATTCTGTTTGCTCTCACTTCTGGATCCGAGTACGTCTCGGAGAAAGAACCTTCAGCAAACAACAATTACAAACTAGTAAACCTCCTTCCACGTCTTGCAAACGTGGGGGGACCCCGCGACCTGCGTTAGGCAAGGTTGAACCCTTCAACCTTTCTGCCTAATCAACTCAGCTACTATCTTTGGTCTCGTGTTTGTTGCATCAACAACTACATAATTACATTGAATATACATTGATGAAGAAGGAGGATATTATGAAATATGCTATAGTCTAATAGAAATAGTACAAGTTACAAACCATAATCAATGTAATACTTATGGAAATAGTAAAGTTACAACCCATAATCAATGTAATAAATGATATTCATAATTTTAGTGAAAACTAAGGCCAGCCCTCGTAAGTTTAATTTTTAAGCCCATCGACGAAAATTGTTTTAAAAAACAACCGCGAAAGCAAATGGATGGCCGGTTTGCACGGTTTAATGGTTTTAAAACAAACTATGAACACCCTACTTATGTTATCCTTTTTCTTGCAAATTAAGGTATGGATAAAGAAGAAAATCAAATATCGACTTAATTACAACAAACATAACCTTAGACATGGTCAATGTCGTGGCATCAACCATCAAGTCTTTGTTGATTTTTGAGCTCTTTTGTCGATCCATATTAAAACAACTATCATCCCAACACTAAGACTCGCCTCTTTGTAATGTAAAAAACTCATCAACCTTTCAATGATTGAGTGATTATCAATGTTACAATCAAAGTCTCTAGATCAAAAATCAAGAGAAGATCTAATACAAATAGAACTCATCAACCTTTCAATGTTACAATTAGAGTCACAAGATCAAAAAGCAAGAGAATCAAACAAGAGAGAATGGTCACAATCTTAATTTGTAAGTATTGTAGTGAGCACTTCCTTAATATTGAGAATTTGAGATTAGTGGTGAATGGTGATCCCTTTGTTAGTGTAACAAGGTAGAGGTAACGGTGGCCTTTGCCATCCTTTATAGAATGTCTCTTCTTTGTTAAATGTAAATACATTGAGTAACCAGGGCGGACCCAAGTGAGCGCTTAGGTGGGCGGGCACACCCCTTAAAAAATTAGTGTAATTTATAGGCTAAAATTTTGATCACATCCCTTAAAATTTTGTTGAACCCCTCATTTTCACCCTCAGAAATTAAATCCTGGATCCGCCACTGTGAGTAATAACTTTTGGTTAGAAGACCAAGCACTGGACGAATGATGGATTTGTTGGCATCCACCAAAACCACTATAAGTATGATGTTTACGCGGTGACAACTCTGGAGTGGATTATTAGCATACGCGTTTACGCGGTGACAACTTTGGAGTGGATCATTAGCATATGATTAGTTATAGTTAGCATTTAACTCACATTTTCAATAACTCTTATAACAGTTATATGTAAACATGTATAGACTAAAAAACACGTATAATTTTATTTCAAGTCTCTATATTTATGACATGACATGAAATATCATGTGGACATTAAAGTGACGACTCGTATATTTTCTATAAGTTTTATCTTTCAACCATAATGAATTTAGAATAACATTATCACTAACCTGAGGTGGCCCAAGATTTATTATGTTCAAACTTAAGAGGACACTCGAAAATACACACGTTTATTTTTGCAATATATGTCATTGATGTGACCATTCAACCAACATATAGGACGTTGAAGTTATTACAAAAGACTTTCAAACCCATAGAAAAATGATTAAGTAACTAAACTTGTCGTATCAAAGGTTTCTAGCCTAATGGCATTTAGGTGTGTGAAATATGTTCTTTCTCGAGTGATTGAGGATTTTAGTCTAGACATTGATGTATAATTTTTAGTAGATTTAGAGAATACGAGTTAACCGTTAAAAAAGGTATATTCTTTGTTGTAACAAAGATGTTTATCTCTTAATGTAGTTTATGATAGAACTAAACAAACAAATTCTTAACTAATAGTATGAAGAGGTCATTCTGATTTGAATGATATGTTAAAGATAATTCAAGTGGATTCAAGATAAATATATTATGATTTATTTATTGAGTTAAATGCCTGGTTGGTTCCTGTGGTTTGCAAAAATTGCAGACTTGTTCCTGATGCTTCAATAATTACATACGTGATCCCGGTGGTTGTAATTTTTGCACTTGTGTGATCCTTATCACTAACCCATGTTAGATTTCTCAGTTAAGTGTATGTAAAATGACATGATTGCCCTTGAACACTTAAAAAATATAAAGATGCCCACCGCTCATCTTCTTCATTCTCTCTCTATAAAAAAAACTCTACCACCACCATCACCTCCACCTTCACAACCCACACAATCAGCAACCACCTCCACTACCACCTCCGCCATCTAATCACCTGCAGCTTCCCCACCACCTTCATCATCAGCACCACTTTCACAAACCACCTCCACATCTCTGCCTTCACAAAACAAGACAATAACCTCTTGACCTGGATCCCATCAAGATCTGTAATCGAAATTCACAGATACATTATCAAAAATTCACAAGTAAATTTTCTAATTCAAGTAATTTGATTGCTTAATTATGTGTGGATTGTTGTTTATCTATTTTGATTTGGCCTTAATTATGTGTGGCGGCTTAGGTGGTGTTGTGGTGGTTGGGTGTTAGGTGGTGTTGTGGTGCGTAGGACGACAACTTGTGGAGGGCAGAAATTTGAGGGTGACGACTGGTGTATTTTGTTTTTTCGGCCAAATTCGTTTTTGGGCGGCAGCTTGTGGAGGGCATACAAGTTTTCCAGCCACATTCGTGGTGGTGGGTTAAAGGTAGTGGTGGATTGACGGTGGAGGTGGTAGTGGGTTGAAGGTGGAGGTGGTGGTGGTTGTAGGGTTTTAGAGAGAGAGAGAGAGAGAGTGTGTGTGTGTGTGTGGAGGAGGAGGAGGAGGAAGAAGAAAAGGGTGGGTCCATCTCTTTTTGTTTTTATTTTTTTTAATTGTTCAGGGGCAATGATGACATTTCATACATAGTTAACTAAGAAATCTAACATGGGTTAGTGGTAAGGACCACACGAGTGCAAAAAGTACAACCACCGGGATCATGTATGTAATTATTGAAGCATCGGGACTAAGTCTGCAATTTTTGCAAACCACGGGGACTAACCATGCATTTAACTCTTATTAATTTAAATAGTTAGAATTATCTATTTATTAGATAGGTTTATCTAGTTGGATTATTTAATTATTTAAATAGAGTTTGAGTAGGGTTAGGATCAGTTTATGTTTAGTATAAATATAGGGTTATATATTTAGGTTTATTTGTTAAGTTGAGTTTAATAAAGAAAAGAGTTGAAGTATGTTACTTCAAATCTGCGTGTTTTCATATATTTTTGATTTGATCCAATTGGTTATTCCAACATAGTATACATTCCACTGTGACCATATACAGTATATGTTGGGTTTCTCGTCCTCTCGAAAGTGGTTAGTGGTCATGTATAAAGCCGATGTCGGGAATTTGGTCCTGATCTCACATAATTTTATGTGATTTATGTGACTTACATCTTTCGTTTGATGACCTCCATCAAGTTTGGTAAATTCGTGTCCAATCTAATAATTTCGAAAATTTGAGTCCAATCAAGGCTATTTATATTTGTTTATGATATTAATTCAAGATATTGTAACATCTAATTCATCATGATGTGCAACTATAGACAAATAATTCTTTCTGTTGCAAGTCTTTAAGAATTTTGCTTTAGCAATATTTGGTTTGCTTTTATTTCTAGATACTTCTTGGAAGTAAGTATGTAGTTCTAAGTTTTTTAAAAGTATTCACAAGTTATTCAATATTTGAGACATGATTTAAGACATATTCTAACTTCTCGTATTTACTTGTGATTTTATGTTACAAACTTCTTGTTAGATTCTTACAAATCATATTTCATTTCTAACGTTGTGTTCCCGAGTTTCATTTAACGAAAGAAAAGAAAGGATTTAGAGGATTTAAAAAAAATCGTATTCCAGAGTTTTTTTAAGGAAGGAAATGAAGAGACATGAAAGGAAAACTTAAGTAATTTTCCTTCATTTTAAATCCTTCCAAATTGGAGAGATTTTGAAGGAAAACATTTTTAAAACATAAAATCTTTAGTTTTCTTTTCATTTCTCTCGAACTCGGTAACACGATATTTAATGAAATCTTTTCTTTCCACTCATTTTCTTTTCTCTCCTTAATTCATTTTCTTTTCATTTCTTTTGTTTATTAAACTCGGGAACACAGTGTAAAAGAATACTCCTTATTTTAGTTTACCATGGAACTCGAGGTTGTTTGAAGTTTTTATTAATACCGCACTAGTGGGTTACCACTCACGCTTCGCAACAGGTTTCGAAACATAGATAACGATAAGCAAAGGTCTAAATAGTAACTATAATAAACTGTAAGGGTAAATGTAAATAGTGAAAATTAAAAAGGAAACCTTATTAAAGTTGAGGGGCTAAACATGTAACTATTAAAGTTGAGGGGCTAAGTATGTCATTATCATAGTTGAGAGGCCAAAGTTGGTTGATGTTGACAAAAGTTGAGAAGCTAAGCATGTCATTATCAAAGTTGAGGGGTCAAAGTTGGTTGATGCCAAAGTTAAAGGAACAAAGTTGGTTGATATTGACAAAACAACATTTTAAGTATATATAGAATATTATTGTTCGATCACAACTAAACAACATCGACAAACAATCGCAAACACTTATGGCCGGTTATGGGTGATGAGGGATTTGATCTCATCGACACCATGGTTCATAAGTTAAGACACTAATCCTCCAAGTACACACCATGAAATTTATGTTCATAATGAACTCCTTATATAAATATTATGTTCTTTTTCAGATTGTTTAAAATAAATATTAATTTTGGATACATATGAACAACTTTTAATCGGACACCTCAGACCTAACTACTTTTGACTAGGGGTGTAAATGAGTTGGTCCGAGCGCTCAGTCGCGAGCTAGCCTAAGCTTGTTGTTGACTCATTTAATATTTTTCCAAGTGCGAGCTTACCTTAGGCTTGACTTGCTTATTATTTATTAACTATTTAATTATTATATATTGTAATTGATTTTTATATTTATAAAAAAATTAATTTGCTTATATTTATATAATTAACAAGCTCGTTTAAGTTTGTGAGTCTAGTTTAGTTGGGTACATGAAGCTTAAACTCAGACTTTCTTATTAAATGAGCTTCAATTTATGCTCAAACTCAGACTCGTTTAAGCTCGTCACGTTACAATATTTATAGGAGATGATCTCTAGCAGGAGAGCATTAGTTTGTTTACATCGTGTAGGTTTCAAATTTCGTTTGACTTGGATACTTTATGAATTGTGTATGAGCCTTAGTTTCATATTGAAGTATTTCGTTTGTATATGGAATCAATAATCATATAAAACAAAAGGTTTTCTCTAGGAACGGGGATTTTCTTTATGTGAATTTGGAAGTATGAAAAATAAATGAATCAGACCATGTGAATCCCTTATATGTCGAATCATCACAATAATTGCAGTGAAACGTCACAACCTTTTTTGTGAAAAGGTGTGGTAGTTGGGTGTGAGATTAAATATATTATTAATATAATATTTAATCTTTTAGCCATTATAATCATTTATATTATATTAGATCAAAATATAATAATAACCTATTAATAATTAGTTGGTAATTGTTGATGGATCATATTACCCTTATTAACTAATTAGCTTTCCTCTTGGGAGTATATATAAGGAGATCATTAGAGAGTTTAAGGGTTAGACAATTACACAATTCACACAACCCTCATAACATCATTCTCGGCTCTCTCTCCATAACCTATTCTTCCCTAGTCTCGGTTTTATCACCATCATAACTTTACACCCTAAGGAGGAACCAGATCATCCTGACAAGTATGTCGAACTCAATGGCTGCATCTCTGACTGGATTCTCTGCTGGCCTGTCTGCTGTAACAGGTATTATTTACATGTTTTCCCTTATGTTTAAAAGAACTGATACAACATGTGGTATCAGAGCATATGTTGATAAATCAGTTTTGTTTTCGTATCCATCATTCTGGGAGCAAAAATCTGGAAAACGGAAATTTTAAAGCTTTTAAATGTCACGGCTCTTTCGAGTCCTTGTTGCCGAAATCCCTGTTTTCGGAAAAGAATTATTTGATAAATTGACTCGAGACCATAATGGGCAAACCTTAATATCCGAAATCTGTTAATAAAAGTCTTAAAATTTAGATTTCGGAACCCAGAATTATGTTTTTATTTTTTAGGGTTCATCTTTCGTTCTAAGTAAAACTCGAAAATTCCTTAAGTTTTGGAATATAATTTGGATTAGTGGGTGTTTTTACTGATTTTGATCTGAATTTTATCTACTAAAATTTTCGAAAACTGTTAAAGAAATAATCAGTTATTATTTTCAAAATCTTTGATACGTTTAGATCAGCATTAAAACAGGAAACATTATCCCACAATCCCAAAAATTTCGAGTTTCCAGTTATTATCACAAAACAACTGTTAACAGTGGTCTCGAGACCATCAGATTACGACTCGAGATCATCAGTCTCGACTCGAGACCATAAGGTCTCGACTCGAAATCATCAGGTCCTTAAATCTTCACAACTCGAGACCTACAGATCTCGACTCGAGACCACAAGGTCTCGACTCGAAATCATAAGGGCTTAAAATCTTTATAACTCGAGACAAACGTCTCGACTCGAGACCATAAGGTTGCGACTCGAGACCACAATCTTCACAACTCGAGACCGTGGTTGCGACTCGAGACCTAATTACGACTCGAGATCTCATAAAATGCAGTAGTCGAGACCATGGTTTCGACTCGAGACAAAGGTTACGACTCGAGACCTCATAACTAACTCGAGATCTCAAAAACTCAGTCGAGACCTAACTCGAGACCTCACTCGAGACCTCATTACCTTAGGTTGTTTGATGTGAACTAAAATTTAGCAGGTAACAGGTGGTCTGCTATTAAATACTCGAGATCTCAAAAACTCAGTCGAGACCTAGTTCGATCCGCGCTAACAGGTGGTTTGCTATTAAATACTTGGTTTTGTTAACACTTAATTAACTAATCAGAATCAGATAATTTTTTTTTACAAAACCAAAATAGCTTAACTTGAATGAGCTTCTGATGTATTAATTCTGGCCAAAGCTGATTTAATACATCTATTTATTGTTCAAGTATTATAAAAGCTATGTTGAGTATGCATTATAAACGTGAAATGTCTTAATTCTGGCCAAAGCTGATTTAATTCATTTATGTTTAGCATGCTTGACAAGTGCATAACTAAAGTGATTGTCTCATTTCTTGCCAAAGCTGATTTGTCATGATTACTTTGCACACATACTTAAATGATTACGCTTCTGGCCAAAGCTGATTTGTCTTCGTTTAAGTAGAATTTTTTTAACTAAGTCTATTATTTTGATGTTAGTAATAGACAATATCACAGCTTCATAATTAAAATGGTCATTATTTGTGTCTGCCTTAGTATAATATGCCCTTAGATCACATTAGGACTTCTTTCTTAGTATCATAACTTGCTCATCTTATTTCCACTATCAGCACCCAATTGCGGGATTCCACCTTTGACTGGTGATAACTTTGCTGAATGGAAGGATGCCCTCATGCTTACACTAGGATTGCTAGACTTCGATTATGCTCTTAGAGAGAATAAGCCAGCGGACCTTACTACTCAAAGTACTGCTGCTGAGCAGATAATTCATGAAAAATGGACTAGGTGTAACCGCATGTCTCTCATGTTCATGAAGCAATCCATTCACAATGCAATTAGAGGCGTTATTCCTGATTCTAAAGATGCTAAAACCTACCTGGCTTCTATGGAGGCTCAATTCAAAGGAACATCAAAAGCACACGCTAGCACTCTTATCCTCAAGCTGGTGACGACTAAGTATGATGGGAGGAGCGGCATTCGCGAATACATCATGATGATGCATGACATGGCCAATAAGCTGAAAGGGCTAGAGATGGAAATCGGTGATGGTTTTCTTGTTCACTTCATCATCACTTCGCTTCCTTCGTCCTATGAAGCATTCAAGATCAATTACAACACTCAGAAGGACAAATGGACGATGAGTGAGCTGGTCGCTATGTGCGTACAGGAGGAAGAGCGTATGAAGATGGATCGCACTACTGATGTTGCTAACTTCACAACCTCCAATTCTAAGAAGAGGAAGCACAGTCATCAAAGAAAGGATGCTTCCAAAGTCCAAAAGCCCAATCCTAATACAAGTGCACCTTCCAGCTCTAAGAGCTCCTTAGGCAAACCTTATTGCAAGTTCTGTAAGAAAACAGGACATAAGCAAAAGGAATGCCCTGACTTCAAGGAGTGGCTGGCTAAGAAAGGTAACGATTTTTTCATGATACTTGAGTCCTTTAATTTAAATGTTCCTGCTAATTCTTGGTGGTTTGATTCTGGTTCTATGGTTCATGTAACTAACTCTACTCAGGGATTCCTTTCAATCCGGAAGCTGGGAAGAAACCAAAGAACACTTAAAGTTGGGGATGATCGGGAATTAGAAGTGAAGGCCATAGGAACATTACAATTATTTTTGAAAACTGCTTTATGTATTAAACTTTATAATACCTTATATGTTCCTGAGGTAACTCGGAACCTTGTATCAGGACCAAAGTTAGACATGGACGGTTTTGTCGTTTCTCATGGTCATCGCAAACTCTCTATTCTCTATGATTCCGTTGTTTATGGTACTGGCATTCTGGATGGTGGTCTCTATAGATTAGAACTAGATGATAATTTTTCCAAATCTTTGTTGTCATATAATATTAATGAATCACTCACAAAGATGAAACAGATTCGAGACTTAGAGACTTCATCCATGTTGTGGCATCAACGTTTAGGCCACATCTCAAGAGAACGATTAAATCATCTCGTAAAGGATGAAGTCTTACCTCATCTCGATTTCACTGATTTTGGAACATGTGTCAAATGTCTTAAAGGCAAAATGACATCAGCGAATAAGAAAGGTGCCACTAGGAGCTCTAATTTATTAGAACTCACTGACATTAGTGGTCCCTATCAAATCGCTGGCATAACAGGACATACTTCATTTATCACTTTCATTGATGATTATTCTCGTTACATGTACTTGTATCTTATTAAGGAAAAGTCTGACTCTCTTACAACTTTTAAAGATTATAAAGCTGAAGTTGAAAAGCAATTAGATCGTCAGATTAAAGTTGTGAGATCAGACAGAGGCGGTGAATATTATGGAAGACATACTGATGTGGGTCAAGCTCCTGGTCCATTTTATGAGTTTTGTAAGGGCCAGGGGATTGTGAACCAATACACCATGCCTGGTACACCTCAGCAGAATGGTGTCGCTGAACAAAGAAATCGTACCCTTATGAACATGGTGCGCAGTATGTTAGCCAACACGAATTTACCATTATTCCTCTAGACTGAAGCGTTAAAAGCAGCTGTTCATATATTCAATAAAGTTCCTTCTAAGTCTGTTCCTAAAACTCCTTATGAACTTTGGACAGGAAGGAAACCGAGTCTTAAATATATGAAAGTATGGGGCTGCATTGCTGAAGCAAAACTCTATAATCCTTTCCTAAGGAAACTTGACCCTAAAACAGTTGCCTGCTTCTTTATCGGGTATCCTGATCATTCAAAGGGTTATCATTTCTATTGTCCTTCCCATGTCACTCGTATTGTTGAAACCAAGCGTGTTGCGTTCCTGGAGGATTTCAAGGTCAGTGGGAGCAGTACCAACCCTTACGAAGAATTGCAAGAAGTACAAGACGCGGGGGGGAGAGACTCGTCGCTTACCATTACTCCGTTTACTCCTCTTATACCCCATGCAACTGCACCTGAAGTCACTGCACAAATTCCATCTCCACAATCAGAATCCATTATACCTCATAACGAAGGCACATCAAACGCTCAAAACCAAGACAACGCTGAACCCGATAATCAACTCAGGAGGTCATCTAGGCAAAGAAGGCCTACTAATTGGGATGATTATGTTATCTACCTGACTGAAATGGATGCTGGAAAGCTCAATGATCCTATCTCTTATAATGAAGCCATTAGCAGTAATCAGTCTTCTGAATGGAATAAAGCAATGATTGATGAGCTTGAATCCATGAAGAAAAATGATGTTTGGGATTTGGTAGAATTACCTAATGGTGTCAAACCTGTAGGTTGTAAATGGGTGTTCAAAACAAAACTGGATCCGAATGGGAACGTTGAGCGCTACAAAGCGAGATTGGTTGCAAAGGGCTACACTCAGAAAGAGGGAATTGACTATCAAGAGACGTTTTCACCTGTCTCTCGTAAAGATTCATCAAGGATCGTAATGGCCCTAGTAGCTCATTTTGATTTAGAGCTGCATCAGATGGACGTCAAAACTGCTTTCCGTAACGGAGAGTTAGACGAAGATGTTTACATAAAACAACCTGAAGGCTTTAAACCTGAAGGTCAGGAGCATCTAGTCTGTAAGTTGAAGAAATCCATTTACGGGTTGAAACAAGCATCACGTCAATGGTACCTCGAGTTTGATGAAGTCATGAAGAGGCAAGGTTTTATGAAGAATCAAGTGGATCAATGCACCTACCTCAAGATGAGTGGGAGTAACTTTACTATACTTGTCCTTTACGTAGATGATATTCTATTGGCAAGTAATAGTTTAGACATGTTGCATGAGTCGAAGCGGTTACTCTCGCATAACTTCGACATGAAGGATCTCGGAGATGCTTCTTACGTTGGCATCGAAATTCACCGAGATAGACACAAAGGGATCTTAGGATTGTCTCAAAAAACTTACATAGATCGTGTCCTTACACGTTACAACATGCAACAGTGCAAACCCTCCGTCGCTCCAGTAGTTAAGGGAGATGTTTTCGGTTCATTCCAGTGTCCGACAACAGAGGTTGAAAAGGAGCAAATGAGCCAGATACCTTACGCGTCAGTAGTCGGGAGCCTTATGTATGCTCAAGTCTGTACTCGCCCAGATATCGCTTATATTGCTGGAATGCTAGGCCGTTATCAGACTAATCCTGGCCTAGATCACTGGAAAGCAGCTAAGAAGGTCCTTAGATATCTGCAAGGGACGAAAGACTATAAACTGACTTATAGAAGAAGTGATCACTTAGAAGTGATAGGTTATTCTGATTCTGACTTTGCCAAATGCAAAGATGACAAGAAATCCACTTCGGGCTACATCTTTATGTTAGCAGGCGGACCTATCTCATGGAAGAGTCATAAACAACAGTTAACTACAACTTCCACAATGATGGCAGAATACATTGTTGTTTATAACGCAACCTGTCATGGAATGTTGCTTAGAAATATGATCACTGGACTCAAAATCGTTAATTCCATTTCTAGACCATTGAAGCTTTACTGTGATAACTCAGCTGCCGTTAGTTTCTCGAACAGTAACAGTTCGACTGGAGCTGGTTTATATCTCGATACAAAATATTTGTTCGTACGTGAACGAGTTGAGGAAAATAATCTTTGTATTGAGTATATTAGTACTAAAGATATGCTTGCGGATCCGATGACTAAAGGTCTCCCACCTAAAGTTTTCGAATAACATGTATCGAATATGGGACTTACTAAAGACCTTATTTAATGGCATATTGTACTAGCTTATGTTTTAATTAATAAAATTTCCTCAGTTTGATTTTGTATGTCTCTAACATATGATCTGCCGGTGTAATGACATATAGACAAATATAAATACAAATCAGACGCTAAAGGGCCTATAAGTATTTTTATCGTAACTGTTAGGTTTGATTGAGGCTATAGTATGATTAATGGGGGTCCTGAGTCGAATGATGATTCAACGGCTGTATTTCTCTGCTATAGTTCTTGGTTTAAGGCTAAAATGAGTGTTAACTCCTGGCCAGGCTCATCTAACACTCATGATAAATGATTACTCGGCTAAGTGGGAGAATGTGAGATTAAATATATTATTAATATAATATTTAATCTTTTAACCATTATAATCATTTATATTATATTAGATCAAAATATAATAATAACCTATTAATAATTAGTTGGTAATTGTTGATGGACCATATTACCCTTATTAACTAATTAGGTTTCCTCTTGGGAGTATATATAAGGAGACCATTAGAGAGTTTAAGGGTTAGACAATTACACAATTCACACAACCCTCATAACATCATTCTCGGCTCTCTCTCCATAACCGATTCTTCCCTAGTCTCGGTTTTATCACCATCATAACATTACACCCTAAGGAGGAACCAGATCATCCTGACAAGTATGTCGAACTTAATGGCTGCATCTCTGACTGGATTCTCTGCTGGCCTGTCTGCTGTAACTGGTATTATTTACATGTTTTCCCTTATGTTTAACAGAACTGATACAACATTGGGGTGTAACCTCTGTAGTCACACTTGTAGTACTTCGGTAGGAAATCCGTGAGAGAGTTGCTACCGATCAGTACTTGTTTCTATAGACACAAATCATGTTTGTTATTGCATCTTAGTGGGTACCGAAGCTCCATTTGCTATCAATAGATAAAGTTGCTACCGAATAGTAGCAACTTGCTACTAGGGGTGGGCATATTAACCTCCATAAGCGATAACCAAACCAAAACTGAGATAACTGAAATAACAGAACCTATATCTTTAATCAATAACTAATCAGCTATGGTTTCAATTTTAAAGATTTGGTTATCGCCATTACAAAAAATGAATCGATTCTTAAGCTTTGTGTTTCATCTTCTTCACATATGCATAATTTTGATCATGATCTTCAACTACTTCATGAGATACAAGTAGTGCATGAAAAGCACATGCATTCACAATTGGAACAACACCATGAACAACCAAAGTACATCACTATGTTCCAAAATTTAACTTGCACCATTGGACCGTTATCTGAACCATAACCAAGAACCAGTTTTAGTGGATCATATCCCATAATCGAGGCCAACAGTTTCAGTTTCAGTGGAGCATACCCAAACCACATTCTACACACCTCTGATTGTTATCGATCTTTAACCATATCATATTTCAAATTCATTATTCATGCAACATTTCTATATCCAACGTAGACCTAATGCATTTCAATAAACCAACTTTAGTATTTAAAAAATCACATTGACATGACAACACGACCCTTTACCCCTTGAACCCCATAGGTATTTACTATATTTAAAAGAAAATGTCGACTAGAACACCCATACACTTTCAAAATTGACACCTACACACCATATTCTTTAAGTAAGTTACACGTTCACTTCCAACTTTTGGTAACTGACAACTTTAACCCTCCAAACTTTTCCACTTAAAAACTTGACACCTCATTTTGTTTAAATTACTTTTATGATTTTACACCCAGGGGCGGACCTAGGTAGAGGATTGGGTAGGCAGGTGCACACCTTGAAAAAATGTTAGTGTATTTTATAGGGCAAAATCCTGATCGCACCCTTTGAAAATTTGATTAAGTCTCTCGTTCGTACCCCCAGAAAATAATCCACGGGTCCGCCACTGTAATTACACCGCAACGTGCGACCAATATTATACTTTTTTAACCTATGCCTAACCTCGTCAGTGTCACAAACGTAACGTGTGTAACAAAGTCAAAAACACGTAATGTCACGTGCGGGCACCATAAGTTAGCGTCATCATCGTACACATAACCGCAATACTTATATAGGTAACATTAAGTTAGATCAGATACGTCAAAACACACATTTTCATATGATTAACGCATCACATGACGTGCCACTAACTATAAACAACAAAGGCCTTGCCGCCGCTTCACGCACCTATAACATAAAAATAGTCATGGACAACCCACCATAAGCATTAATTCGGTTAGACCCTATTGAATTGTGCAGGTTTTCAGTTCATTTTGTTTCTACCTAATATATAATTGTCTTTCATTTCGTTTTAAGTTAATCTTTTCAAGTGGTAAAATCATGTCCAATCTAATAATATCGAAAGTTCGAGTCCAATCAAGACTATTTATATCTGTTTATGATATTAATTTATGATATTGTAACATCTAAATCACCATGATGTACAACTATAGACGAAAAATTCTTTCTATTGCAAAATTTAGAATTTTGCTTAGCAATATTTGATTTGTTTTTATTTCTGTATACTTTTTAGAAGTCCGTAGTTCTAAGTATTCACAGAATAACAAAAATATATAGGTCTATAGCATCAATATAAAAGTACGTGATTTAAGACATACTCTAATTCATCATATTTACTTGTGATTTTATGTTACAAACTTGTTGTTAGATTCATACAGACCGTACTTCATTTCGAAAAGAATACTCCTCAATTTGGCTGTTCAGGACTAAACAATATCGATAAACAATCACAAACACTTAGGGCCGGTTGTGGACTTGTGGGTGATGAGGGATTTGTTCTCATGGTTTATGAAATTTATGTTCATAATGAACTTGTTATATAAATGGGGTAGGGATAGTGTACATTAATTCAGAGGTGTGAGAAGTGTATTATAACACTATATATAACACTATATAACACCATATAAACACCGTATAACACTATGTAACACCATATGACACCATAAAACATTATGTAACACTATATAGCACTATATAACAATATATAACATTATACATCTATCATAGACATGCTATCAGACAAACTATAGTGTTATATTTGTTATATAGTGTTATATAGTGTTACATAGTGTTATATAATGTTATATGGTGTTACATATTGTTATACGGTGTTTATATGATGTTACAGAGTGTTATAATACACTTCTGGATTAATGTACAAGATCTTCTACCTATATAAATGTTCTTATAAGAAAACTTGGTTGTATTCTACATGTTCTCTTATGTTTGTTTAAATGAATTGGTCCAAGCGCTTTACCCCGAGCTAACCTAAGCTTGTTCTCAGTTAATCCACGAGAGCTTGAACGCGACTCATTAATATTTTTTTCAAGCGCGAGCTTACCTCGGGCTCGACTTGCTTATTATTTATTAACTATTTAATTATTATTATATATTAAGATTGATTTTTATATTTATAAAAAATATAAATTGTTTATATTTATATAATTAATAAGCACATTTAAGTTTGCGAGTCTAGTTTAGTTGGATACGCAGTGGCGAACAAAAGAATTATTTTCTGGGAGTGCGAATCAAGTGTTCAACCAAACTTTCAAGGGTTCGGTCGAGATTTTGGCATATAAAATACCAGAGGCGTCTCTGAGAATTCACGTACCCTATTGGAGATTAAAAAAATGTGCCATTATGTTATGTTTTGTTATTATTTAAAAAAGATCAAATCAGTATTGGGCTTAATAAACCTAATTCCAAGTGGGCTAAATTTTAAACCATAAAAAATGATTTGTAAATTGGCCTATATTGAAAGTGGTATGTGTTTACTATTTAAAAAAAATAACATATACGTATCGTATTTTTTTTAAATCGCATGCCCCTTGAAATTGTGGGCCTTGTGTGGAGGTCCTCCCCGCACACCATCAAAGCCTTCCATGTAAAATACACACAAAATTTTTTTAAGGGGGGCGCACGTCCACCCAAGACATGCCTTGGGGTCCGCCTTTGTGGGTACATGAAGCTTAAACTCATGCTTGCTTATTAAATGAACTTCATTTTATGCTCAAACCCATACTAGAGCTCCACGCATTACGATATTTAAAGGAGATGATCTCTAGCAGGTGAGCATTAGTTTGTTTACATTGTGTGGGTTTCAAATTTTGTTTGACTTTGGATACTTTTTGAATTGTGTAGGAGTCTCAGTTTCATATTAAAGTATTTCATTTGTATATGGAATCAATAATCATATAAGACAAAAGGTTTTGTATAGGAATGGGAATTTTCTTTCTATGAATTTGGAAGTATGAATCCCATACATGTCGAATCATCACAACCGTTGGGTGAAACGTCACAACCTTTTGTGAAAAGGTGCGGTAGTTGGAGTGTAATCGTTGTAGTCACACTTGTAGTACCTTGGTTGGAAATCCGTGAGAGAGTTGCTACAGATCAGTACTTGTTTCTATAGACGCATATCAAGTTTGTTATTACATCTTAGTGGGTACTGAAGCTCCATTTGCTATCAGTATATAAAATTGCTACCGAATAGTAGCAACTTGCTTGAAGGGGTATGGTCCCAGATCTCGCGTCAGCATCGACCGCGAGTGACCATTACCCTTATCAAAACCCCCACCAGTTAACAACCTACTTGTGCCCATGCGAGAACGCGTCGACACAAGGGTTGAATCCAATCTATCTAGTGATGAAGGAGGACTTACATGGAACATGAGAACGGTAGAGTGATGCGACATAGCATCACATCTGATGTATGAAAACAGAAGTATTCACAGCGATGCGGCCTCGCACCGCGTCCAGTGAACACTTCTATCAATACAAGGAAGCTGGATAACAGCAACAGTCACCACAGGCGACGATGCGGCCAGCACCGCATCTCGCGTATTTCTTGATCACAAGCAAGAGACGCGATAACATCAGATGTTACCGCAGGCAGCGATGCGGCTAGCACCGCATCCTATACGCTCAACAAGTGGGACTGACACCACAGTGCAAGTGGAACCAATGGCAGTCACCTGTCAGGTCTACGTAAGCGACAGACTGACGTGGCGTCGTCTCCCCGGCCGACATGTCTGACACACCTGCAAAGGTGCAGCATGCCGTCAGTCTATCCATCCACATCCTCCTTCACTCCTCGGCTATAAATACCAACCCCAAACCAGGTTTGAGGTATCTCTTCACAACTCTCTCACTACTACTACTATCTTACTTTGTTTCCCAAGCAAACTACTGATTCTCACGCCGGAGAGTGGTAACAAGGAGCACCCCCCACCCCATCCTCCTTGTTACGAGTCACGGTTTGTTTCCTTGTGCAGGAGATCAACCCACCGGTGATCCAGCCAGCGATCCTCGAGAGGAAGGGATTAACCCTTCTTGACGAGATCAGTGAGTTAACCCTGCCCGGTTAACCATTGTTTCATCATTGGCGCCCACCGCTACTCTTAGCACTTTTTCGATCATCTTTTTTCCTCTCTCAAAATCATGACTGATCACCAAAACAATACTACCGGGGATAATCTACTCCCCATCAACACAGGAAATGCGGGGAGTACCCCACCGGACCCAAATCCGGGCCATATCGGTACATCAACACAAAGGGGTCCATCCCTAACGTTCGGACACGACTTATCACAATACGCATCTGTGATCCCCCCGAACATGGACCCCCACACCTGGTATGACCAGCAGGCCACCCTGCTGGCCGCAACATACAACCGCGCTTGTGCGGAAGCGCACATACAAGCTGGGCCAACCCCAGCACCGCACTCCCCTGCCGATCGTGTTTTACAATACGAAGGCAGGGCGCATTCACGTCCAGCTTCGAGAAGTAGACGTGAAGACCGTGGATCATCTTACTGTTCGGTCCACACAATCAACAAGGATGATTCCGCATACGGGTCCCACACCAGGGGACCTGTGCATACCCGCCTAGGTCCTTACGTTGAGGACAGACGACGATCCGCATCCCGACATGGCTCTGGAATTCAGAGCCGGTTGGGCCCACAGCCATACACCGAAAGGGTATGGTCGTACCGACCCGGACGACCGTACATATTGTGGGGATTCGCATGACACCTGCAGCAGACCGGGAGGACGCAACTATGTTCCTCCCACTCACCCCCGCAGTACATACCTCAGGGCTGCAAAACGCCCTGAGAACTAGCCCTATAGGCCGAAAGCTGCGGCCGAAAACTCCAAATTCGCCCCGCGAATAGCCCACGCCCATGTCACCACAACAAAATTCCCATTCAACGTTGGGAAATACAGTGGTTCATCCGACCCGGACGACCACATGAACATTTTCATAGGCGCAGGGTGCAATGGCCAGTGGGACGAACCCACTTGGTGCAATTTTTTCCCCCAGACCCTTACGGGTCTGGCCAGGGCTTGGTTCGATTCTTTGCCAGTGGGATCACTGGACTCATTCGAGGACTTTCATGCAAAGTTCCTCGCTCATTTCAGCCAGCAACGACGTCACACGCGTGACTCGTTGGACGTCATGAATATCTGGCGCAGAGACAACGAATCCCTAGAAGCATTCGTTGTCCGATACAATAAGGAGTGCCTGGAAATAGGCGACGTGGCAGATCAAATGGCACGGAACCATTTCATCAGGGCCGTGAAAGATAGGCAGATGGTTATGACCATCTCTGGCAAAGAAGGCTTGCCTAAAAAATGGGAAGATGTCATGACCGCAGTCAAGACATATGCCCAGACACAGCGGTCCCTCGAACCGCATGTGGCAAAGGCAGAGCCCCAGGCCGAAACTTCCAACCACGGGTCCAAGCGTAACAATAAACGCAACCGGGACGTAGGGAATAACGATATTTCCAAACCATACGTCCCGCGGACCAACCCGTTTGACCCGAGGAAACGCAGCCCTCAACGGGACAACCGGGCACCAAAGAAAGATTCTCGGGACCGCAACTGGACCGAGATCAACATGTCGCCAAGCGAGGTCCTTCTTGCGGACCCGCAATTCTTGCGACCGGCCCAACCAATGAAGTCCAAGAAAAATCAGGACCTCACACTCTACTGTGAGTATCACAAGGACTCGGGCCACACCACCAACAACTGCATCAGTCTCCGGCTGGAGATTGAGCGGGCCTTAAAAGAGGGGAAACTGCAACACCTTTTAACAAGTGGGCAAAAACCCACCAAGCGCATCACCCCTCATGGCGAAGGTACCTCCTCCGGAAAGAGAACCATGTACGTGGCTTCTACTCACATGATCAACGGAGGCAAAGGTAGACCGCGCAAAGCGGCGAGAAGGCCGTACAATGACTGGAACTCGTCTTTCCAAAAGTCCGAGGCGGACCGCGCGATAGGCGCGTCGTCGTTATTTCAGGCCAACTGGCACATTACTGCACCGAGCGTCTATTCATCGACCCGGGCAGTACTTCTGATATAATCTACGAACAATGCTTCAACCAGTTCGACCAGGAGGACAAAGATCGGTTGCAAGCAGTAGATTACCCATTGGCTGGGTTCGCAGGGGAAACTGTCTTTCCCCTAGGCCAGATCACTTTTCCTGTGCGCCTTACCAGCGGAAGGCACACAAGAACAGAAGAGGTAAACTTCATGGTTTTACCTCACACTTCCAGATATGACGTACTCCTTGGGAGAGAATCCCAAGGAGATTTCAACATGATTACATCCGTCCCCCACTCTGCGGCCGGTTTCCCAACCGAATCAGGGGTCGCGATAATCTATGCCCGCAGGGACGTCATGATGTCGGACGAAGTACGTCCGACCAAGGTCGCAAGACCCACCCCCAACAACCAACCAGAGAAATGGGTTCTCAACGCGAGATACCCAGAACAAAAGGTTACATTGGGTCACGCCTTGTCCCCGACCACAAAAGCGCACCTGAAGCAGCTTCTCTTCGGGAACCAAGACATTTTCGCGTGGACACCCGCAGACATGACAGGGGTCCCGCGTGATATTGCGCAACATCACTTCAATACCTCACCAGGTATCAAGCCGGTGATACAAGGCCAACGCCACCTTGGGTCCGCTAAGAATCAGGCGATGCAAGAGGAAGTCGAAGAACTGCTCTCCGCAGGCATCCTGCGGGAAGTCAAATACCAGACTTGGTTATCCAACCCGGTCATGGTAGAAAAACCATCCGGGGGCTGGCGCATGTGCGTCGATTACAAAGACCTTAACAAAGCCTGCCCCAAGGATTGTTACGCACTTCCGGAAATCGATGAGAAGGTCGATAATCTCGCACCATTCAGATGGAAGTGTTTCCTCGATTGCTACAAAGGGTACCATCAGGTACAAATGGCGATCGAGGATGAAGACAAAACGGCATTCCGCACTCCCACCGGGAATTACTGTTATACAAAAATGTCGTTTGGGTTGCGCAACGCGGGCGCAAACTATCAAAAGCTGATCAACGACACTTTCCGCGGCCAAATAAGCAAAAGTGTCGAAATCTACATGGACGACCTAGTCGTCATGAGCATGGAGGAAGATACCATGCTCACAGACATTGAAAGAACATTCCAGACTCTGCGAAGCGTTAACATAAAGCTCAATCCAGGGAAATGCTCGTTTGGAATGGAAGAAGGCAAATTCCTTGGGTTCATCGTGACTAAAGATGGATTCAAGGTAAACCCGGAGAAAGTTCAGGCGATCGAGCGCATGCCATCGCCTTCATCAATGAAAGATATGCAACGACTAGCCGGCAGGCTAGCGGCACTCAACAGATTCTTAGCCAACCATGCAGCTAATTCTTATCCTTTCATCAAGACCCTGCGGAACTGTTTAAAGAAGGAACAATTCCAGTGGACCGCAGAGGCTGAAAACGCTTTCCGGGAAATGAAGGAGTGTTTGATAGAATTCCCAACCTTAACCGCACCACGCAAGGAGGAGCCACTCATATTATACCTATCTGCCGCGGACAACGCGGTAGGTGCGGTATTGATAGTGGAGCGGGAGGGGGTTCAAACACCCATCTATTACATCAGCAAGATGCTCAACGACCCAGAAACAAGGTACTCAATAATGGAAAAATTGGTATTAGCACTAGTGCACGCATCAAGAAGGTTGCGACGCTACTTCGCGAACCATGTCATCACGGTGCTAACCAATTACAGGATCGGCCCGATCCTATCCAAACCTGACATTTCTGGGAGATTAGCAAAATGGGCAATAGAGCTGGGCGCGCACACGCTGAACTACAAACCGCGCCCCGCGATAAAAGGCCAAATCTTAGCTGATTTCGCTGCCGAAGTACCGGTGAATCGCATCCAAGAATGCGAACAAGCACAAAACCCTGTACCAACGCCATCTTCCTCAGAAACTTGGGCACTATTTACCGACGGTGCCTCCAACGAGGAAGGTGCGGGCGCAGGTCTGCGACTCGTCAGCCCTGATGGCCAAGAACTTACATATGCCATCCGCCTCGATTTCAAAAGCACAAATAACGAGGCCGAATATGAAGCCCTACTGGCAGGACTACGTTTAGCTGTCAAATTCGGCGTGCAGCATCTGGAAGCACACGTCGACTCTTTGTTAGTTGCAGGACAGATACGCGGCGACTATGCCGCAAAGGGGGATATCATGATCCTCTACCTCGAGCAAGCCCTGCAACTAACATCCAAATTCGCTTCGTTCAATATCCGACATATTAACCGAAGTGAAAATAAGTCCGCGGATGCACTATCAAAACTCGCATCCACCAGCTTCCAGCACTTGGCAAAGGAGATACGCATCGAAATTCTGCAAAATCCTTCGGTACCCCTGCGCCAAGTCAACGTCATTCAATACGGTACAACATCATGGATGACACCTATTATCGCATATCTGCAATCAGGTGTGACTCCCGAAAGCAAATCAGAGGCACGCAAGTTACAACACAAAGCGTGCCACTATCAAATGGGAGACGGTATCTTATACCGAAAATCATACATAGAGCCACTCCTGCGATGTGTCACACCCCAACCGATGGCGGAAACATCGGGATGAGACGAAGTGTGTATAGATTGCTAGAGACGTCATAACACTATGTGACAATATTTAATTAAATTCAAATTTCATTGCAATACTAAATTGTCATACAAGATTCAAATAGAAATAACAACATAGTTTCAAATTGTAACATAACAACAAAAGATAGATTAATCTAGGTGTGTATCTAGTCCACCCTAAATCTTGTTTCGTCTTGAATATCATCTCAATAATTAACCTGCAACATGTATTAAAATAGAGTTCAATGCAAAAGCAAAGGCGAGTATACAAGTTTGGTTACATAGCATAATAGAATAAAAACTCATATCCAACATGTTACTAAGTGAATAAATTTACTAGCAATGCAATTTTTGGCGTACAATATGATCAAACCCATGAATACAACGCATAAAAATAGCCTAATCCCAATCGTTCAGCGGGGTGGTAATGTTTAACTTAACAATACCCAATTAGAATAGCGGGCAGGGCGTTAATCCTATAGCGCTATAATTGTTAAGGTGGGCTAGCAAAGTTAATGAGCATATAACGTTCCAAATCGTTCATAGAGCATACAAGCATAGCAAATATTCATAATAGTTTCATGTCACGTTCATAGATAGAGTATGTTTTGTTTAAGCATAAAAGTTGTTTTGAATAGGTATACATGTTGCATCCCAAAGTGTAAAGGGGAAAAAGGGATCGAGTATACTCACGGTTTACAAGTCTTGACTTGAAGTTCCGAGAGCAAAGTTGGTAGATGAATTAGTTTGGAGCACCTTGTCCTTCTACACGAGGAAAGCAAAGGTGTATGAGTTTGGGGAAATCGGAAGATTATAGATTTGGAGTTTAGAATGTATAGAAAATAACATAAGTGAAAGTAATCATCTTGTACACATAACTCTTGTTCTTGACACTATTAAAACTCAAAAGAGTTGGTATGATTTCATGGATTCAAAGGTCCATTAGAGTCGTAACAAGGGCATGGTCATAGATGATGTAACATATTCTTGACAAGTAACTATTAAGTTATCATCAAGTTTAGTTACTTAGGTATACATATGGAATAACTTAGATAATAAAAAGATTACAAAGTCTTATGGTTCAAGCATGAGGTAGGAGATTAGTGTCTCCATTTAGGCACCTCTTTGTGTCATAGAATTCATACATGAGGTAGGAAGAACAAGCTTCCATTTAGGTACCTCTATTGTTCACCACTACACTTGTTGTTATAAACAACAAGGAGGGTCATGAACTTACAAGTAATAATGTAATAACAACAACTAATCTACGGAAAAACATCAAGTAGTGAGTGGATTTCTATGAAGGATAGCCCAAGCTAGTCCAACTATCACACATTCATCAAGCTTCATGCTTGAACACTACTTGTGGGTAAAACCCTAACTAAAACAGAATATTTGTGAGGTTTTAACCTCTGATTTAAGTGTCTCAACCATGTTTTTAAGCTTAACCAACCATAAGAGAGGTTGTAAGCATTAGGACATTGGTATGAGATGTGTTAGACACAAGTTGGATGAAGTTTACATAAGTTTGTAACAAAACAGAAAGTTTTTGGTCAATTTCGGGGCAATTCCGGGTCTGATTTCTCCAAGGAGAAGTCAAGGAATCAAACCCCATGATTAACCAAGCAAGTAGGAAAAAGAATCAAGTGAAAAGGTTAAGAAATGAGTGAGTTATGCTCACTTTTGTGAAGATGCAACAATCTGCTCGAACTTGAGATTTGCAGCTGATTATGGGAGGATTTGAGAGTGTTTAGAGTGATTAGAAAAGTGTAAATGGCTTGGAAGAGGCTTGGTATTTATAGGGAGTGATTAGGTTAGTTTGTAGTTGAATAATAAATGTTAAAAATGAGTTTAAAACTCAAATAAACACAAAAATCCCGCTGAAACGCGCTGAAAAAGGGGTCTGGTCGCGGCTGCCAGGTTCAGTTTAAGGACTGTATAAATGAATTTAATGCTGGGTTAAGATAAATGTGTAGGTGCAGCTCAGTTGGTTAGTGTGCGGGTGTGGGAGAAGGGCGACCCGGGTTCGAGTCCCGTGGTCAGCGCCTTTTTTTTAGGTTTATTTTTCTTTGTTTTTTTTCTAGAAAACACCAAACTTTCATTAATTGCAAAAACAGTCCCTGGACTTTTAATTAACCAAGTTAAGTTGTTATTTAAAAAGGAAAATTAACTTTAAGTTTAAACTAACTAAGTTAGTTTATATTTACTAACTTAATATCTTTTTTTTACAAAAACTAACTTTAATATCTAACGAGACTAACTAGATGTTATAAAAATAAAAATAAAAAACTTTTAAATAACAAAATTAATTATTTTAATTAATTTCATTAGTTTAAACTTGAATAATGACCACATTTATAACGAATAAAAATCTTTAAACGTTTATTCGTTTCACAAAGCTTTCGAGTTTCACTATTTTACGAGTTTCAACTAGTTTAACGAGCACTGAGCGTAATAACGAATCGAGAGTCTATGATAATATATCGTTCAGACGTGAAATTTGAATACCAATAGCACATAAGTCTAATACAAACATGAATAAAATACCTTCGTTTTCATTATGATCAATAGTCTCGAATTACAAATGAAACGAAAGTAGATTACAAAGAGAGTACAAGTGTCTAAACATGGAAGGTACAACACGACTTGCTAAAATAAGAAAGGTTCGAAAATGCGGAGCGTTACAGTCTCCCCTCCTTTAGGGAATTTCGTCCCGAAATTTAGGAAGACGTAGGGAAAAGATGAGGGTACTTCTTCTTCATATCGCTCTTGAGTTCCCAAGTAAACTCAGCGCCACGTTTACCTTCCCATCGAACCTTGACGATAGGAATTTTACTGCGCCTCAATAACTTGACTTCTTGGTCCACGATTTCCATAGGTTTCTCCACAAAATGCAAAGTGTCGTTGATTTGAAGATCTTCGAGAGGAACTTGAAGTCCTTCATCAGCGAGACACTTCTTTAAGTTTGAAACATGAAACGTGGGATGAACATTGTTGAGCTCCTGAGGTAAATCGAGTCGATAAGCCACCTTGCCAATCCTTTCGAGTATCTTGAAAGGACCAACATAGCGAGGGGCAAGCTTTCCCTTCTTACCAAAACGAACCACTCCTTTCCAAGGAGATACCTTGAGTAGGACGAGATCTCCAACGTTGAACTCCATGGGTCTGCGTCCCTTGTTAGCATAGCTCTTTTGACGATTTCGAGCCTTGAGTAGATTATCACGGATTTGGTGAATCTTATCCGTTGCTTCTTGTATGAACTCAGGACCAGTAAAATGTTTATCGCCAATCTCGTGCCAACTTAAAGGAGATCGGCACTTGCGGCCATATAATGCCTCGAAAGGAGCCATTTGAATACTAGAGTGGTAGCTATTGTTGTACGAGAATTCGATCAAAGGTAAATGCACATCCCAACTACCACCAAAGTCGATGACACAAGAACGGAGCATGTCCTCTAGGGTTTGGATAGTACGTTCAGTTTGTCCATCCGTTTGAGGATGAAAGGCCGTACTGAGATTCAAATGAGTACCCATAGCGGACTGAAAAGTTTGCCAAAGACGCGAAGTAAATCGACCATCACGATCAGAAATGATGTCTAGGGGAACACCATGATAGCGTATGACTTCATCGGTATAGATGCGAGCAAGTCGTTCAACCTTGAAATCTTCACGAATAGGAATGAATTGAGCGGACTTGGTCAAACGATCGATGATCACCCAAATGCTGTCGTAACCAGAGGGTGTACGAGGAAGTTTAGTTATGAAGTCCATCGCAATGCTATCCCATTTCCAAACAGGGATTTCAGGTTGTTCGAGTAGACCAGAAGGTCGTTGATGCTCGGCTTTGACTTTCGAACAGGTAAGACATTTGGAAACGTACACAGCAATGTCTCTCTTCATACCAGGCCACCAATAGGATGTACGTAGATTATGGTACATCTTGTCGGCGCCAGGATGAATTGAGTACCTAGATTTGTGTGCTTCGCTCATGATAAGGTCACGAAGATTGTCGCGATCTGGAATCCAGACGCGATCACAACAATAGAGAAGACCATCAGGTTTCGAAACGAGTTGACTTTCAGAAGCTCCACGTATTTCTACAGCCATGAAACCTTCATTGATAGAGGAGTACTGCGCTTCACGAATGCGATTGTGAAGATCGCTCGAGATATGAAAACAACGAATGACATCTACATGAGCCTTACGACTAAGTGCATCGGCCACGACATTCGCCTTGCCAGGGTGGTAGCGAATCTCGCAGTCGTAGTCGCTGAGCAACTCCACCCAACGTCGCTGTCGCATATTGAGTTCTTTTTGGTCAAAGATGTGTTGTAGGCTCTTATGGTCAGTGAAAACCACACACTTAGTACCATATAGGTAGTGTCGCCAAATCTTTAACGCAAAAACAACTGCGCCAAGCTCGAGGTCATGGGTAGTATAATTTTTCTCATGTATTTTGAGTTGACGAGAGGCGTAAGCGATGACTTTGTCTCGTTGCATGAGCACACAACCAAGACCACGATTCGATGCATCACAATACACCACGAAATCATCATTCCCATCAGGGAGAGCGAGAATAGGAGCGTTGCAAAGCAAGTCCTTAAGAGTTTGAAAGGATTCCTCTTGCTCAGGACCCCAAGCAAAAGGTTTCTCTTTTTGAGTCAACGAAGTGAGAGGAACGGCGATTTTTGAAAAATTCGAGATGAATCGACGGTAATAACCCGCCAATCCTAAGAAAGAACGGATTTCAGAAGGAGATTTAGGCGCGGTCCAGTTCTTCACGGCTTCGATTTTTGAAGGGTCGACATGGATTCCTTTTTCACTAACAACATGCCCAAGGAATTGAACTTCTTTGATCCAAAACTCGCATTTAGAAAACTTAGCGTATAAACGTTCACTGCGCAAAAGTTCGAGTATAAGACGAAGATGACGCTCATGATCGGCTCGAGATTTAGAATAAATGAGGATATCGTCAATAAAGACGATCACGAAGCGATCCAAGTAAGGTTTACAAACGCGATTCATGAGGTCCATGAACACAGCGGGTGCGTTGGTTAAGCCAAAAGGCATAACCACGAACTCGTAATGTCCATAGCGAGTACGAAAAGCGGTTTTGGGAACGTCCTCTTCGAGGACTCGAAGTTGATGATAACCAGAACGAAGATCGATTTTGGAGAAACAGGTAGCGCCTTGGAGTTGATCAAAGAGGTCGTCGATACGCGGAAGGGGGTAACGATTCTTGACGGTGAGTTTGTTGAGCTCACGATAATCGATACACATGCGAAAGGAACCATCTTTCTTTTTAACGAAGAGTACGGGAGCACCCCAAGGAGAGGTACTTGGACGGATGAAACCCTTTTCGAGGAGTTCTTGAAGTTGCGAGGATAATTCTTGCATCTCAGAAGGTGCAAGACGATAAGGAGCCTTAGCAACAGGAGTTGCACCAGGTACGAGATCAATACGGAAATCAACAGATCGAGGTGGAGGAGGACCAGGCAAATCTTCAGGAAAGACGTCAGGGAAGTCGCACACCACTGGAACATCACTTATACATTTTCCCTTGCCCTTTTCTTCCACGACGTGGGCTAAAAAGGCAAAGTACTGTTTGCGTAAGTACTTGTTCGCTTGGGTGCAGGACATTAACTTCAGTCCCTTTGAAGGTCGGTCTCCGTAAACGTGTAAAACGTCACCAGAAGGAAGAGGTAAGCGAACGAACTTCTCGTGACAAGCGATTTCAGCATGGTTCTTTTGAAGCCAATCCATGCCTATGATAACGTCGAAACTGCCCAGTTGCATGGGTATGAGATCGATAGGGAAAACGTGCTCGTTAAGAGTGAGACGACAATCGAGGAGAATGGAATCGACTAAGATGGACTTGCCATTGGCGACTTCAACGGAAAACGACTTAGGTAGCTTAGAGCGTGTGCAGTTTAACAATGATTCGAATTCTAAAGACACAAAGCTTTTGTCCGCACCAGTATCAAATAGTATCGAAGCATAAAGATGGTTAACAAGAAACGTACCATTAACGACATCATTGTCGTTGCGTGCTTGATTCGCGTTCAGGTTGAAAGCGCGTCCACGAGGAGGTTGTTGTTGCTCTTGATTCCATAATGGGCATTGGGGGCGAATATGATTAACATCCCCACATTTGAAACAAGCCCTAGCGGGTCTTGCGTTTGGAGGGGCAGGTGGAGCTTGTTGCGCTTGTTGAGCTTGTGGCGCTTGCTGTTGTTGGTAGCGGCAAAAGGCGGTGTCATGTCCATAACGGTTACAATTGCCACAACGACGACATCTAGCAGTGGCGGGATGATGGTAGTTACAGGTGGCACACTTGGGGTGAATCCCAGTGTACGGCCTTTGGGCGTTATCAGGAACAACAGGGTTTGGGTTAACAGGCGGCACAATCGCGTTACAAACGGGGTTGGATGGCTTTCGCTTCCTTCCCCTATTGTTATTCGACTGTTGGGTAATCTGGTTGGCTGGCTTGGAAGAAATAGGTTTTGCGGCTTGCTTATCGCGAACACGGTTGTTGTTCAAGGACGCGGCCAAACGGTAAATGTCTTCGATGCTATCGAGTTTGGCTGCCTCGATTGTGTCACGCATACCAGGGGGTAAACCATTGATATACTTGCTTTTCTTGCGATCAGGGGTCGAAACAAGGTGAGGGACAATGAAACAGAGTTGTTTGAAACGGGTGGTGTAGGCTAGGTTGTCATCACCAATCTGTTTTAACACCCAAAATTCTTCCTCCAACTTTCGTTGCTCATGCGGAGGACAAAACTCATCCATCATTAGGGCCTTAGTCTCTTCCCATGTCAAAGCATATGCCAGCTCGTTCGAACGTATGTTTCTTTCATTCGTCCACCACTCGAGAGCTCGGGCTTGGAATACCCCAGTCGCGCTGCGCGTCTTGAGCTCATCAGGGCACTCGCTATTGATGAAGGTGACCTCTATGCTGTCAAACCACTCAAGCATGGCGGTCACCCCATCATTGCCAGTGAATGGCTTTGGATTGCACGATGAAAAGTGTTTGAAATTGAACGAGACGGGCTTGCGTGTTTCAACCTTAGAGTCGACAGAAGAGTGAGGAGTTTCAGAGGCTCGAATCTCGGAAATGACCTTTGGAACGACGCGAGCAAATTGATCGGCCATGAAAGCCATCATCTTCTTGGTGGAGCGAGACTTTGACTTCCTAGACGCGTTGGAGTGACGAGAAGACATCTAAGATTCAAAATAACGAAATGAGTGAGACTTGGTCATAATGCTTGTTTTAGAAAAAAGAAATTGATCACATAGCATAAAGGGTCACATAGCATAAAGTTTCAAGTTGATTAACATAGCATAAAAGTTTAAACGTCCCATATAGCATAATCATGAATTCCACATAGCATAACATGAATAAACGAAAGCATCGTAAATTTAGTTTGTTCACGAGGGATTATTATTGTTTGTGATTGCGATAACGTGCGGAATGTTTAAGACGACATTTTGTAATGAACGAACGTTCTAGTATAAAATCACATATAAATTGAGATACATAAAAGAGAGGCTCAATAAAATATTGGATTGTTTCGGGTAGAGAAACGTCGACTATTCCAAAGTGGGTCGAAAGTTCTTTCGATTTAGAGATATTGTGCTTTGGCCTATAAGTAAGATACTCTCGTCGAGAAGCGATTAACGGTATCTTACCCTTCCGGTTACTACACATCTCTAAATGATTGAAACATTCGGGACTTTGGCGAGAATAAAAATCGAGGAATGGGACTTAATCGACGAGATGCGGGTTTCACCCCTAACTTGACGATTTCGTACCCTAAATGTGGTTGGTACTCGTCGATCAAAATAAAATTTTGACACTTTGACGAGGGTCCACTAGAGTTGAAATGGAAATTACCATTAAGTTGTGGATGTCACTCCTAGCTTAATGGTGAAATTTCGTGCAAAATAGATTAAAGGTAGAATGAGAGTCGTTTACCAAATTGTGGGTTTCACGCCTATTTTGGTAAATTCTTCTCGTTGGTGTTACAAGAGTATAAAAATAGCATAAGTGTATTCGTGTTAGCCTTAGGAAAGGCACATAATTTTAATCAAAGTATAGCTAGGAAGCATGCATGGTAGAGTACAAAAGTCTTAAACAACAAATAAGAGGCAAAATTCCTAGAACTATAGATTAGGGCAAAAGCATGGCAATTTTCCTAATTCCCTATAGTTATGGCTCTGATACCAATCTGTCACACCCCAACCGATGGCGGAAACATCGGGATGAGACGAAGTGTGTATAGATTGCTAGAGACGTCATAACACTATGTGATAATATTTAATTAAATTCAAATTTCATTGCAATACTAAATTGTCATACAAGATTCAAATAGAAATAACAACATAGTTTCAAATTGTAACATAACAACAAAAGATAGATTAATCTAGGTGTGTATCTAGTCCACCCTAAATCTTGTTTCGTCTTGAATATCATCTCAATAATTAACCTGCAACATGTATTAAAATAGAGTTCAATGCAAAAGCAAAGGCGAGTATACAAGTTTGGTTACATAGCATAATAGAATAAAAACTCATATCCAACATGTTACTAAGTGAATAAATTTACTAGCAATGCAATTTTTGGCGTACAATATGATCAAACCCATGAATACAACGCATAAAAATAGCCTAATCCCAATCGTTCAGCGGGGTGGTAATGTTTAACTTAACAATACCCAATTAGAATAGCGGGCGGGGCGTTAATCCTATAGCGCTATAATTGTTAAGGTGGGCTAGCAAAGTTAATGAGCATATAACGTTCCAAATCGTTCATAGAGCATACAAGCATAGCAAATATTCATAATAGTTTCATGTCACGTTCATAGATAGAGTATGTTTTGTTTAAGCATAAAAGTTGTTTTGAATAGGTATACATGTTGCATCCCAAAGTGTAAAGGGGAAAAAGGGATCGAGTATACTCACGGTTTACAAGTCTTGACTTGAAGTTCCGAGAGCAAAGTTGGTAGATGAATTAGTTTGGAGCACCTTGTCCTTCTACACGAGGAAAGCAAAGGTGTATGAGTTTGGGGAAATCGGAAGATTATAGATTTGGAGTTTAGAATGTATAGAAAATAACATAAGTGAAAGTAATCATCTTGTACACATAACTCTTGTTCTTGACACTATTAAAACTCAAAAGAGTTGGTATGATTTCATGGATTCAAAGGTCCATTAGAGTCGTAACAAGGGCATGGTCATAGATGATGTAACATATTCTTGACAAGTAACTATTAAGTTATCATCAAGTTTAGTTACTTAGGTATACATATGGAATAACTTAGATAATAAAAAGATTACAAAGTCTTATGGTTCAAGCATGAGGTAGGAGATTAGTGTCTCCATTTAGGCACCTCTTTGTGTCATAGAATTCATACATGAGGTAGGAAGAACAAGCTTCCATTTAGGTACCTCTATTGTTCACCACTACACTTGTTGTTATAAACAACAAGGAGGGTCATGAACTTACAAGTAATAATGTAATAACAACAACTAATCTACGGAAAAACATCAAGTAGTGAGTGGATTTCTATGAAGGATAGCCCAAGCTAGTCCAACTATCACACATTCATCAAGCTTCATGCTTGAACACTACTTGTGGGTAAAACCCTAACTAAAACAGAATATTTGTGAGGTTTTAACCTCTGATTTAAGTGTCTCAACCATGTTTTTAAGCTTAACCAACCATAAGAGAGGTTGTAAGCATTAGGACATTGGTATGAGATGTGTTAGACACAAGTTGGATGAAGTTTACATAAGTTTGTAACAAAACAGAAAGTTTTTGGTCAATTTCGGGGCAATTCCGGGTCTGATTTCTCCAAGGAGAAGTCAAGGAATCAAACCCCATGATTAACCAAGCAAGTAGGAAAAAGAATCAAGTGAAAAGGTTAAGAAATGAGTGAGTTATGCTCACTTTTGTGAAGATGCAACAATCTGCTCGAACTTGAGATTTGCAGCTGATTATGGGAGGATTTGAGAGTGTTTAGAGTGATTAGAAAAGTGTAAATGGCTTGGAAGAGGCTTGGTATTTATAGGGAGTGATTAGGTTAGTTTGTAGTTGAATAATAAATGTTAAAAATGAGTTTAAAACTCAAATAAACACAAAAATCCCGCTGAAACGCGCTGAAAAAGGGGTCTGGTCGCGGCTGCCAGGTTCAGTTTAAGGACTGTATAAATGAATTTAATGCTGGGTTAAGATAAATGTGTAGGTGCAGCTCAGTTGGTTAGTGTGCGGGTGTGGGAGAAGGGCGACCCGGGTTCGAGTCCCGTGGTCAGCGCCTTTTTTTGAGGTTTATTTTTCTTTGTTTTTTTTTCTAGAAAACACCAAACTTTCAGTAATTGCAAAAACAGTCCCTGGACTTTTAATTAACCAAGTTAAGTTGTTATTTAAAAAGGAAAATTAACTTTAAGTTTAAACTAACTAAGTTAGTTTATATTTACTAACTTAATATCTTTTTTTTACAAAAACTAACTTTAATATCTAACGAGACTAACTAGATATTATAAAAATAAAAATAAAAAACTTTTAAATAACAAAATTAATTATTTTAATTAATTTCATTAGTTTAAACTTGAATAATGACCACATTTATAACGAATAAAAATCTTTAAACGTTTATTCGTTTCACAAAGCTTTCGAGTTTCACTATTTTACGAGTTTCAACTAGTTTAACGAGCACTGAGCGTAATAACGAATCGAGAGTCTATGATAATATATCGTTCAGACGTGAAATTTGAATACCAATAGCACATAAGTCTAATACAAACATGAATAAAATACCTTCGTTTTCATTATGATCAATAGTCTCGAATTACAAATGAAACGAAAGTAGATTACAAAGAGAGTACAAGTGTCTAAACATGGAAGGTACAACACGACTTGCTAAAATAAGAAAGGTTCGAAAATGCGGAGCGTTACACGATGTGTCAACCCGCAGGATGCCACATACCTCATCCAAGAGATACACGAGGGCATATGTGGCATACATGCCGGACCACGCATGGTAGTGGCCAAAATCATGAATGTCGGGTATTACTGGCCAGGCATGCACCTAGATGCCGTCAAAGAGTTGCGCAAATGCATCGACTGTCAACGTCATGCTCCAAAAACTTTGCGGCCAAAGAACAACTTAGTCCCCGTCACAACCGCATGGCCCTTTCAGAAATGGGCAATTGACGTTGTGGGACCTTTCCCTGACGCCCCGGGTGCGGTCAAATTTATCATAGTAGCGGTCGATTACTTCACAAAATGGGTAGAAGCAAAACCGCTCGCCTCAACCACTGCTATGATAACAAGAAAATTCATTTGGGAACACATCATCTGCCGTTTCGGTTTACCAATGTGCATTGTCACTGATAACGGCACCAACTTCGCTGCCGACGAATTCCAAAAATGGCTAGAAGAATTACATATTGAGCACATATTCTCATCAGTAGCACACCCGCAAGGGAATGGCCAAGTCGAGAGTATCAATAAAAGTCTAGTCGAAGGCATCAAGGCACGGTTGGGAACGGCCAGGCGTGGCTGGGTCGATGAACTCCCAAGTATCTTATGGGCTCACCGTACAAGCCCAAAAACAAGCAATGGGGAAACGCCCTTCAGCCTAGTCTACGGTTCAGAAGCGGTGATCCCCGCGGAAGTAGGTCTCTCCTCTCCTAGAATGTTGGCTATTGAAAAACTAGACAACATCACAGAACGCAGGATCGATTTGGACCTCTTGGAAGAAAGGCGCGAAAACGCTGCCATCAACGAGGCCAAATATAAATCCAAACTTGAAAAGTACTACAACACGCGCGTCCGCGTTTGTACTTTCAACCCATGAGACTACGTCCTACGCGACAATGAAGCATCTAATGCTGAGCGCCCAGGCAAACTTGCCCCCAAGTGGGAAGGACCCTACCTCATCAAAGAGGTATTAGGGAAAGGCGCATACAAATTACAAACGTTAGAAGGCGAACCTATCGCACGAACATGGAACGCAAAACAGCTTCGACGCTGTTATATGTACGCCATGTTCCTACATTTTCTATGTAACATACCGGGCCGCAGGCCATTGGCAAATAAATAAATAAGCAATTTTATACATTATTGTTTGTTACTACTATTACAAATGCGTGTTCCACTTTGCGGTATCCCAAAAACAGATTGGCAAAATCTTCATTCGCGATACCCATACAAAGTGGTAACCACACACAAATATTGTAATAGGCCAGCAAAAGGCAAAAAGACTTGCATATTTATCCGGCTGGATAAACAAGTTTTTGTTAACACTAACACAATTCCTGAGCCCAAAAAGGCAAACAATGGAATTGACGCGTACTCATACGACAAAGGTATGGAGTATACTTGACCCCATTCACAAATGGGTCGAGTTCCGGATATATAAGTTTTTACAAAGCTTACACAATTCTAAAACCCTAACGGGGTAAATAACAGAATTGACGCGTACTCATACGACAAAGGTATGGAATATACTTGACCCCATTCACAAATGGGTAAAGTTCCGCATACATACGTTCAAACATGCAAGAATTAAAAACACTTGTACAAATTGAACAATAAACTTTATATTCAAAAAATTCAAGCACCCACGCAATGCTTAAGGGATTTACATAAAGTTCCTATCATATACAAGAGGAAAGCAAAAAGGGGGCATACTAGCCAACCTAAACCCTATTTTGTACCGCTGGCTCCCGCACCATCTCCAGCACCACCAGCGTGATCTTCCTCTTCTGCATCGGCATAGAGCATCCGCAGCCGGTCAACGTAATCCGCAGCCTCTAAACAATCGTCCAACTTCTCCACACAAGAGAGGGACGTATCATAAAAGGAGGCTACGGCCGCGTTCAGGCGACCTTCGGTATCTACGCCACGAAAGCCGGATCGCTCTTCGATAACACCGCCTATAGCCATGACGTTCATATGGGAAATGCAGCGGTTGTAACCAGCTTTAAAACCGGCATCGCGGGCACGCTCCTTAACCAGGTCCAAACCAGCTGCGGTCTCAGGTGCATCCATGATAGCCTGAACAATCTGCAATAAAAGGATGATAAGACTCGGATACTAATCCAAGCAAACATAAAGGCAAGGGATACTTACACGCGCGATACCGTGACCCCGCATCCACTCATGGTCAGCCTCCAGTTGGTTAAACGAAGAGGTCAGAGCATCTCTGGCCTCAACGGCAACATTGGCCCGCTCTTCCGCTGCAGTCATGCGGGCTGTGAGGTCAGTGACCGCGACCTCCCGAGTCTGAACCTCAGCCTGTCAAAGAGCAGCAAACAGTTTACTCAGTAAACATTCTCAAAAAGCAGGGAAATATAAAACAAAGGTAACAAGTCATACCTGAAGGCTGGCAACAACTTTATCCAAACGAATGCGCTCAGCATTCGCCTCTTCAAGAGCCTTGGAAGAACGGCTCTCCCTCTCTTCGGCCTCCTCCAGGGCCTTCGCAGCACGCGCCCCGGCTTCCTTGGCCTCTTCAAACGCCTTTATGGCCCCGGCCTCCGCCTGCTGCGCTTTAACCGCAATCGCCTCAGCTGCGGCTTTCTCTTTGCCCAAGGCAACGTTCGCTGCCTTGGCGTTCGTCAACGGTATCGAATATCTGGGTCGCGACCTTCTCTGCGGTACCCTCCGTTTGCACGGTCGAATCAGGCACCACCTTGACAAAGGGTGCCGAAGGTTCCTCTGACGCACCCGCACCTGCACCCGTGGCATGCGGGGGTGACAACGGAGCATCAAAGATAGAAGAATCTTTATCTTGAAGCTCTGCGAAACAAAGCAAATAGCTATCAAAACACAAGTTGTACATAACACTTGAGACAAGCTATACAACACTTACCAACAGTACCCGCAGGTTTCTTTGGTGTCAGACCAGTCCTCTTAGACTGCAACCTCCGACGTTTCGGCCCACCGGCACCAGTGGCCGTCTCTTCTACTTGCCTCTTCCCAGCACCAGACTGCGAGCCCGCAGCTGTACCCAAACCCTCAAGGGTATCAGATACTATCACATAATCCAAGTATCTACGGAAAGAAGGGTGAGAGATACATGCCGCCTGCGGCACCAAATGAGGCACAACAGTGACCTCCGGTATTTTCTTCTGGCGAAAGCGTACACCTTTCACCGTTTGCCTCTTAGGTACACCCTTCGCGTCAGGGTCCCCTAAGGCCCCAAGATCACCTGCATGAAAACCATCCAAGAGGTGGGTCAGTGCAACCATTATTGTTATCACAAGAAAAAAGGATTCCTAAATATACCTTTGCCCCGCGGCAACTCAACTGCTAATGCGGCCTCAGTAGGCACCCGGAAGTTATCTCGAATGATAACATTAAACTCCTCCTCGCCATCCGCACAAACAACTGTTTCCACCTGACCCTGGAAATCTGGGGCAAACATCCTCCATAAGGGAGCATCCTCTGATAGCAAACGCACAAGTCAGTAACGCATACGGGGATAAGAAAGTTAAACAAATGAAAAGTACGTACCACCACTTTTCTCCCGCACCACGGGCTTTGACTTCTTGTTCCTCCTTGTCAGCATCATGCGCAACACCCACAACTGTGTGTTGCTCAGCTTCACCGACTCAATGGTCTGCAACTGTGGAAACCACTCCACCGACTTCATGCTAGGGACTGCAATGGTCTCTGATATGATTGTATCGGTCACATTCCGAAACGTCATATTTGCAACAATCGCAGCAGCCTTGATGTAAAAGAACTTCATTTTCCACTTCGTCATCCCCTTGGGATGAGTCATCAGTTTGGGACTACCCTCTCGTTGACGGAAAGAAAAGAACCCCAAGGACACCGTCATTTGATAAAACCGTCGGAAATCTCCAACGATAGGCTCTATGCCAAGAGCACGAAAGGTGAATTCAAAATTTCGAATCCGGATCATACCAAACGGACTCAGTTGAGAAATGTGGACCCTGTACCACTCCAAAACCTCAACAACAAAAACAGTCAAAGGTAACCGGAGATTACAGTCACCAAAAAAGTCTGCCCACATGGTCACATAACCGGCCGGAGCATCGGCACCGGTGTCACCCTCCGATGGGTAACAGGCCCCATATTCAGGGGGCATTTAGACATCAAGAATCAGACGATCAAAGGTCTTCTTGGTCCACTTTAACACCGGTAAACCACCACCGGCGGCTCCCCCCTCTTCTTCCTCCGCCACCACCGGCGATGAAGGCTCCGGGTTTTCACCCTCCACATTGTGTGGACTTGATGGTTCAGCCATCAGAAAAGTCGAAGAAACGAAAGAAAGTGAGTAGAAAAACTAAACTCAACCTCACCGGAAGTTCAACAAGTATCGTCGGAGAAGACAAAGAAATGTTCTCTCACCGGCAAATTTTTGAAATTTCGAACAAGTGAGGGGAAACCACGAACGGTTTCCCCTTATATACCCATCTTAATTAATGCAGAGGGAGAAAACGAATCATCACGTTCAAAAAGAACGAATTGCGCGACACCACGTGTCAAGCGCCGTTTTCGCTGACGGTTATCACGCGCGCGTGGCCGCCCACGCGCCTGACATAGGAGACGTTTACACTCTTTGCTACAGTGCATTTAATGCCTCGGGCAGTGCAAACGTCCTTTCATTTCAGCACATGCCAGAAAGATCTCACCAACTTCCACCAACTCACACGTGAGATCAGCCACGTATGCAACAAAAAGCGACTACCTTATCCAATTACAAGCGGCATGCGGTTTCTCTGGTATACCGCACCATAACCCATACCGCATGTCGTTTTTTTACATACCCCTAAAAATAGGCAAAAATATATATCTCCACACTATAAGGGGGTATAATACATGACCGCACTACCCATGAGCACACGTGGAATAGGCGGAAATGACACACACGAGCCCGTTCAGGTGTGTCAGATACTCAGAACCAGCGTTGTTCTTTGGACTGAACCGCATCTCAGAAACAGGTAAACTGCATTGCCTTCATTCTCTTCAAGCTTCAAATCCCTCCTGTCCGGTTCATAACCACAGAGGGTACATGAACACCTTCTTTAACGTGAAGAAGGAAGGGAATGTACGCGCGCGCACATCAGCAACCCTGACTCCTGAACCTTCAAGAGACACATCCGAGCAACACACCCGTTTCGAGCGAATATGGGAATGCAAAACCGCAGACACTCATGAGTCACTGCGGACATAACCATAGCTTCCGGAAATGGTTGCTACGGTAGAGCCACAACTAACTCCACATCGAGGAACGAAACTACTCCAAGGAAAACTCCTCGGTATCGGAACGGGAAGGAAGGTGCTTAAGGAAGAGATGCGGACGAGATCCCCAATGATCATACGAGCCCTTGTCGAACAACAAGCGATCGAACAAGCGGTAACAAGTCTGCTTATGACTTTGTTACCCTACTTGTACGTTGGATAGAATAAACAATGATAGGCATTACCATGCCTATGATCATGTTTATTTGACCGTTATCCAGAATCACTTTGTTCGACCAAACATGGCCAACAATGACGCAAGTGCCCAACGTTGTTCCCACAACCGTGGCCAAAAATGTCAAGCAACGAGGTAACCGCAAAGGACGTGCGGTTACTTGAAAGCTAATGGGAAGAACATGAACACCCCACGAAAGGAATCATCATTAGATATCCAATCATGGGAACAGCATGCTCTCTTCTTCATTCACCATTTCAAAGGTTGGTTCGAAGTTTGTGCACACCTTCAACCACCATCTCAAAGATTGGTTCGAAGTTTGTACACTTCCTCCAACTAATTCCTACAGTTGGTTCGGCACACCAACAAGTGGCAACCAGCCAAAGGCTGAGAATTTCGCATCAGACGAAACATTTTCACCGGTACGGAAGAGGCGTCAAATGACCCTTCCAGACCTCCAGCTTGATTTACAAACAGAAAAGACCATCCACATGGTCTAGGATCTTCTCCAGACTCCAAACTACCTTCTAAACACCACAGTCCAGTACTCCTCCCACATACAACTTGTATGCGGCAGCAACACTAGACTGGGGGGACTTGAAGGGGTATGGTCCCAGATCTCGCGTCAGCATCGACCGCGAGTGACCATTACCCTTATCAAAACCCCCACCAGTTAACAACCTACTTGTGCCCATGCGAGAACGCGTCGACACAAGGGTTGAATCCAATCTATCTAGTGATGAAGGAGGACTTACATGGAACATGAGAACGGTAGAGTGATGCGACATAGCATCACATCTGATGTATGAAAACAGAAGTATTCACAGCGATGCGGCCTCGCACCGCGTCCAGTGAACACTTCTATCAATACAAGGAAGCTGGATAACAGCAACAGTCACCACAGGCGACGATGCGGCCAGCACCGCATCTCGCGTATTTCTTGATCACAAGCAAGAGACGCGATAACATCAGATGTTACCGCAGGCAGCGATGCGGCTAGCACCGCATCCTATAAGCTCAACAAGTGGGACTGACACCACAGTGCAAGTGGAACCAATGGCAGTCACCTGTCAGGTCTACGTAAGCGACAGACTGACGTGGCGTCGTCTCCCCGGCCGACATGTCTGACACACCTGCAAAGGTGCAGCTTGCCGTCAGTCTATCCATCCACATCCTCCTTCACTCCTCGGCTATAAATACCAACCCCAAACCAGGTTTGAGGTATCTCTTCACAACTCTCTCACTACTACTACTATCTTACTTTGCTTCCCAAGCAAACTACTGATTCTCACGCCGGAGAGTGGTAACAATGAGCACCCCCCACCCCATCCTCCTTGTTACGAGTCACGGTTTGTTTCCTTGTGCAGGAGATCAACCCACCGGTGATCCAGCCAGCGATCCTCGAGAGGAAGGGATTAACCCTTCTTGACGAGATCAGTGAGTTAACCCTGCCCGGTTAACCATTGTTTCATCATTGCTATTAGGGGTGGACATATTAACCGCTATAAGCGATAACCAAACCATAACCGAGATAATTGAAATAATAGGATCTATATCTTTAATCAATAACCAACCGGTTATGGTTTAAGTTTTAAAGATTTGGTTATCGCGATTACAAAAAATAAATCGATTCTTTAGCTTTGTGTTTCATCTTCTTCATATATGCATACTTTCGATCATGATCTTCAACTACTTCATGAGATATATAAGGAATGCACAGTGGCGGATCTAGAAAATAATTATAGGGACAACGTTTTAAAAAAATCTATAGCGGTAGAAAAATCAAAAAAAACGTCAAATTTTATCTTTTCTACACTACCGCTGAAGCGTCAAGGGGTAACCAGGGGCGGACCTAAGCCCAGCCCAAGGTAGGCGGGCGCACCCCCGAGAAAAATAAATTTTAGTGCTAAGTTCTGTTGAAAATCCCGTCCGCACCCCTTGGAATTTTTCGTCCGCACCCCATGGAATTTTCCGTCTGCACCCTTTGGAATTCTTCGTCCGCACCCCTTAGGTAAAAAGTGTTATCAACTTATATTTTAAAAATATTCTTTAGTAAACTCTTATTTTATAAAAAAATACTACCTAAATTATATAACTTTTAATACCTAAATAACTAAACTCAAATACCCAATACATTTAACTAGCCCACTACTAAGTCTTAGCCCAATAAACAAACCCAACAAATCAACAATATTTCAAACTAAAATAAAATAAACAAGCCCAAAACCCTTAAATATTCTATACTGCTCTCTTTATTGTCCTTGAAGGCCAGGGATCAGAACATCAACAGCGACAACAGTGAACAGTCAGCAGCCACCATACCACCGCCGATCAAACATGGGTAAGTTTCTTTGTTATTTTTAGTTGATATTATCCACCCCCAGCAGCCTATTATAGCCGCATACTAACCATGGTAGACATGTGCTTCGTTTTGTTTTCATTATGTTATGGTGGGTTATATTTTATTAGTTATGGAGCCATAAACTTATAGATCAATTTGTTTTACATGACCCGACCCGAACCGATTTTTTATTTATATACCTTGGGGCCTAAAATTTTTAAAAATGTTCCACACCCCCATGAAAAAGTTCCTAAGTCCGCCACTGGGGGTAACGAGGCTATCCCTTGATATAAGGTAGCTCCGCCCCTGGGAGTGCATGAAAAGCACATGCATTCACAATTGGAACAACACCATAAACAACCGTAGAACTTGCACCATTGGACCATTAGCCGAACCATAACCAAGAACTAGTTTTGGTGGATCATATCCCATAATGGAGGCCGACGGTTTCAGTTTTAGTGGATTATAACCAAACCACATTCTGACTGTTATCGATCTTCAACCATATCATATTTCAAGTTCATTTTTCGTACAACATTTCTATATCCAACGTAGACCTAATGCATTTCAATAAAGTAACTTTGGTATTTAAAAAAAGTCACATTGACATAACAACACGAACCCTTACCCCTTGAACCCCACATGTATCTATTATATCTTAAAAGCAAAGGTCGACTAGAACACCCATACACTTTATAAATTGACACCTACACCCCTTATTCTTTAAGTAAGTTACACGTTCGTTTCCAACTTTTGGCGATTGACAACTTTGACCCTCCAAACTTTTCTACTTAATAACTTGACACTTCATTTTGTTTAAATTACTGTATCTTAAAATCAAAGGTCGACCAGAACACCCATACACTTTCGAAATTGACACCTACACCACTTATTCTTTAAGTAAGTTACGCGTTCACTTCCAACTTTTGGTGATTGACAACTTTGACCCTCCAAACTTTTCTACTTAATAACTTGACACTTCATTTTGTTTAAATTACTTTTACGACTTTACACCCAGGGGCGGACCAAGGTAAAGGGTTGGTAGGCGGGCGCACCCCTTGAAAGAAAAAAAATTAGTGTATTTTACATGGCAAAATCCCAATCGCACCCTTTGAAAATGTGGTTAAATCCCTCATTCGCGCCCTTAGAAAATAATTCTTGGGTCCGCTACTGTTTACACCGCAACATGCGGCCAATCTTATACTTATTTTAATCTATGCCTAACCACGTCAGTATCACAAACGTAACGTGTGTAACAAAATTAAAAAAAACATGTAATGTCATGTGCAGAAACCACAAGTTAGCCTCACGATCGTACACTGTAACCGCAAATACAAAACACGCGTTTTCATATGGTTAAAACGCACCACATAACGTGCCGCTAACACGCACCTATAACATAAGTATTAGTTCGGTTAGACCCTATTGAATTGTGCAGGTTTTCAGTTCATACTGAAATCCCCATTGTTGATCCACAAGAAGGTGCTGAAAATCTATATTGCAATTCACCGTAATGAGCGCAGGTGCGCACCCCTCTCTCTCTCTCTCTCTCTCTCTCTCTCTATATATATATATATATATATATATATATATATATATATATATATATATATATATACATACACATGTGCATGTTTATATGTATATACACCAGAGATTTAGGGTTTCCTTCAGTGAATTGCATTCAATTTTAGGTAATATTCGAGTTATTGTTATCACACAACCTACTTACAAATTAGGGTTTTGAAGAATTAGTGAAATGACAATCGGTGATTGTTGCAGAAGCTAGTTAAAGTTTATGCCTAACTCAGATCAAGTACGTTGAATGTGACTTAATGCTGTCATTAATGCCTCCATCAGTCATGTAATAATAATAATTAGGGCCCAGTTTATATTTCTGGCAATTTGTACCTACAGCTTTCCCTATTATTGACGTCTAGTTGATGTTTTTGTATTATAGTATTATTAGTAGTACGTAAAGGACTTCTGTCTGTCATAGCGGTATAGACGTGCGTAAAATTGTGTCTCATTCAAGTGGTCGAAGGGTTTTAATGTTAGGAATTGGCGCACAATCACAACCATAGTTGTCGATAGCGATGGCTATGCTCGCTATAGCGAATAGCGTAGCGTACAGGTCTAGCCTCGATATAGCCTCTGTAGCGATAGATAGCGATGGTAGCGACCTTTATTTTATTTTTTTGTTTTTTTAATGTAAATAGCAATTGAATATAGCTATAAGGCTAAAGGGTATGGGGGCCGGCTTAGGCCCGGCGCCGGTCCCCCACACCGCCCCCCTCAGGCACGGCTCGTCCCAACCGGCTCCCACACGACCCATACGACGGGCCTCTCTCCTCTCTCTTCACACACACACAGCTATACATACATATACATATATATATATATAAAGGGGTTCATCTCCCACCCCCTAGGTCCATCCCCTTCAAGCCCCGCTTACGTGGCGGTGACGTGGCGGCCCATCCCCTTGGGGATGAGGCTCTCCATACCCTCCAGTCTAAAATAGCTGGATTTTAGGTTTTTGTTAAATATACATGTAAAATAGCGTATATACCAGTGTTCTGATATAATATACAATTTTTTTCTAGTGTATCGCTATTTATTGCTATTCGCTATGTAGCATATAGCTACCCTATCGCTATTTGTCGCGACTAAAGAACACGGGGATTCAAGGTGGTTTAGTCTGAGCTGACCTACATCCACGAGCCGCAGCTAGGATATTCTTATTTCTTTTGGAGGTGATAAAAATTGCAATACACTAGACATCTATTTATGATGATAGAATTAGGGTTACAAACGCTCTAGACAAGAAAACGTAATTGAGGCAACGTGTCTAATTCTCTGTGAGGATGAAAACTAGGGCCGACTTCCTTGCACTAGGGCCGGATACCCTTTGCGAAGCCTCCACACCCAACATTTGAATCCTGAGGTGGACACTGGTGTAGATTTAGGAGTATATTAGATCGTTACTTTTTTATGATAGATAACGTAGTTGGATTATTAGCTGATGGTTGAAGTGATTAAGGATATGCGCGTCATGTGATAATCACCTACGTCACCTCTATGGTATAATCCGGTTATTATAGCGTTAGAGGGTGATAAAATGGACATGATCAAAGATAGTTTTGGATGACCTATGTTAGAACTATTTAAAAAGAGAGGTCTTAAAGTGAAGACTACAATGGTTTATACTTTAGAGTATAGCATGGACATCTATTGTTTATTTATTCTCAAATGTTAGTTTCTAGAGGCAGTTTGTTATCTCAACTTAATTATTTTTGTTTGAGTAAACTGCCATTTTGGTCCCTGAGGTTTGATTACTTTTGCCACTTTAGTCCAAAACTCAAACCTTTTGCATCTGGGTCCCTGTGGTTTCAGTTTTATTGCCATTTTGGTCCAAAAATGAAATCAGGTCATACTTGTCTTATAAAATCCTGCAATTTTGTCATTTTCCTCAGGGGCAAATCAGATCATATTTGTCTTATAAAATATGGTATTTATTTATAAAAAAGAAATGATCATTTTGCCCCTGCGGAAAATGACAAAATAACAGGATTTTATAAGACAAATATGACCTGATTTCATTTTTGGACCAAAATGGCAATAAAACTGAAACCACAGGGACCAGATGCAAAAAGTTTGAGTTTTGAACTAAAGTGGCAAAATTGACCGAACCACAGGGACCAAAATGGCAGTTTACTCTTTTTGTTTTAATGAAAATCATTGAGTTGCAGGTAAAATAAAAAAAAAAAAATTGGATTGATGGATGGGTGAGTTGCAGCTAAACTAAGAAAATAGAAAAAAAAAATATAGAAGGTTTAATGTAGCTGGTGATGGTTTGGAGAGAATTAAAATAATAAAATTTATTGGTTGTAGGTGGTTGTGTGTTACTGTGTTGCAATAGCTAAATTGTATCGAAAATAATTTTGTATTTTTTTTTCTTCTGATTTGTTTCTTTTAATATTATTTTTTTTGTTTCTCAGGCTTGTTTGGCTGTATATTGAATGAACACTATCAATGACAGAAAATTAACTTTTTAATCTTCTGTATGATTTAATGCTGTATGTCATATTGATTGTTTGATAATCGTTCTGAATTGACGCGATTCATAATCAAAAAAGAAACGTCAAATGAAACAGACAAGTAAATAATGTTATCGCAAAATCATTAACAACTTAAAATTCATAGCAATTTGATCGATATATAAATAGCGATTTGATCGATAATAGTAAGTAGTGTATCAAATATTGTTATATACATTTTATTATTTCAATAATAATCTTTTTTTTATTATACTGTTTTTGTAGTTTTTACTTTTACGCATTAAAATACACCTTTGACGACTTTCGACTGTTTGACCCGTATCCTTATTAGTTAGTTTTCTTATTTTACTCTTTTGAACTGTTAGGAGATAAAACATAACCTGGATTCACCCATTCATATAAACGGGTCAAATTGCTACATAAGTCGACCAGTCATTTGCCAGTTTGCTACATAACCTGGATTTACCCATTTTCCTCCCTGATCTTTCGAGTTTGTCGCCAGTTTGCTCCCTAATCTTTCGAGTTTGGCGCCAGTTTCCTCCCTGACGGAGTTAGAGGCTGGGAGGAAAATGAAGATAAGTTAGAAAAATCAGGGAGGAAAATGGCTATTTTAAACTATTGGAGCAAAACCGTTAAAATGACCAAATCACAGGGAGCAAAACGGAAGTTTACTCTATTTTTTTTAGCAATTTTATAATTTGTTTGTTTGGCCCGCTATGAACAAAATAAAACCTGAATCGACTCATTTCAATATATTTAATATTTTAATCTTGCCCTTTTCTCATAGCTTCAAAAACATGAGTTATTATTATAAAAAAAAATCTTTTGCCAAAGACATTATTAAATTTTTTTTTCAGGTGGAGCATTTGGAGGGAATAGAGGAGCACGGCCCGTACCACCAGAAAAAGGAGTGTTTCCGTTAGATCATTTGCACTTATGTGACCTGGTATCCTAATACTGATTTCTTTTCTTTTGGTGAATAGTGAATATCGGACGCTAGCGACTAGCTACCTATACATAGGGATTAATAACTGATCAAACATGTATGTAGGGATTAATAACTATCATATGAAAACTGATGTTTGTTCGATATACATATATGTAGGGATTAAAGGCATAGTTGTCAATAGTGAATAGCGGACGACAGCGACAAGCTACTATACGCTACGTAGCAATAGCAGTCAAATAGCGGGCGTTATTTCATGTTTAGCGATACACTAGAAGAAAATTTTAGAAAAATTTTGTATGTATATTTTACCAAAAAAAATATATAAAAAAGCTATAAATTTTACAAAAATCTCGCTATTTACCGCTATTTGTCGCTACCAGCTATATAGCGACACATGAGCGCTACGCTATTCGCTATAGCGGGCGCTATGCTCGCTATTAACAACTATGCTTAAAGGGGACGCGACATTTCGTTGAGCGGTTATACCGTATCAACACATCGTTTAGTTTTGCAGCCCTTTATCCGACCCATAAGTCATGGCCTTTGGCCCATACAATACATAAACCAACCAGGCTTATTCTAATTGTTCTTGCAGCCTATAATAAACACAACTACAAATAATAGTAGTACGAGAAGTTCGATAATAAAAGCCCAAAATGTGTTTTAACTTTTAGTAAGTTATATCAATTTTTTAACTAATTTTAACACTCAAAATTTTAAAAAAAAATTATAACATATTGGACAAAACGTGCTCTGGCTTAACCTAGCCTCACTCATTTCAACCTGTACAAAAGGTTGTGCGTTTCGACCCGAACTCTTCTTTATTTGTTACCCGTTACCCAACAAGAGTGACATGCCTGTTTTTGCCACCTCTAGAAGTTAGTATCCCACAAGTAGTTTATATGATCATTGATCAATCCTTCTAACTTTTGATTAACTCTTTTGTGTAAATTTGCTATGTATAGGAGAAGAAAGAATATATAGGCTGTCTGAAAACTTCAGGGCATAAATCCGAGATATGTAGAAGTTTTTCAAAGAAATACTTGGAATGTCGAATGGCAAAGTTAGTGTTCTGTTCCTACATTCCTGCAAAGCCTACATATCTAACACAAGTCACAAAATTTTCTATTAACAGGGGTATCTAGCGTCATCTGAAGTTTGACACCCAAATTGTGGCTAGTAAAACCGTTGACACGATTGTAAAAAAGGAAATTTCCATTATGATCCTCAGTTGAAAAGTTCTGGTTCCGTCATCGTATAATTGTATAACTGTTAGTTGGTTAAGTAGATAACCGAACGAAGAAACTGATTTTTTTTAGGTTCAAGAAAAAACCGATCGATCTATGTTTATGAAGTAGACGCCTGCAATTCTTATAAGTTGTTCAGAATCAAACTTATAAAATCTTTGTTTTTTTAGGAATTTGATGGCAAAACAAGATATGCAGGAGCTTGGATTTTGGAAAGAAGACAACTCGGAAGTCTCAAAAGAGGAAAATATGAACGGAAGGATAAAAGGATGAACTTTATAAACTAAGATTAGTCAACACTTTGCATTTTTGACTTACGATTTACGCGTTGTTTGTTTTAAGAGACGGGGGTTTGAGAAATGACTCGGGTTCAATCTCAAACTTGATTTATCTGAAAAAGTTGTCACACGTTGGTGATCGGTCTGTCGGACCCCATGCGGTGAGCTTGATTTACATCTCACGTAACGGATCTCAGAGAGTTTGGTGTGAGCCTGTTATGGTTTTCAAGACTCGACCTAATATCACAATTTTTTTCCATCTTTTACGCTTTTTCATAAAGTACGTTATAGTATTTAAGTTATTTTCTCGTTCCGTTTCAAGTCACATATTTCGCATGTTGCCCTTTCGTATGCGCCGGGTCATGCAATCCGGCACTGTGATTTGTGTTTCATACAAATTTCTAGCTTCAGACATCAGGTACACCATAAATGACACGAGCCGTATTACAAGGGGAATTTGAGCGATACAACCAGTATCACCTTTTTTGCCCAACAATATCGCATGTATCACCTTTTTTCCCCACCACTACGGCTCGTATCATCTTTTCTCGCCCGACAAAGAAAGAAGGAGAAAGAACTGATGTGACAGTGATATAACGAATACGACTTGTATCACCTTTTTTGGATCATCAATATGGCTTGTATCACTTGTGCTTGTGTAACTGTATAATGACCCTATTATACTTTTATATCTAAAATCAAATTTGAATGATTAAATCCGTTATAATTGAGGCTGGTTTTGGTAAAATAAATGAGACATATTATGCAAAAAAGTTGTAGATTACCTAATCTGGATGTTCGTTTTAAATAATTATTATACAATTTAAACCAAAAAGCTGGAATAGCTCAGTTGGTTAGAGCGTGTGGCTGTTAACCACAAGGTCGGAGGTTCAAGCCCTCCTTCTAGCGATTTTTTTTATTCTGATAAGAATCTAATAAGTCACTTTTTTAAACAGAAAAATTAACATGATTAATGAAACGTAATACAATTTTTTATACAATTTTTTATACAATTTTTTTAGGGTTGAATTAAAAACGCTAAAATGATTTTCGTTATCATATTTTAAACAAGTTAATTTTTTTTTTAAAGTTTTCTAGTGCTTGATACTGTGAAGTTGGTTAAGCTTCAAAGTTTTCGAGTACTTGCATTGCCATAAGTGTTTGAAGGATACATTGTTTGTCAAACAAAAGCGATTTGTAAAGCTGATTACACACATATTACCTAGTTTGTAAGGCAGCCCAGTATGAGCTTATGGAGGGATTGTTTATCAAATATAAGGTAGTGTTTGGTATACAGGAATGAGAACTGAAATAGAATGAATGATTACGGGGAATGAAGAAAAAGGTGTTTGGTTGGTCAATGGAATGGAATCACCCATTCCAAAAGGCATTTCATTCCCTCAAAATCATTCCTTCCACCCCCATGTTTTTTTTTTTCATTCCATCCCCTCTTGCACCATTCATCAACAACACCACAACTCACCACCTTCGCCACAACCCACCACCACCACCCACCACTGACGCCATCGCCGCCACCCGCCACCACCTCACCCCGACAGCCACCGCCGCCGCCGCCATCCACTCGCCACCGCTATCACCCACAGCTGCGACCAACCGCCAACGCCACTCGCCGTCGCCGCCCACCACCATCGTCGACGTCACCACCACCACCACCACCGCCGCCGCCACCAACCGCCACCTCTGCTGCCAGACACCACCAACGACCACCATGCCGCCACCACCACTCGTCGTCACCGCGCCGCCACTCGCCACCACCACCCATCGCCGCCGCCGACACCCACCACCGCCACCTATAATTACCCACAATCACTACCACCGGCCACCACCACCACTCACCGCTGATTTTATTACTCTGTTTTTCTTCCCCGCCAAACAATACACAATAATAATTCATTCCATTTACACATGGTAACCAAACAAGACATGGAATGGTAATGATTCATTGCATTACCTCGTCCATTCCATTCCTTCTCCCATTCCATTACCCCATACCAAACAGACCTAAATGATTTGTAAAGCATATTTCACACATGTTACCTAGTTTGTAAGACTGACTGGTATGGGCTCATGAAGGTGACACACGGGCAGTGGAAGACGGGTAACACTATGCCCCTACCCTATATAATAGTGGAAGCTACCACGTCCACCACGCGTTTCTCCTTCTCTTCTTTATCTCTCTATTTAATATTTAAAAAACGGGCAAGGAGAAACACCATGCCTTAGGATAGGTATAGAGGATGGGGATCCAAGGGGATGATGACGTGACGCTGATGTGAAGAATGGATGGGGATCGAAGGGGATGATGACATGACGCTGATATGGAGGATGAAGATGGAAAGAAGGTTACTAACCATAACACCCAACCTAAATTTAAGATCAATGACTCACCAATTTAACTTAATCCATGTGCGAAGAATTTGAGAGCTCGTTGAACTTGAAAGTAGGTCATTGATTTCAATATTTTGTGTACCACACAATTTCATATATCTTTTTTTTATTTAAGTTTTGTTATTTAGGTAAATTCAATTACAACTTTAGTCCAACCTAATCCAATACGTATATTTGGTCGAAAACCAAACCGAATTCGAATTAAGTTTTCGATTCAGTTTCAACACATATTATCGTGTTATGAATTTACATTGAGATAGATGGTAAACGGGCAACAAGCTGCACCACTACCCCTTTTTGAATAGCAAAACTAAGTACAAATATCATGTCCATAGATCTCGGGGTCATAACATTACTATGCATGTCCCTTTGAACTCGACTAAGTAGGTCCACAGTCTCTGGCGCCAGGAAACTGAAAGTATCAAAAGCAAATAGGATAAATACATGCTGGTTGTTAAGGCACGCTTTCTCATGTTTGGTCACTTTGCCTGAAGCAGCCTTTAAAGCAGCTTGACCCATCGTGAAAGCACTACCCCCTAAGCCCACAAGCAAGGAAACCCCTATTAGATCCACACATGCATGTTTTCTTCCTATCCATCCAAACACCAAATTGTTGGCTAGTCGAATGGTAGAAACAAAAAGCTAGCAAAACAAAAACAACACAAGCTTACAATAGAAAGTTACACAAATTTTGCCAAGACACAAGCTTAAACGGGGATGTATTTTTAATCAAAAGGTAACTTAGAGATTTGATTTCCTCAACCTTTTTAGTGAAATTAGTCGATCTGTAAGAAAACATCGATTCGTTCCCTGTCTTCCAGATCCACCAATAGGCACAAATCACGTATGGAGAATACGGAAATTACGTACATCAAACCCTAAAGCGATTCGACCTCTTTCGCGTATGCAGGAACTAAGCTAAGCTTCGGTTACACCTTTTATTTATCGTCATTTACCAATGTAAGGTTAGCTCACCTGATAAAGACGTTACCCGTTTAAACCAAGTAGAAAAAGAAAGTAATTTAATTTGGTTTAAAAAGATTTATTTTCTTTTCGTAAATGAAAAGATATAGATATATGATTATAAAAACGAATCACTGAAGCAGACACCAACCAGTCTTCAACACACTTCATCAAGCTCAGTGACTGTGTGTGTGTGTGTGTGAGAGAGAGAGAGAGAGCAACAATGTTAGCTCGAGTTCTCTCAATGCGCAGAGGAGCTCACACGGAGGAAGAAGACGAACTCGACGAACACTCACAAGACGATTCCAAAACTAGAAAACACCTCTCAATCGCCACACGAATCACCAACTACTTCACCCGAACAGGTTACCTCTGCCCTACTATCATCACCGCTATAATAATCCTCATAATCACCTCCTATTTCCTTCAATCTCGTGATCTCCTCTGCGTTTCCTCCATTTCTTCCTTCGATCGCCTCTCTCGCACTCGCTTCTTCGGTTTGGATGGCCTCGATTCCGATTTTGGTGCCCTAGGTGTCCCCTGGTGTAAGATCTCGTCACTTTTTCATGTTATTGATGTCATAGTTTGATTACTGTTTATGTTAGGGTTTGATTTTGTCAGATCTGTGCTGTTGTGTCTGTTTTTTTATGTTTATTGGTTGATATGCATGTTTGTTATGATTAGGATGTAATTAGAGTTGTTTTAGTGTAGTTTTTGGTTGATTTGTTGAGATTATTACATGATTGTATTGTTAGCATGTAATTAGGTGGATCTAGGGTTTATCTGTTTGTATTGTAGAATGTGGATGTAATGTGTGGTTGTGTTTGAACATGTATTTTGTCAATGCGTATGCCTGTTATGATTAGGATTTAGTTAGACTAGTTTTAGTGTAGTTGTTGGTTGATTTTTTGATATTATGAGATGATTGTATTGTTAGGAATGTGATTATGCATGTAATTAGGAGGATGTAGTATTTTTGTGCCTGTATTGTAGAATGTGGATGTAATTTGTGGTTGTGTTTAAACTGTGATTGATGTTTGATGTGAATATTACATTGTTTGAGAATAGATAGGTGTTTGATGATGAGGCTAACTTTTAGAATTGAGTGGAAAGTGTGTAGCAATGTGAATAGCAAATGAATTTTGATAGAAGCGTAGCATTTGTTTGAAATAAACTAATTGAAGTAGGTTGAAAATCCATAATGGTATGGAAGTTTTGGGCCTCGATTTCGATTTTGGTGCCCCAGGTGTCCCCTGGTGTAAGATCTCGTCACTCTTTGATGCTAGCATGGTTTTAAAAAACGGTTGAGGCGTGCGCCTCGAGGCGCACCTCAAGGCGAAACGGCCAAAAAATGATTCTGAGGCGCGCCTCAGGGGGTTTATACTGTATGTGCGCCACAGAGGAGCTGAGGCGCTAAAAAGGCTGCGTCTCAAGTGCGCCTCAGGGGTTTTTGATGTTTGTTTTTGTGTCAATTTCAAGCAATTTATGTCTTTTTTATGTGTGTTTTTGATTATTTTGATGAATGTGATGATGAATTTAGTTAGTATTACTATTTTTATAAGACATATAATATTTATATTTATTTTTTTAACTCCGCCTCGGGCTTACGCCTCGTGAGGCGAAGGGAAAACGCCTCGAAACTCGTTTCCGATTTTTTAAACCTTGGATGCTAGGGTTTGATGTTGATGTGATAGTTTGATTACTGTTGATGTTAGGGTTTGATTTTGTCAGATCTGTGTTGATGTGATAGCTTGGTTGCTGTTGTGTGTGATTTAACTGTAGTTGTTGTTTGATTTGTTGAGATTATGACGTGATTGTATCATTAGGAATGTGATTATGTATGTAATTAGAGGATCTAGCATTTTTGTGTTTGTGGTGTAGAATGTGAATGTTAGGTGTGGCTGTGTTTGAACTGTGATTGATGTGAACTTTACATTGTTGAAGAGAGATATATATATGAACTATACAATATAATTTCCTAATTAATGTATATCTAGAATAATCTATTATGGAGCCCTAATTTTAAGTTATGTTAGAAGTGTGAAGTTATTAGTTTGAATAGCAAAATGAGTTTTGATCGAAATGTTGCATTTGTCTGAAATGAAGTAGTTGAGCTAGGTTGGAAATTCATAATGGTGTGGAAGTTTAAGGCCTGTGTGGTGGTTGATTGGGTGAGCTATTTAGTAGCGTGGGAAATAAGGTTTAGGATTGAGTTTGGATGGCCTCGATTTGGATTTTGGTGCCCTAGGTGTCCCCTGGTGTAAGATCTCGTCACTCTTTGATGCTAGGGTTTGTTGGTGATGTGATAGTTTGATTACTGTCGATGTTAGGGTTTGATTTTGTCAGATCTGTGTTGATGTGATAGTTTGGTTGCTGTTGTGTGTTTTTTTGTTGATTGGTGGAAATGTTAGAATGTTAGGATTAACCCAACCCATGCGTAATTATGCAAATAACGTGTGTAATTTACCGCCGCATAATTACGCACGTCGTTGTTGTGGTCGCGTACCGTCGCACGTTAAGGGGCTATTGTACCCTTTCCCATATAGTTATACTTTAGCTAATTACGTTATTGTTTGAAGGCATCGTTTTTTAGACCAGATTTGACTGTAAACTGTAAAGTGACAAAGTTCTCATAATCTATTTGCTTTTAATTTTTACATCCTTTTTAAAAGGCAGATCGAAACACGGAAAAACCGTCGAATGGACAACTAAAGATC